>NW_028257147.1:3600000-4200000 GCF_035046125.1 Drosophila serrata
ACCACTTAAAAGAACCATCAAACACGCACAAAGGATAACCGATGCAGACAAGGACAATACTGGCAAACTAGCAGAAGTCGAGAGTCAGGACGTGAAGACAATTGGGAGAAGGACCACAGAAACCGCAGTCGTTCATGACGTTGGTGAAAACAGGACCAGGTCAAGTGGATGTCCTGGAGACGGGGAAGCCATATCCTGACGCAAAAGCAAGCCACAGATCCCAATAAGGCAGCTAATTGTTTAGGTTGGCGTCAGGATATTTCATTTGATTTGTCGAACATTTTCAATATTTCCTGAAAACAGCTAACATTCCCCAGTCCTCCACTTTTCCCCAACTGAATTTCCCAAAGGAAAACCTCAAGAATTCCACCTTTCTATTTCTTTGCCCGGCCATTCCAAACAATAAGTTGCCATTTTACTGCCGAATGCTTAACCTTGTCCCCAATCGTAAAGGGAGCAGCCAGCCTCCAGTTTTTCCCCCAATGCTTTCACTCCAGATGTTGCCCAAGATTATTTTCACCATTTTCATTGTGCCCTTTGTTCGGTTGCCTAGAAGAGGAAAAATTGAGGAAAAAAAAGAGGAGGAGGAGCAGGAGGTTGAGTTTTCGTGGGCAGAGCCTAATCAGATATTTACGCCACAGGCGGTGGCTCAAAGTAGAAAAATATCCCGCGGAACACCTCCTCTACACAGGGAATAAGTTTTCTAGTTAAATAAATTTCTTAAAAAATTAAAATTAAATTTTTGTTTAACTCTAGATTTTTTTATTCCCTTGCAATGTATTATCAGTTTACCTAGAATTTTTTAATCATTTCCGAACCTATAAACCATATATGGTAATTTTTTTCAAAATTTCCTAATTTTACAAGGGGTTACGTAGTTAAAATTTAAACAAATCGGTAAAAAATTCAACTTTCTAGATTTAAAAACAAAGTATACATATTTGTTAACTTTATTAAAACTAGTGCAGAAATGCTTTCCGAATTGAAATTAATACATCTTTGGCTTAGTTTGATTGATTTAGTATTCGGTTACCTGCTCCAATTTTAAGCTGCAAAGCTACCCCGAAGTTAGTTTCCTTTCTTATTTATAGATTTATTTCTTTCTGTTTACTCATATTACATTTGAGCTTTGGGCTTCCGACTCTGGCTGGGTGTTAAAATAAATGCGAAGCATTTAGGGTCAAATCCCCATGGCAGCCGAGCATTGGCCACAGTCCGAATCCGAATCGGAATCGGAATCGATATGTGAGCTCTCCATCTCTCCGTTTCCTGGGATATCCGAGTCCTGTCAAGCGGCCTTCATTTAATTGGCAGCATTTGTCAAAAAAATCTCATGGTAAATTCTGCATAAATTTGAGTGTTGGTCGGGCTACAAAATTAAGACAGGATGGGCGTGGCATAAATCCTTAAACACACATCTGCAGTGGAACGTGTCCAAGTAGGAGAAGCCAAGAAATCGGGTCGCAATTCCACTTTCCTTGCCTCTGAGCTCTTTGTGTGTTCCCTGTTTGATGTGTTGTGTTAGTGTGTGTGGAAAACGGGAGGTCCTGGCAAAGGAGAAAAGTTTGTGGAGCACATTTCTCTTGACCTGCTTGGAGGATTGAGATCGTTGAGAGCGAAAGGGAAATGGGATGGAAGTCGTTCGAGGAGCGAATAAAGTTTGCTAAACATTTTGCATAGTGTGCCAAGGCAGCCCTTAAAGGTGATGCTGGGGGATAACAGATCGAACTGCGAACATATCTCCCTGATTGACTGACTGCCGCCCCTCTTAATTATCTCCCATTATGAGTTGGGATTAACACTCGATTGCATTTGAGGCGCTTTAATCGATGCTCAACCGCAATTCTGCGATTTCCGTATTCCTCCATGTTCCTCCGGACTCGCACTTCCGGTTCAATTGGCAGACCCCGAAAACGGAAGGATATTGCGCCTTCTGTGCAAATTATGGGCGTTGCCAGTTGATGGGTATTATTAATAAGAGAGGGCAGCATAGCTTCCCTCTCTCTCTGATTTCCATCCTGCAGCTCGAAATATGTATGAATAAATTATTGATAGCCGAATTCACTCTCGTGTGGAACTTGATGCTGGCCAGGAGGCGAGCGGCATTCCAACATTCGCTGCAAAAATGCAAATATTGAAATAGTTTCGAGTGTGAGTGCTCCTTTGCCTCCTCCCAGGGCACCCTTAATCCTTGAATGCCTACCAACCACCACAGGGGATTAAAGGGGGGAAAATGGGATATGGAATTCATAGGCAGATAGCTCCTAGTTCCCTTTACTCTCTCTCCCTGGCTTATTGAAAGTGTGTGCAAATCACGGCAATGGGATTTAGCAAGAGGTTGAAGTGCATGGGGATTACATTTGGTCAGCTGCATATTTCTGGCCAAATTGGCAAACATCTCTAGGAACGGGATAGAGGAAGGCCTCGATATGAGTCCCACATATTAGGAATGTCAGGTGGGCTTGCATTCAAATTGGATCTGTCGTGAGGAGGAATGTAGAGACTTATAGATGGATTTTGAAAGGGTAAAGAGGAGGGCTCGCCAGTCAGGCATTAACTTAAATATCCCAAAATGATATCAAGTAGAATTAAATATGAGGTAATAAATATAATCAGTAAGTACTGATCAACACTTTATGGACAAAATGTAAACTAAAATACATTGCACAGTAAGAACACTCTATCTAGGACATGACCAACAATGAACCATCTTCAGCCTGCAGTATCCACACGAAGATAAGACCCGACAGGACACAACCACGAAGTATCCACGTCACAAACAGGAACAGGACAACGAGGACGATAATAAACTGGTAAACAGCCGCAGTTTCTCCTTCCTTCCTCCCCTCCAAGAACCGCTCTCATCGCTTCGCTGCAGGAGCAATTAAGTTTCCGTGATTCAGTAATTGCGTCAAGAACGGACAGCGAAATCTGCTAGACACAGCCACGCCCCATTAGCCCCGCCCACGAGTTAGTGGTTGCCTATTAAAAAATCATAAATTAAACAAGGGATTTCTGTGTGTTTCTTCCTTTTTTTGTATGTTTCATCCTCAATTCCTTCCACTCGAATTGCTGGAAAAAAGAAATACTTTTTTGTTGCCAATAAAGTGCGCTTTGATTGCCGTTGGATGTTTATTGGGACGCAGTATTTGCTGCCACGCCCACAATTTCCCAGTTTATTGCAACTGAAAGAGGCGAAAAGAGAGACACATTTGCAATCTGTTTTTCATCCATTTTCACTGCGTTTTCATAGCCTCAATTGTTAATTAATTTTCCTCTCTCTGTGGTTTGTTTCTTGTTTCTTTTGTTGTGCCTTAATTTTGTGATTCTGTTTGGTTAATTTTCCTTTTGTTGTTTGATTTTCTCTGGCTTTCCACAGAGTTTCCTCAATGGATGAAATATATATCCAAAATTGTTTGCACTCAGCTGATGAACTCTTTAAAAATTAAGTAACCAAAAGAATGACTTAGCCATGGGCATTTCTTAACCGTTGTATATATATATATTTTTCAATCTTAATTTCTGATTACAGAAAAGGCTGATTCTGGCAGCCGTGAAACATGCATTTTCCCTTACAGTCTGTCATAAATTGTATATAAACTGGAGAGCCGCAACGAAATCACAAGATGAGCCATAAACTTTCGAAAGACAAATCATAAAAACTGAGGAAAACATAAATTCCACTTTAAGATGTGAGGCTTGAAGGAAATTATATATTAAATATGGAACTCAGAGCAACTGAGAAGAATATTTATGGGGTCGGAAATGACTTCTTCAATGTTTTCGAAGCTTCTGACTAAAATTATAACATGGAATTCAATATAACTGAATATTTCTAATCGTACAATATCATTACTGAACCTCTTGATCCCTTGTTTCTCTTTTAATAATATTTTAGCAACATTTTGGTCACTTTCCCCATTCATTAATCAATTTCCCATCCCTCTTTCCGCATTCGTCACACCCCTGAGCTGAGGGATATCATGATATATTACTGGGGGTCAGCTTCCCTGGAATATTTCTTTAATTAAGGCTCTGAGGCAACGCACTTCCCGCTGAGAGGAAGGAAAGTGGCGGAAATTTAATAAAAATGTCACAGCTGAGCTGCAGAAAAGGACCTCCTCATTCTCATTCTCGTTTTCAATTTCCCCAAGGACCTTGGCCACCTCCCACGATAATTATGAAATGGACGACATTTTTTCAGCTGTCGCCGGGTGAAGTTTTTCCAGCTGCGAGCTGACCACTGGGAAAAGCTTAAAGGTGGGAAAATCATGAAAAGTGAGAGCAAGGAGATGGAGTGAGTGATTTGCATGATGATGCTTTACTTCATTTCCTATTCCTAGCTCCTGTTTCCTTGTCCTTGTTCCTTTTTCCACATCCGCATCCACATGAATAAATTCCAATGGCCAATTTTAGGGAAAACTTCCTGGCATGTGGAGGAAGGTGGGGAAAATGGGGATTGGTGGTTTACATGTGGTGCCAATGTCATCCCGGCAACATTTTGACAATTTGTGCAAAACAAATAGGAAGCGCAGGAGGAAGAGTTTCCCCGCTTTGCTGCTGAATTATTCATAAATATGCAACGCATTTTCATCTTGTTTTGGAACCTCTGAAAAACTCCCAGGAAACCGATGACAGGCCAAGGAATATGCCATCACAGATTTGTCGCACGAGAATCCTGCGAAGGTGAATCTCCTTCGAACAAGTTGTAAGACATTTCCTGGGCTTCGGGCTATGTAAATCAGTTCAGGTTGGTTGGAAATGGATATCCATTGATGGGATTATGTTTGATATACGGAAAAGGTAGATGAAGGATATCTAATATGCTGATAAACATAATGGTTACTTTGTTAGTTGGTTTTTAGATTACCCTTAATTTGTTTTTAACTAAATTAATGAGTAAACAAACTTCCTAGTCACTGTTTAAATTTATCTTTATTGTCTTCTTTTACCACAAACTAGTTGAGGTTTAGTTCAGTTTCTTCTTTTTAATTTAGCCTAATAATTCATTCTCCACTATAGTTTCTCTCTGTTCTGTGAACTTTATCCGCAAACCAACCTGTTTCCCTACCAACCATTTTCCTCTAAATTTTTTCCTTTTGCTAGCCGTTTTATGGTTTTGCACTTAGCAATTAACGAGTTTACTTTTTTTAGTGCTGCTCCCAGTGCCCGCATCAAGTGGACACATCCACCTCCACTCCCCTCTACTTGTCCCCCTTTGGAAACCCCCTTTTAATCCCCTGCCTCTGCCCCGAAAACACCTCCAGTTGGCTCGTTGCTCTCAATTAGAGTGTCACTTCCGTTTGGAATTTAGTTCGCTGCTGGACAAATTTACCTATGTGCAGGTGCCGTCACCTCCGCCTTTTCCACCTGGTTGTCTACCTTTCCCCTCATTCAGGTGCCATAAAAACTCTCCTCGGACACGAACTGCAATGCGGTCTTTTGCTCTTCGGGGGATATTTAATGTGGAGATGAGGATAAAGCCAGAGATGAGGATGTGGTAGCTGGGAGTCCTCTTTGGGTTCGGTTGAGAAATTATTCGAGTTCAGAGAGTTGTTAATGTTAAGGGAGAAATACGAGGGGCCTTAATCAAGTTCAAGGTCCGAGAAAAGGCAATTCCTTCACGGTGCTTCAATAGCCTTCCTTGGTGGAAATTGCCATTTCAATTGCATTAAACTCTGTTCGTGGACAAAGGAAACTTCTCACGACTTTTCCCGAGTTCTGGCTACAAATGAAAGCACATTATTCTTAAGAGTTTTCACCTCCCCGAGAACTTATTACCTCTTCCCGCACAATCACCTCTCTACTAAGTTGCTTTCTTTGGGGAAAATGCAACGGAAATTATTTCTAAATAAAAATTGCACAGCCAAAGAAAATGGGAAAATGTCAAAGAATTCGGAGAGACGCATAGGAAGTGTGACGTTACGGGAAGGCAGGAAGTATTGAAGCGGAGACTCTGATTGAATTGGTGTTGGAAAATCGGAAAATACAAACAGGCAGCAACATAAAATAACAGAAACGAGCTTTCCACCTGAGATGTGGGGGAGGTGCTCCTCGGTGGTTGTTTTCATTTCCGGAAAAAGGTTCCAAACACATGTCGCAGCTCACCTTTCACTACCTTTTCCACTTTAATTTGCTTTGCGGCTTTCCTCGGGGCTTTTCATCTTCTTCCAGCTCTTCCCTTTCTCCCCTGCGGTTCCTATGTTGGAAGTTAACATTAATTATAGGAAAAGTGCTTGCGAAAACATTTTCACATCATTAAAAATTATTTATGTGGGCCAAGTCAGGGATAACAGGGAGCCAAGGATACAATTTGAACGGAATTAATGTCTGTCTTCGCTTCCTTTCTTAGGCTGCTTCCTGAGGGAGGTAACAACGGAAGTGGAGAGAGAGTTATGAGTGCAGAATGGACTGCAAGGATCTTCCAGGATCCTGCTTCTGTCCGTTTCATTGAAATTTGCATAATTCGTCGCGAATTCTGTGGCCAACATTTAACGAGCCAAACAATTTGTCAGCGGACCAGCCTCGAATTATTCATGGGTAACAAAAGGGGGAGTTTCCCTCCAGGAGTAGGTGTGAAAATTGGGGGGAGATGGAGACGGCATCAGGTGAGTATTTCCCCCTGTCTGCGGAGCAATCAACTTTTGTGTCTATGAATTTGTAATTGGGGAGAAGACAAAAGTTAAATGGCCTGAAAGCAGACTAGAATGTAATTCCAAGGACAAGAAAGGAGCTGCGAGCAGGTTAATGTCTGGGATTCTCCTCAAAGTGAATGAAATTATTCACAGACTGAATACTCAAAGAAGCTAATGGTAAGGAATAAAATAAAAAGAAGTAATTTTAACCAAATGTTTAAGGTATAAATAGTCACAGAGTAAACAACAAATATATACTCAATTTAATTTCAGACACACACTATTTTTTATCTACAAGTACAGTGGTTCAATTATTTATTTATCTATTTTGGTGTGCAGATGGTCTATTTACTTAACCCAATTCAATCGATGGTTGTAAACAACCAAAAAGTGATTAGTGGCCAATTAGAAACAACATCAGACAAAAGCCAAAACACAAATGGAGCAGCAACGAAAAAGTGCGTGTAAAATAATTCCATGTACAGTGGAAATAGAAGAAGATTCCAAATGGGAAAACAATTCCTGAATTAATTGGAAAACCAACAGAAAATATACAGAAAGGGCGGGAAACGAGGGAGGGTTATATCGAATGGTAACATTTCATTTGTGGTCATCGGTAAATAATTCAGGACTGGTGCAGCGACCACCGAATGGGTAATATATGCTATGCCCCGCATCGAATCCTGATGATATATTCCCCCGATTTCCACGACTGAGCTATTTAATCAGCAAATTATCCAGACAAACAATGGGGTCTGCTAATGGGGCATGGAGGCGTGCCATTCGGAAAATGACAATAGAAAATGGCAGCGTGAAAAATTGAAAATGATGACTTTAATTTCGATTACGTGTTTTGGATGTCAGTGAGCATATGATGAATATTATTGATGGAATATGGGTAGAGTATGACAGAGAGATCATTTACAATTCTGGCTGAGGTTCTTTTACATCGGTGTGACAGCTTTTCTGCCTGACTTTCTGATGCATTTTGTAATGAGATTCGCACAATATCCGATTACAATGAATAATTATAAAATCAAACATACCTGAGGCTCCTATTTTTAATGCTTTAATTAGAACTCCTTTAGAAAATAATCTGTATATTGATTGCCACATTTGTAATTGAATTCTAAAATATATTCCTCTTTTTGTGGGCACTCTCTTAAAGTCTTTGGGCAGTTGGCATCTCAATCCCCGAATTTTTTGGAGAATTCCAATGATGGCCATCACCTTCATCATTCCCTGAATCATCCGCATCATCGTCATCGATTGATTCGCACGTGACCCAATGCCAAGCGAGGCCCTTCTCCTATATTTCCCCCAAATCCTTCGGCGGGAAAACAAAGGAGTCGTGAAATGTCAACAAACAGTAGAGGAGAAATCGTGAGCAGGATATGGAGATGAGCTGGAGAGACAGAGGAGGAGACAGGGACCTCAGTCAATTCGCCAAGTGAATATTTTGTGTCGCCTTTGTATTTTGCATGCGTATTTCCCAATCCCACTGTCAATATGTCACGGAATGATAGGAGCAGGACGAGAGGGATTCACATGAGGCATCCTTCTCTGTGGCTCTCTCCTCACGTAGCCGTAAAACATTTTGGGGCCAAAAGCGGAAAAAAGAGATAAAGAAACGATGCCGAAACCAAGTTGAAACTACAAAATTTAGCATGAGAGATGAGAGATGCCAGGACCACGAGTCCTCCCAGCATCCCTCCTGCCAATTTACCCACAGAGAAAGGCCTTTCTCCGCTCAGACTGAGGCGACTTTATTATGGGCAATTCTTCCCTGAAGAGCAGGGGATTGGGGAGAGTCGGGATGCACGCGACATTTCAACGAAATTAAAGGAGCCAAAATGCGGAGAATGTCCTTCAGCCAAGAAAGAGAGAGAGAGAGAACGAGGCATAAACCATCGAGCTTGCCAATTTAATTCGTTTCTGAATTCCAAATTCAGTGTGCTGGCTTTTGGCCAAAATAATTTACAATATTTACTGGGGGAAAGGGAAAAGAAGGCGGACAAAGAAATGTAGGCCAAAGGGGAGAGGGAAGATAAACATAAAATTAATATGGAAAATGGAAACATTCACGAGAAATTCGAATACAGAGAGATTGGAATGGGAATGCCATTGAGTTATGAGTGAGAAATAAGCAAAGGAGGCGATGTCAAAGCTCGTTTGGTTTGAGGTTTGGAAATCGAAATATAATAAATATAATTTGTGGAATAATTTAATTACATATTCTGTATTGTCTTTGTATGAATTTCCATACATTTAATGTAACTAAGTAATATCCGATGCCACAAGTTGAGGTCCAAACCTGACTCTACATCATTACCTATTTCCTCTTCACTCCCTCTCCATTTTCCACAGGTTTCATTTAAGTTCATTGGAAAACTTCCATCTCAAGTACAGTAAACTGAACTCTAGAGAAACTGAGCCTGATAAAAACTAATTTGTGACTTGAAAGACGGTCAGACAGTGACTTCCCTGCTCCTTCCACCTGAGCACATTGTTTTGGCCAAAGGCAGTTTCTCATCCTGGTTTGGGGATTCCTTGAGATGAAGGATGGGAATCGGAGGAAGTGGAAGGAAGCCACATAATTCTTGGACCACTGACAAATTTGAAACTTGCACCGCGAAATTACGCGGACTGATGAGCAAACTTCGCCCACAGAAACATTCGGCATTCTCCGTCCTATTCCCATTCATAGAAAAGAGAAATTTCCAACAGAGAACTGGAGAATTAGGGGAGGGAATGCTTCGCAGGATGCTCAAGTATCGTGTAAATGGCAACAATTTTCCACAAACAGAGACTGCAGTGAGGGAAAAGCAGGGGATCGAGGGTTTTCATAAAGGGAAATCATACCTTGTTCAGGTATAAGACATTGCTTGAGAAAATTCGGTTATACAAACTCAAATACAGTCACTTAAACCATCCTTTTATTGAAGGTATATTTATGTAATAATTTCTATCTAATATCCATTAAATTTTCAGTTCATTTTGCTCTCTGTAAAACACACACTTGCGGTTTGTGCTGAATGCGTGGCGCATTATTTAAATTTTCATTCTTTCAAATTTATTTCACCACAGACTCATAATTTAATTCAACTTTTTTGTGCTGGGATACCTCCCCCTCGTCCTTTTTTCTCTGTCTCTCCTATCTCTTTGTATTAATATGTGTACTTGTGTGCGTGTGTTTTTAATGTGTGTTACTTTCCTCTTAGCGGAAATTTTTTGCTTCCTTTTCTGTGGCTTTTTGGGTGCTTTCAAATTATTCGGTGGCTGAAAATAACTCAAAGGGAACGCGAATCCCCCCATTTTCCCGTCCCTTTTCCCACAGCTTAGTTCCCTTGTCTCACTTCCATCGCTGTAAGCCAAGCGCTCAGCATACAAAAGCAATTACGATGGGTGCTCCACTCTCCGAGGCTTTAAAAGGGTCTCTTCCTCCAGTCTCCTCTTTTCTCACTTTCTCCTTTCTCCCAGAGAAAGGCGACACATAAAGTCAGAGGATTGACAGGTGCCACTCCCCCTTTTTCAGCGGCTTTCCACCGCCTCTCGATGCTTCAATATGCCAAAGCGAAGGGAAATCGCTGGAAGGCCCACGAAAGTTTCCGCGACAGATTTGTGGCCGAAGGAAAAGCTGCCCGGTAAAAAAAGAGGATGGGGAGCCTAGGAAAACAATGGAAACTGTTGACTCACACCGCTTTTCCACTCATTCACTCTGCTTGCATTTCATAATTAAGCAGAAACCTTTTTGTTTTATTTGAGGAGTTCCCGCGGAAACTGTGACACGACCCATAAACGCAGAGGGGAAAAACCATTTAAAGAAGTGCAAATAAAGCTGGAGGAGATCGCGGACTTTGTTTTCACTTATCGCGAACTTTTCTTTATTTTTCCTGCGGCTTAGCTGCAATCTTTCTTTGTCCCCGCGTTCTTTTCTTTGTGTCTTGTCTGGGAAATGAGGAAAAGTGATACAAATCAAGACAAGTGACCCAGAATCAAAAGAAAACTCTCTTTGGAGCTAAGCTGCTCAGCGAGAATTCAAAAGAAAATTGAGGAAAGTATTTTAAAAATATCTTTTCCTGGAAATATTAATATTATGAATGGAAACAGTTCGCTCTCCTATCACCCCACAATTAGTAAACATAAATAACTAAAAATAATTTTCACTTCCTGAGAAGAGCTCTCATCCCTCAGTTTTTTATCTCCTGTAAATAAATATTATGCCAGGCTAACGAAAATATTTAGATACTCTCAACTCAAGCGAAGGATGGAAAACTTTCCTCAACAATCAAACTGAAAGTTACTAATTTTTTGTGGCAAGCCCAAAGAACAAACTTTGGGATGAAGAGGGTAAGCAAAAATATTAAATACAATTATCAAATTAATTTACATCACTGAGAGACTGCAAAAACAATTAAAAAGTTAGCAAAGTTTGACCAATATAACCAACACAGATTTTAGAACTTATGAGAGTGCTTTGCAGTGCAAAGTTTGCCAATAAATCGAAATGTTTGCCAGACAAACTAATCCTGCATTCTTTATATCCTTCGGTTCCTCGGATATTTCAATCCAATATTCCGTTTACCCCGCGGATTCCTGAAACCACAAAGGTTTGTTTGTTGCGCAGTTTTCCTCGTGGTTTTTCTCATGTTTGCTAAGCGTGTTTCCCGGAGAAATAAATTTGAAAAGTGCGCAGTTTTCCCTTCTGTTTATCTGTTGATTCATCTGCCTCTGTTTATTTCCTCTTATTCTGCGGCAAACAAATTAACAGAAATGCTGAACAATGTTGTTCGAGAGACGTTTGAGGGAGAAAAAGTTTCCCAGCCACACAAATCAATTAAAAGTTGGCCCCGAGCTCAGAGAAGACTCTTCAATCTTCCGACTTCATCGGGCTTTAAAAGAAGTCTCTCAAGATATCTGTGGCCATGAATCAGGACCTGATTCTATATATATATTGAATATCCATTCGAACATTGATTGATGGCAGGATATACTCTGCTTATCCCCCCGATAAACATTTCTAATTGATATTTAAATTGAGACTTTTGTTTGCCGCTCTTCAAAAAAGGCAAACAAACCCCAAGAAGCTTCCCAGGCTCCTCCAATCCAAATAAATTTAAATTCCCAGCCGAAAATGGGGTGGATAACCTCCCCGGCAACCGAATTTTTGCTCCCTTCCTTAATGTGTGAGTCGTTGATGTGAATAATAAGACTTTCGACTACGCACGGAGGACTGTCTGCGGACTGAGGACTCCTGACTGTGGACTATGGACTATGGACTTCTGGCTACTGACCTCCCCCAAAGTGTTCGTCTCGAAATTATGGCAACAGAGAGCGGGAGCTGGCAAAAGAGAGTGAAAGCTTTCCCGAGAATTATCTGAGAGATACTCGTAGTGAAAAGTGAGGAGAGCGAATGTTGCTGGCAGCTTGTTGCGATTGTCTGGCAACATTTGTTGACTAAGGAAAGCGGCAGCATCCTTCGTCCTTTGGCAATCCCTTCATTCCGTCCTTCTTATTGATTTCTCATCCTGTCGAGGCTTCGATTTGGGGTTGTAAATAACGGAAAAAAGAGGAAGAAATCGATTGGGGGTGCATTTCTGGGTCAATTGCTTATAGGTTGTGTATTTCCCAGCTGCTCATTGCTTGTTTGTGTTCTTTTTTTTCGGGAAACCGCAGACATCCCTCTGTCGTGCCTTCTTCCTACACCCCTCGCACACTTTAAACCAATTACGAACTTGGCCTAGAATGCGAGTGACAAACATTTAATTGGTTTAAAGGACTTGACACAAAGTTTTCGCTGGGAATTTGGACCGACAGAACACTTCCATCCAATCCCAGGGACATGTCACGCCTTCTTCTATGGGGAACCCACAAAATTTATTTGTTTCGGTTTATTGAGAGAGGAAATTACACGGAATTCTGCGGACAAAGCCAAAAATTAATGAGCGGATGCAGGTCAATCTGCAGGGACACGTTCTCTCCCCCTAAATGCACCTTCCACCCGCCTGATCATCGCTCCTTACCCCCTTGTTGTGATGGATGGAGCTGCCAGAGTCTGTTCCTGGCAGCCGTTTTAAATTCCGCTCACGCAGAGCATCCGCTTGGATCCTGTTCCACATCCCACTCTTCGTCCTGCTCCTGATTCTGGCTGTGGGGCTGCCAGCGTCCTTCTTCGTCCTTCGCTCAGCTGCAGCAGCAGCAGCGAGTTGTGGTCGCCCAAGGGGAGCGGAGAGGGACAGGGGGACACCAGGAACAAGGTGCAGTTGCAATTTGGGGCCTCGGTTGGGCTCACATTGTCAGCACTTTCATTATTGCCCGCATTTTTGGACGCAAAAGTGATGCACGAGAGCAGGGTAGAGAGGGGGAAGATTGGACCAGATCCTGTTTAGGCGTGCGGGCAAAGGGGGCGTGGCTCTGCAGCTGAGTTCAGTTGATTGGAGAGCATTTTTCCACGTTACTCAGAAAAGTCCCGATGAGGCAGCAAACAAAGCATTTTTCAGGCATTTTCAGGCATTCGATGAAAGGAAATTGAGATAAAATCTAAGTTGGTTCAGAGGGATTTTAAGTTAATTTAACATTTCCGTTTTTAAGTCTTAAATTTAAAATAAAGTAGAGAAAGAAAGAGAAAAAAAACCTTAAAATATATCCACCGTATTGTTTAAATTATTATAATTATTATTATTTCACTCAAAATATTGATACCCGGGTAGCTCATTCAGTAGAGCAATTGACTTCTAACCACAGGTGTTATGCACTTTTGTAAAATATGCTAAATTTGAATAACAAAATGAAGGCTATTCGTTCATTTCAGTTATAAATTAAACATTTTTCCACCCCAAGCATTATTTTTTTCCATGCATTACAATTTTTTAATTTTATTACTCATACGCAGTGTTGGCCACTTGAATACTTTTCTAATCACACAAATTGACAGAAAATTCCTTTACTTTAGAGAAAACCTCAGTACTTCCCTTCAATTTTAATTTGTGTAAAAGTATTCCTATTCTGGCCTCTTTGCCCCATAAACTTTTCCCTTTTCCCAGTCAAATGCCATTACTCATACGCAGCGGTGTCCACACTTGTCTGCCTCACTCGTCTGCTTAATCCGACTGGGAAAGTGCTTTTAGTTCCGCTTTCAGAATTTTTAATGAGTTCACAGTCCGAGACAAGTTCGGGCACAGATTCGAGGAATGTTTTCAGTTCTCTCTCGAAGCGGTCAAGGTTGCCATCTGACCTTGAACTTACACATGAAAACACTCGAATGGAAACCGCAATGGGAAACTAAAGTATTTCCTCAACTCTTTCGTTCTTTTTCACTCTGAAATGAAAGCAAGTCACCCCTTGGCCCCTATTCCCTTCTCTAATTTCTTCGCTTTCATTGTTTTACATTTCGGAATTTCTTTTGGCCGCCAAATGCAAATGGAAATGGAAACACTTGGCAAAAGTGGAAAATTCTTTTGTTTCCATCACCCACGCATGCCCGCGACCCTGCCAGGAAAATAAAGATTTTCCTCACCTTCTGGCAGCTCTTCCTGACCCCAATGCATCACTACTTGAGCTTATCCTCGCCCAAATGGAGATGAGCAGCTTTGTTCCCACTTTCCTCTTCGTCTTGGGGTCACATCAATTTGAATGTTTCGCCCTGTTTGAGATGCTAATGCTGCGGAGAACACGAATATCTTAGTTCTCGGAGAACCGAGAATGGAGGGGAAAGTCAAGTTGTATGTGGCACTGAGTCACGTCCTCCGTTATCCATTCTCCATTCTCCATTCTCCATTCTCAATTGTGCGACAGTAGAACACTCGGAAATGGGTCGAAGGTGTTGCATGATTTATGGATGGATGGTTCCCGGGGAGATGCACTTGCTGTTTATGTTCCAGGTGGTTAATATCCTTCGAGCAGGGAACAGCCCCACCAACGGGGAACTGGGAAACGGCCAACGAGGGCTTCATTTGCATATGGATAACCCCCTGCTTACCCTTATCCTTCCTCCACCGAGCCACTTGCCGCGACTCGGCACAACAATCCAGGGAAATGCGATAGAGACATCTGCTCCTCCACTTCTCCATTCTCTCCCACAATGCTCACTGAGCGCCCATTGAGGCATGCATAAAATATGTTACAAGGCAACCGACCATGCCCACTTTAAGGGACGCAGGATACAGAGGAGGAGCCATCCTGCCATCGATAAATTCGTTAAAATCTGCGCTCCGTTCAATTAAAAGAGGAAAACAAAATACACCGAAGGCACGTCACCAGGAATAAAGGAAATTTAAGTGCAGAAGAGCGGGGATATGTAAAGTGAGATGTCATCCGCCAGGGAAATAAGGCGGATGCTCCCTGGATCCGCTTCAGAATCGATCTGAGCTGCCATAATGAAGAAATAAAAGTTTCAATTTACTCGGAAAAGTGAGGAAACGCCGAGGCGGAAAGGGACACGAAGGCCAACTGTTGCAATGAAATTATAGATCGGTTCAGAATCCTTCTCCCCGCAAGAAAATCCAACTTGTGGCCGAATGTTAATTAAATGCAATTTCAGAGCAAGTTGAAAACTTTTCCATGAACAAGTCTGGAAACAGTATGAAAATATTGGGGAGAGGGGATAATAAACCCTGCTCGATATTCGTTGTAAATTGTACTTTCGTTTGCAGTTTCCTTTTGATTTTCATGACCCTTTCGTTCTGAGTTATTTTCCTTGATTATTTTCACCTTTAGTGACCCGGACAAGACTTCAACTCCTGACAAATCGCCCCAATATACGCCTAGGAATTTCTCATTGGACTAGAGTTCACCTTCCGCTGATTTTCGACTCTTTTGAACTCAACTCTGGAGTATAAATCAAGTGAATGCTGCAGGAAGTAAATAAATAAATAAATTCGGAAGGAGTTGAGTGGAAGTGGATTTTGTAAATAGGAATAGAAGAGTTTAATGAAACTGGAGTCGCATGAACAGGCGATGAAGAGAAATTAATGGGCGTATGAGTAATGCGAAACCGTTCTCATTGGACTGTCAGCTGAAACTCGCTGCTTACTCTCAGTTTTCACCTGCTAATGTGTGAAGAGGCTCCTAATTAATTTTGTATGACTACGCAAATGAAGAGGAGCTGAGAGCTGGAAGCTGGCAGGGAGTTCCAGGCGTGGGTAAGGGGATGGCACGTTATGTGAACTAATGATAAACACTTTCAGGGAGACAGCAGGGATATGTGGAAATGGAATAGGAAACTAAGCCGAAGCGGATGCTCGGATAACGGACAACGAATGCCGGGAAGAGGAAGTTCGGGAGGAAAGCAGGAAGTTCGAAGTACCTCATCCGCTTCTGTGGGTGGCAATTGTTCACTGAATAATTCGAAACTTTAATTGAAAATACAAACAAAATTAATCCTTTATTTCGTTATTTAAATACAGGGAAAAGAGGGAAGTCACTTGCAGTAAATATTGTGACAGGTGGGGGAAATGTGAATGTGAAAAGCGGTTCAGAGTGTGTGAAAAGGCAGTTGAACACAGGTCGATGAAGTGCCTTCATTGGCTAATGAGGCATTCAAATGGAACACATTCCAAAGGCCTTTATGCAAATCAAACTCAAATGAAAACCGATGGAAAATCACTGGGAAATGTAAGCAAAGCTAACGAGGGAAATGTTAAACCATCAAATGCTCCGCTCCATTGGAGTTGGTAAATGGAAAGTGAAAAACGAAGCTGTCAATTATCAGTATGAGAAGATTCTGAAGCATTCGAATTTGGTATGAAAACGAGGCAAACTTTGGACAGGAAAAACATTTCGAAATCGCCACCAAATGAGGCAAGGAAAATGGAGATGAAAAGGGGAAAAGCCGACTAAACAAATAAAAAGGAACATGGAAGCTGCCGCAATTTGTTGCAAAACAAAGAAAGTTTCCACGCTGAAAAGGAAATGCAACAAAGTTAAAGGAAGGGAAATGCAGCTTGGGAGATATTTAAATCCTTTCCCTTTGCTCCCTGTGGTCTCCTTTTTCCTTCTTCCTCCAGTTGCAGCTGCAATCAGCCACGCCCCCCGCCCACTTTGATGACGCTTAATAAAAAGCAAAGAAGGAGGAAAATAAAGAAAATGTTGATGCTGGAAAAGTTCATGTCCTTCCCTGTCAACTCTTTCTACAGTACAAAAAGGGGGCTAATAGGGCTGAGGAGTGGAAATGGGTTAAGAACACTTGCTGCTTGTGTTGTTTACATCTTGTGAGTGACTTTTATTGCCTCCCATTTTGATTTGCATTTCTGGGCAGACACTGAATGCCACCTAATTGAAAGTGTTGTAAAAGAAACTAGTGAAATTATTTAAATTTTAGATATAAAGTAAGACTTAGGGATAAGGGATCGAAAGTCCATTGAAATCCTTCCAAGCAAAAAGAAATCTTTTTAGAAGAGGGAAAGGCTTCCCTCCTTCCTCGGCTACCCGCAGCATCATCTTCATTCTCGCCACATTGAGCAGCAGTTCTGAATGTGAGAGCGTAAAACTAAGTGCGTCCTTTCAGGATCTCCCCTTCCCCGGGATACATCGCTCTATTCCTCCCTTCCGACTTTTCTTCCTGCGCTTCCCTGAGTCCTTTCATTTCGTATTTAACTAAAGGGAAACGCAACAGAAAGGAAAATGCGGCTAGACAACAGCAAGGAAGAAGAGGATGAAAAGGACATGAAGACGGGTGGCAGGACAGCAGTCAACATTTGCTGACTTAGCTGCAATTATGGCAGATATTTTTATGAACTTGATGTCAGCACACACACACTCCCCGTTACATAACACACACACACATGGAGTGAGAGCTGAGTAGATGGGGACATGAAGTTCACTGAATGGAAGAAAGCTGAGAGCTAAAAGGCCAAACGGAGCGAGGAAAATGAAGATGAAAATGTCAGCTGGGAAAGTGCGGAAAGAGAATGGAGAACGATGGAAATCTTGTTTTAGTTTTCCAGGATTTTAGATTTTCTGATCTGAAGCAAAAAGGGGTTGCTAATAACTAGAATCAACAGGCTATTTGTATTTTAATAACCAATACGGAGTTTGATTTTAATATAAGCTTATAAATGAATTTAATAATGGCCCTATTCTTTCCTTATATCAAGTACTTTCCTCATTTATTAAAAACATAACGTACAAGTTCCTGCTTCCATATCCGATCCACACATCATAATTAATTTCATTTCATTGTTTACCTTTCAGGTGGTACTTGATAGTGAAAAAGGTGTAAACACAGAAAAACCACACGGACTTCCACAGAGGCCACCAAAAAGCAAAAGTTAATGGTTTAAATATTTCCAGGGCACACACGCATCGTCCTTTGCCCCGTGTTTATCCTTGTGCAACAATGAACGTTGGGGCAGAAATCACCGCCTCACTTTCGCCAAAAATTCCACCGACTCTTCCCAAATTAAGTTACGGCGCAGTTAAACATGCGAACATTTCGTTGGTAATTTTTATGGCAACATAAAGGGGGAGAGATTTCCCTCTTTGCTGCAGGTTTTCATTACGGATGGAACAACGAATTTCGGCAACGCATTTCCATCACATTTTCATCGCTTTTAATTCGAGGCTCAATAAAAATCATCAGCAACCCATTTCCTGTTTGATGGAACTCCCATTCGCTGAGAGAGTTTTATTCTCCTTCAAGAGTCTCGCGAGGAGAAGCATGAAATTCTCCATCGTAAAGTTAAATTTCTCTGCAATTAATTCCGTTCTCTCTTGGCGAAGAGTTTGCTGGAATTTTTATCGCTGACCCGGAATGACCTTCGCATCGATTTCACTGCCTCCCCTTCCTCTCTCCACCCGCCCGACTCTATTTTATTTTCTTTTAATTTATTTATCTTTTTTAAGAGTTTCCCTTGAAGTTGATTTTATGCTCCAGCTCACTCCGTCTCACTCGCTATCTCTCCCTTTCTCTTTCTCCTTAACTTTTGCCTGTTTTTGGTCGTTTTTCCTGTCGCCTCTTAATTGTGTTTAAATTAATGCCGAAAGGAGGGTACAGAGCTTCGATTTCTGTTTATCTTTGGCAATTTCAAGTGAAACTAAAATTAAATTTCCTTTGAAATTTATTACTACGGAAATTGAAGGAAGTTTACCAAGGACAAAGGCCTTGGGGTGTGTACTGAATCGGAATATATAGGAATTAGTTTGGCTAGTGAATGCATCAAAGTATAATAAAGTGTTTTCTATAAAATATAAGCTGCGAGAAAAATAAAGTTTATGGATAATTATCCAATATAAATACCTATAAATATTTATAATCCATTTATTGACCCCAGACATATTCAGCATTTGAACTCCGCCCGAGAGATCAGAGGCCCATTAAACTTTCTCCAAAGCACAAGAGTTTTCTATTTGTCCCTCGTTTTCATTCCCGATTTTTATCACGGGCACATTGAAAATTTACGAGTTTTCCCAGCGCATAAATTCTGCGCCGTTTGCCAATTTTTATTATCTGCAAAATACTTTATGCGCATCTGAGGGATACACGCGAGTGGGGAGCATCTAATGGATACATGAGCCCAAATTGAGACACTTTGCATAGACCAAAGCAATCATCGCCCCCTAAGCCTGAGTCCGGGAAACTTCACCCAAGGAAAAGCGTGGAAAATGAGCCAACAAATAATGATAAAAGGTGAAAAATGCACTTAGAAGAGGCGGAAGCAAAGAGAAAATACTAAGCGTAACTTATTATGGAGGCGGAGGAAGCAGAAAGGAAAACTTTCGCGGAAACTTCAGCTGCATGTGTTGCACACTTTGTGGCACTCCAAAAGAAAGCATAAAAAATGAGGAAAGAAAATATTGCGAAATTTCAGCTGCAAGTAAACAGGCAAAACTAATTTTTAATGCTCCTCCTAGGGAAGGGGAATTGACGACGGCAACTTTCTTCCTCCGATTGCAATGCAAAATGTTGCCACTTTGTTCCCTGACAGCCAGGATCATCAATTGCAGTGCCGTTTTTGTGTCTGCAAAGGATCCCTCAAAGGAAATATAATAAATAGGAGCAGAGAGATGTCCCTCAGAGGACATTTTCGCATCCAATAAATTTTCAATTTCCGTCTTGAAATTTGCAATTTTCTTCTCACAACATCCTTCTGCCTTATGGGACACTTTCTGAGAGTTTTCCCTGCAGGTTTTCATACAAGGTTACAAGAGTTTATCGAAGAACATAAATAGCCTGCAAATTGCATTGTCTGCACACAGAATTGCACATTATTAGATGAACGGGAAAAGTTAAACAACTGCCGTGATTCCCCCGTAATCCTTTGACAAGCAAACAACTGGAAAAGTTCCCCTGCCGCAATCATAAATCTCGGCATTCTGTCAGCAATTTGATTTGATTTGCAGACTCTGCGAAAATATTTCATAAATATTTACCCCAGTTTTTTTTCAACTTATTTTAACACTCTTTCCCCAGTTCTCCCTTCTTATCCAAGAGTGAACATTTCCAACTGGCAAAATATTTTTCGCGTTTTGCGTTTGTTTTTCTTTTGCTACTTTGTAGTGCAAATATTTTCGCACTTTGCTGTTCGTGTTTCCCCCGATTTTGCACTTCATTTGCCTCGGTGGCCGGGTCATGGCTGTTTGCTATTCTTTGATGTGCCAAATTGGTGAACCGATTGCATTCGAAATGAGATTTGATCGTTCTGAAATCGTGAGAAGGTTCTTCTGAACGGGGTTATGAAAATGCTTCGAGAATCCTTAGCCTCTCGCAACGGAGATTCCAGCCCCCTGGGACCGCTTCCATTGGATTTTAACGACTTGCCAGCAAAGCTACTTTCCCGCAGGCACTGCGAATCCTTCTCCGAGTGAAACATTAAACTTTGCCCCATCAGAGGAATAAGGATAATAACAACATGGCGAAGGGATATCAGCAGCAGGGAGTGACAGCGGGGATAATGGCCAAACAAGACATGACAGCAATAAGGAAAAACATTTTCAATAATTCCAGAGAAAAGGTTAAAGGAGCGACGTTTTTTTTGTCTTGCTTGTTTTTTGAGACATTTAAAATAATTTTAATAAAGGTCTAATGGAGCAGATAGATTCTTGTTATCAATATTATTTTTCATTATTATTATTGGTAACACCGAGTTATAATTTCAGTTCTTTCAATTTTGTATTTCTATAGCCTAGCAAAGTATTGTAATTGTAGTCAGAAGCTTGCAACGCGGTAAATGAGTCATTTCCGATTTTTGTAGTCGCCCTTTTGTCAGCTTTACTTTGAGTTGGCAGGAGGAATCCCTTGGATGCCTACATCCTTTTTTTTATCCACTAATTATGCGAGCTGAGTTGTGTTGCCTAATTGCAAGCGACTGCCTCGAAGGCGGCTTACGTGGCGTATACGCAACGTCTGCTTTTCTTTTTGCTTTGAGGTGTTGTTTTTTCGCGCCTTATTTTAAATTGAATCACGCACGTCTTCAGCGAGTTTAAAAGGAAAGAAAATATAAAGATGGGAAGGGGGAGAACACCAAAATGTGGCCTTTGACACTCGAATGCTGCGTTTAATCAACGAATTAGGAGTGGAGGATGGCTCGGGGAATGGGGTACATTTTTCAGCTATTTTCCACCGCAAGTATGTCCCTGTTTTTCCCCTGCTGTGGCTTTTCACAGCTTGTGCAGGAGTTAGAAAACTCGTTCATGGGAAAATATGTGCCACAATTGGAGGCAATTTTGTGTTTAATTAAGCTGGAATTGCGAATGGTTAAAGCACAAGGGCAAAGAGCTAAAGGGGGTGAAGCCGCTCCACTCATTTTGCGATGCAAATTGGATGAGCCGCAGGAGGTCCAAACACCTGAAAGGATCTTCGTCTGCATTGTTGCCCTCTATTTACTCTCAGTTTGCTTGTTGTGGCCAACAATTAAAAATTCAAACTGCAATTGTGTCGACAACTGCTCCTACTAATTGTAATTGCAAATCCTGAAGCGAATGTCCCCAAAAGGACTGGCAAAGCACAGCCCGAGGATGCGGCTAGCTGCACTCAATTGTTATGAGAATGCGGTTTAACGACGAGAAGAAACTGCTCTGAGATATGTAAGTTAAATGGAACTAAATGAAAGAGCTGAGATTGTGGGTTCGCATTTTAACCCAAACAATGAATTTGGCTTACAGAAAGTGCCTGTTTTTAAGGAGTAGATACTTTTATAAATATTGTATTTAAATATATCCTCCTGGAATCCTTTGTCACTTTGCAAAAATCAAGCCTCAAAAATTACTTTTATTAATGAAAATGGCAATAAGGAAGGGCATTTGCTGGTGACACCTGCCAAAAGTTTACAAAAACAAATATTACTGCCACAAGGGGAAGGGAGTTGGAAAAGTGTTAACTTTGCAACAGTGTCAAAAACTGCAGGTACCCCGGGAAGCCGAGTTAAGACCGCTTGAAAGTTTGTTGCGGCCACTAGGGAAAAGGTAAAAAATAATGATGGAAATGCGTTGAAACTGAAGCTTACTTTGGTAAATAATAATAAAATACTTACTTATCCCTCTCAATCCGTTTTTTAACTCAACCCAGAACTCAAAGGTTACTGGCCTAATAGATCTTTTAAATTGTTTGGTTTTTAATTTTCCCTTTTGCTAGCATTAAAGTAAGCCCTTATGTGTAATTTCCCAGCGGCAGGGAAAGTCATTTTCCTTTAACTAATAATTTCTGTATAATTAGATGGCTTATCAGTGCCACCGTAGTTTTTCTATTCCTTCATCGGATTGGCTTCGATGAGTTATTAGCCTGTCCCGACCTTATTACGCGTTCAGAAATGTTACAATCGAGTCGCTTTCGCCAGAAACTGGCGCGGTTTACTCTGAAGGCAACCCTTTATTTATCCTGGATACTCGGACTGTTTCCATATACCTTCGATCCGAGGAAAAACCAGTTGCAACGTTCCAAATGGCTTCTCGCTTATGGACTGTGTTTGAACATAATTCTGCTGGTGTTTTCGGTGCTGCCGGAAACCGATGACCACAATTCGATCAAGATGGAGGTCTTTGAGCGAAATCCGTTGGTCAAGCAGGTTGAATTTCTTGTGGAGATCATTGGCTTAATAACCACTGTGCTAACCCATCTAAGCATTTTCTATAGAAGCCAGGAACTAGCAGAGATCCTCAATGAACTTTTGCTGCTGGAAAAGAGTCATTTCAGGGAACTAAATCTTCAAGATTGCCACAAGTTTGACGAATATGTGATACACAAAGGACTGCTGATTATCCTGGAGATCGGTTCCTCCCTATTGATCTACTTCGGGATACCGGAAAGCAGATTGATTGTGCACGAGGCTTTGTGCATCTATTTAGTCCAGCTGGAAGTACTCCTTGTGGTGATGCACTCCCACCTGGGAGTGATCTATATATATCGCTTTGTATGGATTATCAACGGACAGCTCTTACACCTGGCCAATCAGCTGAGAAGGGGTCAGAGGGCAGACCCGGAAAGGGTCCAGCGGCTCCGCTGGCTCTACGGCCGCCTTTTGGAACTGAACAGTCGCCTAGCCTCCATTTACGACATCCAGGTCACTTTTTTCATGGGCACTCTGATGTCAGCTAATATCATTATAGGCCATGTTCTGGTCATCTTTTGGATCAACATAAAGAGATTCGACTTTTGGATTATGGTTCTGATCTTTCCACAAGCCTTAGTCATTAATTTTTGGGATCTTTGGCTTTGTATTGCCTTTTGCAATTTGGCTGAGAATGCGGGCAAAAATACATCGACAATCTTGAAGCTATTCAATGATATTGAAAATATGGAAGGAGAACTGAAGCAAACGGTAAGGTGAAAGAAAATACCTTGTATAATGACTTATCGTCGATTATTTTTCTGTTTCAACAGATCGAAGAGTTTAACTTATTTTGCAGTCATCGCAGACTAAGGTTACGCCATTGCGGATTGTTTTACGTAAACTATGAGATGGGTTTCCACATGATCATCACGAATATTCTATATGTGGTCTTTTTGGTGCAATTTGATTATATGAATTTAAAATTCAAGTAAAGATAATCTATTATTAAATTATATGTAGGCAATCAGTGTATTTACAACTTGTTAATGCTTCTTTTAAATAAATCTTGAAATTGTGATATCATTTATGTCTATACTAAACGTTTCCTTTAAGAAGTACTTAAGAAATTAGCTGCTATTTAAATGCCTTTTCGATCGATAATTCACCATCAATTTAATAAACCTAAAAGGGTTTGCTTAGATGCGTTAACTTGAACAACAATCTAAGTTCATTTCGCTTCGCTTCTAATAATTATTTCTTTTTTTTCTTACCACTTCCCCTCATTTGTTGGCCAACTGTTAGTGGTGTTAGAAATGTTTCGACCACGTCGCGGCTTTTGTCAGAACTGGGCTTGGTTTATCCTGAGCTCTACTTTATACGGATCTTGGATACTCGGACTATTTCCGTTTATATTTAATTGCCGGAAAAAACAATTAAGTTTGTCCCGATGCCTTCGACTCTACGGTTTAATTTTAAACTTCTTCCTGCTCTTCATACTCATATACATCAGTTTTGAAACTGAAAAGCCTTCTAAGCTAGAGGCCTTTGAGCGGAATCCTTTGCTGGAAAAGATAAATATTCTTATTGGAATAATGAGTGTCATCTCAGCCATCGTAGTGCACTTGATGAACTTCCTGAGGAGCAACCAGATTCTGCGGATAATCAATGAACTGTTGGCTCTAGAGTATCGTCACTTTGGGGCCATGAACTTGTGGAATTGTCCCAAATTAAATTGTTTTGTAATCCAAAAGAGCGTGACTATCATAGCAGTGATGTTAACTCTCATGGGAGTCCACCACGCAATGCCAGGAAATATAACAAACTTCTGGACATCTCTACTCATGTGCTTGACCCAGGTGGGTCTCAACCTTAAAGTGCTGCATTGCTATCTGGGCGTACTATTTATCTACCGAAATGTGTGGTTGATCAATGGACAACTCCTGGAACTGGTCCATCAATCTATCCCCATGACGGACTTAATATCCGCCAGGATTCGAGAACTTCTCTCTATATACAGACACCTCTTGGAGCTTAATAAGAAACTGCAAAAGGCTTACGAGTTGCATATGACGCTTATTTTACTTTCTGGGTTTGCTGGCAATATTGTGGTTGTCTTTTTCCTAATGGTGTTCGAATTCAGTATGAATAAGCCATCCATTTTTTTAGTGGTATTTATTCATTCTTTGTTGCTGAATATTTGGGATTTTTGGCTTAGCATTGTTGTTTGTGATCTCACAGAGAAAACCGGCCAAGAAACCTCTGCAATCCTGAAATTATTCTGTAATGAAGAGAACCTCGATGTAGAGCTGGAAAGAAATGTAGGTATAATAAACACGATCTTTGTCACGATTAATATTGCATTTCTTAATCCACAGATAAATGAGTTTGCATGGCTTTGCAGTCACGCCAAGTTTCGATTTCGATTGTTTGGCATGTTTTCGGTTAACTACAATATGGGTTTTAATACGATCATTACAAGTTTTTTGTATCTGCTTTATTTAGTTCAGTTTGATTTTAAGAACTTGTGAAAGGTACTTATATATAAAGTAAATAAATAGACAAAGGAAACTAAACAGAAACTTTGGTTTATATGCCCTTGAAGCTTGTAATCGAATTATAAGATCGAATCCAATATTAATCATAACTAAGTTGACATTCATCTAGTAACAAGCTTCTGACTAAATTTAGAATACCCAGCAAGGGTATACAAATTAGTACAATCAAGTGTGAATTATTTCGCTGTAAATTTTAGCATGATGATAAATAAAAAAAATCTAAATCTAACGAAGACTGCCTATTTTTATTATTGGTTCCCAGTTCTTGATTATTCCATCAGCTTGTATTATTGTTTTCCTAAGGGATACTTTGATATTCATAGGTAAATGGATTAAACTTTTATTGATTTATACTGTGGTGGCTAATAAGGAAGTATCAAGTTGGCAGTCGGTGAAAGATGTTCCGGGTTCGTGCTGGTTTTCGTCCAAAACTGGTCTACTTTATATTGAATTCAATTCTGTACAGTTCATGGCTGCTTGGCATATTCCCCTTTATTTACGAGCCCCAGAAGAGGAGATTGCATCGCTCTAAATTGTTACTCCTCTATGGATTTGTACTGAACTCAGGTTTGCTTTTCCTCATGTTAAAACATGAGGGAGAGACTAAAGGAAACGAGGGAAACTTGGATGTATTTGAGAGGAACTTTGTGCTGAAGCAAATCAGTCTGCTGTTGGGAGTCTTCGGTGTCCTGGCCATCTGCACAATTTACGTGCGAACCTTCTGGCGAAGCAAGAATCTGGAAAAAATATACAATGAACTGATGCAACTGGAAAGGAGATACTTTTACTCAAACGCAGTGGAGTGCCAGACTTTCGATGCCTATGTGATTCAGAAGGGACTCCTGATAGTCGGAGGAGTGGCATCCTCAATTGTGGTGCACTTTGGAGCACCCACTCAATCGCTGCCCATAAGTTATCTCATTGTCGTAACACTGATCAAGTTGGGAACATTCCTTCTGGCCATACACTTTCACCTTGGAGTGGCCTTCATCTACCGTTTTTTGTGGTCCATCAATAGGGAACTCCTCGACTTGGCTAGTTACTTGAGGGTTCATCCATCCGGAGGCTCATCCCGAATTCGCTTGCTCCTTAAACTCTACAGGGAGCTGGTGGATCTCTACGGAAGATTAACTGATTGCTACGACTATCAGACAGCCCTGATGATGATCGTTTTTCTGGCAGCCAACATCATCGTGTCCTTCTATATCATTGTCTACACCGTCAGTTTAAGCAAGATGTCCTTCTTTGCGATGGTGATTATGTTTCCTCTGGCTCTGCTCAACAATTTCCTGGACTTTTGGCTCAGCATTGCCATGTGTGATTTGGTGGAGAGAACTGGTAGACAAACCTCCATGATCCTGAAGTTGTTCAATGACATCGAGAACATGGACAAGGCACTAGAAATGAGTGTAAGTCGAAAGCTTTTTTATATATTATTGATATATATTTACGTATTCCAGCAGATCTCCGACTTTGCTTTGCTCTGCAGCCATCGGCGATTTAAATTCCTTCACTGCGGTCTATTTTATGTAAACCGTGAGATGGGCTTTCAAATGCTCGTCACTAGTTTCCTGTACTTGCTTTTCCTCGTGCAGTTTGACTTCATGAACTTGTAACTCTCCGGGCCGCTTAGTGGGGACTTACCTTAAAGCTCTCACTAAATCCCTTGCCATGAGCTGCAATATTGAGCAGGTGACATCATGGCAATAAAAGCTGAATCACAGGCCCTGCAAACCGATGTCGTCAAACGAGTAAAGTGAATGACTTGCTGCTGGAAAATGTGAGGGAAAATCGGAACGGGGCCGCAGGGTGGCAATATAAACACACTCCTTTGCCATCCTTTCTGCATCAAAGGAGGTTGTGCCAGAAGTCAAGGGGGCGAAGAGCATACAAAGTCACATGGAGTGTGAGCAATGGAGTGGCTACAAAGAAGAAGTGCAATTAAGGTCAGCAACTGAACGATTTTTTTGCCTTCTGTACTTTCTTTTACACCAAAAGTATTCCCTTTTTCATTTGTTTTTAGCGAACAATGGAATCTGATTACATGAGAAGCTTACTGACCAGGTTTTGCTTTGTTTGTTCTGGTAATTTCACCTACACAGTAATAGCATAAAATCAAATAAATATTTAATTAACCAGAATATGTAGAAAATTGTTCAGTAAGTTTATATTTAAACTTACCTGACCGTAAATAAATATATAGTAGTTTAATAAAATTTTTGTCAGCAATCAAATTAAATACAAACTATTAGATTTTCTTGCTACTTTAATTTATCTGTAAATATTTTGTTATATTTCTAAGCCCAGAAAAATGTCATTTAGAGTAAATCACCTTTATTTTTTCCAATGATTTTCTCTGTCTATACATGCCCGTTTGATTTATGCTTATTTTTCTATCTTTTTCCATTATTCGTTTGTCCAGACATTGGCAACATTAAGGCCGCGTAAATGCAGAAAACTACAACTGACAGGCAACAATTAGGCCAACAATGCGAGAACAGGGAACAAAAGTCAAACAAAAGATTCCCACACACACACACACACCCAGCAGACACTGGCAGGTCCTTCGTCCTTGGCTGTCAGCTACAGGCCCCACGGTCCTTTTTCGTCCTTCGCCAAGGGACCCCCATTATCTTCGATTATCGAGAGCACAAAGCCAGCACAAACGATAGCAGGCAGGCCCAGCACACACAGGCCACACTCGACACAATCGCGTAAATTGATTTTTATTATCCTGTGCAGGCAGGAGAGCACTCCGCGGCACCCCCTTGGATATCCTCGAGATTCTGGCAAATTTCCTGCTCATCTGCACAGCAAGCAAACAAAATAAAAACTGAAGTGTACACAAGCATTTGATTTATTGCCCTGGCCCAGGACATCCGCCAATTGTTTGGGCCACGTGGAAGCCTCCAGGACGCCCCACTCCCCGCTCCCCCCCACAGGTCGATCCTTTGTTTACACAATAAAATGGCAGGAGTGGAGCCGGAGCATTAGGTCAACATTCCCGCTGTTAGCAACTCGTCAACGCGTTCGGGATAATTCGATTCGCTCATCTCGATTTCTGCCAGCTTTCAATATATTTTTATTAAAATGACAGCATCTGGTTATCGCCTCTGCTGAGCTTCGCACATTTCCATTTTCATTTCGGGCATTTTCCGGGCGAGCAGAAAATTTCATAAAAATATTTTCGTTTTATGATGATTTGCCCTGTCAGCAGAAAATAGGCTCATAACAACTTTTTCCTTGTAGTGATAAGTTTGCTAATATTTTCCAAATTTGCTTTCACATTATTTGATCATCTCTTTTATTGCATCGATTTTTTGTGTATTTTTTATGGGAACGATACAATAAAATTTATGGAAAATAATCAATATTATTTGTTTTGCAAAGGCGTTAAAAATATATTATATATTAATTCTGACAATGTATATAACAAATACAAATTGATTTAGATTTCGACTCATTTAAATTTAAAAATATATATTTCTATTTTTATTTTCTCCCCCCTAAGATAAAGAACAATAAAGACTCTTTGGATAATCTGTTTTGAAAGTAATTTAAAGTTTTCTTTTTCCTGCTCCCATTTTTATTATCATCCCAAAACTTGTCGCCCATCCAAGTTTAATTTAAGTTTCGCCAAACGCAATTTTCTATAGTTTCAATATTTAGTCAGACTTTCCACTAATTGCTCGGCTCTCTTGGCTGCATTCCATTTTCTCGCTTTTCCTCCTCCACGGGATTTTCCATTTTAGCCGGCGACACAAATCGGCTTTGCCCGTCTCTGAATTGTTGTTTAAACTGCCAGCAACTTGCAGCAAATTGGCAATTATTTAATTTCGCAAAAGTTTTCTTTCAAGGAGGCCAGGCTCAAACTTTCGAGCCGAGTTTCCAGCCCCGATCGGCTTATATAAATTGCGGGCTGGAGGCCCGCCAAATTCTAACGCATTGCCAAACTAATTAAGGCAGCCGCGGCGAATCAATAGAACAATTGGCGAACATTTATCGTAATTAGAGAAAAGGGTTTGGGCCTCGGCAGGTTCCTTTCATTAACTGCTTTCCTTGAAGTTCACAATTTTCCTTGGGGAGGGGAGAAGTCAATCAAATGTATAGCCCCATTTTGGGGTTGGTGGAAAACATATAAATTTAAATTAAAAATCTGCTGATAAACTTTGACCTTTCACTTGCAGCCCCTTGGCAATCCTTTGGGTCATTGGGCGTCCTTTTCCCGAGGCACAAATGAAGCCAAAAGAAAATCTTTGGACCGCCCCTCTAATTACAATAAATGGTCAGTCAGCTCAATTTCGTGGAAAGCCTGGCGGCAAATTTTAATTAATTTACGAAACAAATTAGAAATTGAGGTGAGACAAGGGTGAGAGCATCGAATTAAACTTTTATCTGATTAAAAAAAAGAAATACCCAACCTTTTATACAATTTTTATAAGCAAAGAAAACATTAATTGTAAATGACTAAATAAAGATAGGTATAAAAACATACGATATACACTCATTTGGATAATTTGAAATCTATAACATATCATTTAATGTGGGCTATAACACAATATAATATGGATAGCCTTGAGTGATTTTTATACTCTCATAAAATAATGGCAAGGCAAATAAATAAATTCCGCCAGACAAAAACAGGATAGCAAGAGTAAAGAGGAGAAATTATCGAGGAAATTTACGATCCTGCAATGGTTCATTTTGGCAAACTGATGCGTCCATCCGGGTTTTTATGGTGTAAACAAAGCAATGAACAATTTGCGCGCATTCCGGATAAAGCCAATAAATCAAATATATTGGCCAGGCCGAAGGGAACAACGCGGGTAAAGTGCGGCGCCCCCAAAACAATTGGCTGAAAGTTTTTGCAGAGCCAAGCAGAATTTGGTAAAGGAATCGGTATTGGTATATCGCTGAAGTGGCCAAAAAGGGGGATGCCGGAGTGGCGGATTCAGGATAATAAAAATCAATTTACGCACTTTTGCTGTGAGCGACGTGTCCTTTGTTGTTGTTTTTATATCCACCAAAGCTGCTCCTGCTTCTATTCCTACAGATGTCCCCTTTGGCACTGTCTGCCTCCTCTCGAGTTCTAATCGAGGCTAATGGCAGTGATTCCGGGGCTAGGGATAAGGATACGCACAAGGATGGAGCAAAAGGTGGCGACTTCGGTCTGGCTTTGACAGCGGTTGGCCTCTGTCAATAAGTGGCCAGGCAAAAGTCAGATTATCCTTAGCCTTCGGTGGGGATTTTTTCTAACAGGATTTTGTTCCACCACCAAACACTTTAATTGTAAAATTGCAAATCAAATATTCTTAAAAATTGTATTCTTAGAACCTTTGTGTTACACAACTTGTTATATGCAATACAATATTAATTAAATATAAACAATGAAACCAATTATTTTATTTGTTGATTTAATTTTCCCAAAGATTTTAAAGCCATTGCTGTGACACGAAGTCAGGTAAATCTAATTAAAAATGAATAATTCATCATGGCATACGAAAGCATGTATTTATTTCAATGGAAATCCGCAACAAAAGCCAAACTCCGGGCACAATAAATCAGGCAAAAAACAAGCTGCGAAAAATGGGAAAATGTGGCAGCAGCTGGGAAATCACAGTCAGGGAAATAAGCAAAGCACACACACACACTCTCTCACACAAACAAACAAACACAAATACACACACACAAAAGGCAAACAAAGAAAATGCACCAAAGCTGCTCATGTTAGCCACGGCTTTTGTACTCTCCTTCACTCCCCGGCCATTGTTAACCGGAAAAACCAGCTGCATTCTTAGCCAGCCAAAAAGTACAAAAAGCACAGAGCTCGTTCATTTGTTGGCCTTAATTGCGCTGCTTTCACAGCTACTCCATTCCTCAGACGCTTTTGACTTGTGTATGTGCTCTCCTTTTGGCTTTTGCATAGCCTCATTTTTTGGGTAGAAAAGGATTGCCCCAACTGCACTTGTCCCCCGCTGATGTCCTGCGGCAGTGCTCCCATTCCCTTTTCCCCTCCTGCTCAAAAAAGTCAACAAGGCACTCTCTCAGACACGACTCCTTGTGGGGCTATATCCCACTTGTTCTTCCGCCCTCTCAAAGTCCCCTGACATCTTGAGCTGTCACTTGTATGCAGGTCCTGCAGTTGCATACACAAGGAAGTGTGAAGCAGTTAGAGAGCCTCGGGTGCCTTCTTTACAGATTCCAAAAATCAAACTGAATCAGGAAAAGGAGGTACATAAAGCTGGTGATGGCCATGCGGAACCCCATCTCGTAATTCACATAAAATAAGCCACAATGATGAAACTTTAGCCGGCGATGACTGCAGAATAGAGCAAATTCGGTTATCTAGAAGAGGATTTAGATACTCATGGAGTTGTTAATAATTAAATTCTAGTTAAACTCACACTTCTATCCAATTTTGTGTCTAGGTTTTCTATGTCATTGAATAACCTAAGAATGGTCGATGTTTGTCTGCCAGTTCGTTCGGCCAAATCACAAACAGCGATGCTCAAGCAAAAGTCAAACATATTGATGACCAAAGCCTGGGGCATTACGAACAGTAACATATAGTCCCAGTCCTTTTTCAGGCTGATTGTGTAGATGATGAAAAAGAAGATGCCCAAAACGTTGGCAATCAGAAAACTGGTCATTACCAAAACCATTTGATAGTCGTAGATGTTCGACAGACGAGTGTTGATTCCCAACAGGCGATGGTACAGGCAAAGCAGTTTATCCACACGATCCGACTGCACTTCCTTTCCATTTGCCAACTCATTGGCCAGCCTCAAGAGCTCCCTGTTAATGATCCATACATATCTATAGATATAGACCACGGCCAGGTGAAAGTGAGAGGCGCCCAGAAGAACGCCGAGTAGCATTAGGCACAAACTGGTGACTCCTATCAAGAGCTGCTGACTGAAATCCGGGGACAAGCCAAGCTCCAAAACCACCATGGAAGCAAACTCCAGCGCTATAGAGAGTCCTTTGTACAGGACGAACCTATCAAAGTTGCAGCAGTCCTCCAGTGGGTAGTTTCGAAAGTGTCGGTGTTGGAGATCCAGCAGTTCATTAAATATCTTCTCTATATCGGCACTCTTCCAGTATCCTCTAATCAGTATAAAGGCCACCATAAAAAGGCTCTGTATATCGTGAATACCATTGACCTGCTCGGCAAGTGGGTTTCTATGGAATACTTCCATTCTCATCGGAGTCTCGGTCTCCGTGTCATTGGTCCACACAAGCACAACGAGGGTCGTGGTCAGAACGAGGCCATATGCAATTAACCACTTGGAACGATGCAATTTCCGCGTCCAGCTGTCGTAGGTGAAGGGAAATATGCCCAGGATCCATGACCCATAGAGAGCACCCTTCAGTGTGAAGCCCACTAGCTTCTGGCGGAAGCCACTTCCGCTCGGGCGGAACATTCCAACCGGAGACTTAACCTCGAATGGAGCGGAGTGAAATCGACCGACGGAATGCCAGCTGCGATAAGGATGGCTGAATGGCCAAATGTTTTCCGACAACAGTGTGGGAATTACTGATGAAGGGATTAATTGTAGTGGCCATCAAACAAACACTGTACGAAACAAACATAAGTCACTTTTTCATTTAATAGAGATGTTTTTACTACAATATTTTAAATTTTAGTATAAGAATACCTAGAAGTTATCTAATCTATATTATATATTTTAATATATACTTTTACGGATACAATAATTCTTTCAGTGCATTTATTCATAACCCTCCTGTTTCCTGTTAACTGATGTACAAACATTATGTAGGCCAAACGAGCTCTTTGTGCTCATAATGCGAGCAACATTTGCTGCGATTAAATCATTTAATTAATTGGATGGACATGGAGTTGAAGTCCAGTTGAAGTTTCCTGCCACCGGGACGGTTGGATTTCCCCCTCTCGTTTGTTTGGGTCACCGACCGATGGCAGGCTCGTAAAAATAATTTCAAGTGGTCGAAAGGAAACCTGAAAACATCCTTCAGAGCAGCCAGCCCCCTTAGAGCAATTCAACTGAAATCTGTGAAAAGCTTCGAGTGGGATAATATCCCGGCATATTCCTCTCCACATCTGGAGGGTTCTCTGCCGAGTTCGGCCTGGGAAATCCCCTTGAGAGGCTGACCAACTTGACGTTCCGAACGTTCTGTGAAAATCTTCCAAAGTTGTGCAAATGAAATTTCATTCAATTAGTATGGCAGACGACAGGTTTGATGCCTCAATGAGCAGCTGAGATGTGAGCCAAGTTGTTGTGGGTGTGAGAGTGTGAGCGTGCAGGATAATCGCAGCTAATCAGTCGAGCGTTGCAGATCCTTGAACTCGCATCGATGCTTCGTCCTGTGATTAATTCGCCTCAATTGACGCTTGAGACTTGTCAATAACTGATTCATTTCGGACCAGAAATATCTGGCACCTGTGTACCTTTCCTTCCTCCAATGGCCGCCACAAAACTTTGGAATGCTTTCAATTTGTTTTTCCAAAGTGCCTGCAGTTTGTGGCACTGTTGCCCAAGTTAACACTTTTCCAACTTCCATACTCTTTGGCAGCTATGTTTGCTGCTAAACTTTTAGCAGGTGTCACCTCTGTAAATGCCATTCCCAGTGGCACTTTCCTCGGTTTTTCCCATTTTCATTATTGCCAATTTTTGACACCTTTTAAGTTTCAGAATGTCAAATTGAAAGCACTTTCAATTTGTTTGTTCATAGTTGAGTTTAGTTAAGCCGAACTTGAATCGTAAACCAAGCATAAATATTTTAATTATTTCCAAAGTACTTTGCCATCTTCTTTGACTGGTAAATTGTCAAACAGATTATTTCCATTAACAAAACCGCATTTTCATAACAATCGAGAGCAGCTGAGCCGCATCCAGGGGATGTCCTTTGTGGGTACTTTAGGGACATTTGCTTCGTAATTTGCAATCAGGAGGAGTAGAGGAACAGCTGCCGACATAATTGTGATTTGAATTTTTAATTGCTGACCACAACAAACGAAAGGGGAGGAGCAATTCAGAGGAGAATCGGCCATCCTGTGGCTCATCCCGTTTGCATCCTCGCTCCTTCACCTTCAACTAGCTTAATTAAATGCAAAATTGTCTCGAACTACAGCTGTTCCAGTGTCAATCCAAAGACAATTCAATGCTGTGAGAAACCGCAAACGATGGCAGCTGAGTGGGGAGACAAGGACATACTTGTGGCAGACAGAATATCCTTTGTAAGGTTTGCCATCCAAGTGGTTTATTTTTTCCTTTTACTAATTTATTTTTGCCAAACAACGCACGTGACTTAATTTAAAATGAGATGCTTCAAAACAACACCTTAAGGAGGAAAAATTAAAAAGGAAAAAGTTCTCAAGCGTTACGCATACGCCACGTAAGCCGCCTGTAATTAGCCAACGTAACTCGCATTTTTAGCAAACTCGCATAATTTGAGGCAACAAGGGGGGAATGTTAGGGATCCCAAGGATTCCTGTTGCCAACTTAGACTTCAGTTTAAATATAAAAGGACACATCAAGGGGTATTAAGGGGTAACCCAAAATGAGTTAATTAGACAAATTATATTAGGAGAGCCCGCGGGTGGCCAGATTTTAATAAGATTTGTACGGGCTTTGTTTTCTTCCTTCCGGTTCCTTTCCATTTTTGATTTTCCTTAAAAATTAGCCAAGTAATTTAAAACTTATAATAGCCCAAGACTCTCGGAATATCACTCGACTGGATTTGACCTTAAGAAAATTATTTTTAATGTTTCTAAAACAAAGGATGGTCATGAAAACGTCGCGCCTTTAACCTTTTTCTGGAATTATTGAAAATGTTTTTCCTTATTGAAGTCATGTCTTGTTTGGCCATTATCCCCGCTGTCACTCCCTGCTGCTGATATCCCTTCGCCATGTTGTTATTATCCTTATTCCTCTGATGGGGCAAAGTTTAATGTTTCACTCGGAGAAGGATTCGCAGTGCCTGCGGGAAAGTAGCTTTGCTGGCAAGACGTTAAAATCAAATGGAAGCGGTCCCAGGGGGCTGGAATCTGCGTTGCGAGAGGCTAAGGTTCCTCGAAGCATTTTCATAACCCCGTTCAGAAGAACCTTCTCACGATTTCAGAACGATCAAATCTCATTTCGAATGCAATCGGTGCACCAATTTGGCACATCAAAGAATAGCAAACAGCCATGACCCGGCCACCGAGGCAAATGAAGTGCAAAATCGGGGGAAACACGAACAGCAAAGTGCGAAAATATTTGCACTACAAAGTAGCAAAAGAAAAACAAACGCAAAACGCGAAAAATATTTTCCCAGTTGGAAATGTTCGCTCTTGGATAAGAGGGGAGTACTGGGGGAGAGTGTTAAAATATCTTGAAAAAAACTGGGGTAAATATTTATGAAATATTTTCGCAGAGTCTGCAAATCAAATCAAATTGCTGACAGAATGCCGAGATTTATGATTGCGTCAGGGGAACTTTTCCAGTTGTTTGCTTGTCAAAGGATTACGGGGGAATCCCGGCAGTTGTTTACCTTTTCCCGCTCACCTAATAATGTGCAATTCTGTGTGCAGACAATGCAATTTGCAGGCTATTTATGTCCTTCGATAAACTCTTATAACCTTGTGTGAAAAGTGTAGGGAAAACTCTCAGAAAGTGTCCCATAAGGCAGAAGGATGTTGTGAGAAGAAAATTGCAAATTTCAAGACGGAAATTGAAAATTTATTGGATGCGAAAATGTCCCCTTGAAGAGACTTTTTTAATAACTTTTTCTCTGCTCGTATTTATTATATTTCCTTTGAGGGATCCTTTGCAGACACAAAAACGGCACAGCGATTGATGATCCTGGCTGTCAGGGAACAAAGTGACAACATTTTGCATTGCAATCGGAGGAAGAAAGTTTCCGCCGTCAATTCCCCTTCCCTAGGAGGAGCATTAAAAATTAGTTTTGCCTGTTTACTTGCAGCTGAAATTTCGCAATATTTTCTTTCCTCATTTTTTATGCTTTCTTTTGGAGTGCCACAAAGTGTGCAACACATGCAGCTGAAGTTTCCGCGAAAGTTTTCCTTTCTGCTCATTTCCACCCTCCGTCTTCCATAATAAGTTACGCTTAGTATTTTCTCTTTGCTTCCGCCTCTTCTAAGTGCATTTTTCACCTTTCATCATTATTTGTTGGCTCATTTTCCACGCTTTTCCTTAGGTGAAGTTTCCCGGACTCAGGCTTAGGGGGCGATGATTGCTTTGGTCTATGCAAAGTGTCTCAATTTGGGCTCATGTATCCATTAGATCCTCCCCACTCGCGTGTATCCCTCAGATGCGCATAAAGTATTTTGCAGATAATAAAAATTGGCAAACGGCGCAGAATTTATGCGCTGGGAAAACTCGTAAATTTTCAATGTGCCCGTGATAAAAATCGGGAATGAAAACGAGGGACAAATAGAAAACTCTAGGGACAAATAGAAAACTCTTGTGCTTGTTGTTATTTTGGAGAAAGTTTTATGAGTCTCTGATCTCTCGGGCGGAGTTCAAATGCTGAATATTTCTGGGGTCAATAAATGGATTATAAATATTTATAGCTATTTATATAGGATAATTATCCATAAACTTTATTTTTCTCACAGCTTATATTTTATAGAAAACACTTTATTATACTTTAATGCATTCACTAGCCAAACTAATTCTTTATATATTCCGATTCAGTACACACCCCAAGGCCTTTGTCCATGGTAAACTTCCTTCAATTTCCGTAGTAATAAATTTCAAAGGAAAATTCATTTCAGTTTCACTTGAAATTGCCAAAGATAAACAGAAATCGAAGCTCTGTACCCTCCTTTCGGCATTAATTTAAACACAATTAAGAGGCGACAGGAAAAACGACCAAAAACAGACAAAAGTTAAGGAGAAAGAGAAAGGGAGAGAGAGCGAGTGAGACGGAGTGATCTGGAGCATAAAATTACTTCAAGGGAAACTCTCAAAAAAGATAAATAAATTAAAAGAAAATAAAATAGACTCAGAAGGGGGGAGAGAGGAAGGGGAGGCAGTGAAATCGATGCGAAGGTCATTCCGGGTCAGCGATAAAAATTCCAGCAAACTCTTCGCCAAGAGAGAACGGAATTAATTGCAGAGAAATTTAATTTTACGATGGAGAATTTCATGCTTCTCCTCGCGAGACTCTTGAAGGAGAATAAAACTCTCTCTCAGCGAATGGGAGTCCCATCAAACAGGAAATGGGTTGCTGATGATTTTTATTGAGCCTCAAATTAAAAGCGATGAAATTGTGATGGGAAATGCGTTGCCGAAATTCGTATTTCCATCCGTAATGAAAACCTGCAGCAAAGAGGGAAATCTCTCCCCTTTTCTGTTGCCATTAAAATTACCAACGAAATGTTCGCATGTTTAACTGCGCCGTAAATTAATTTGGGAAGAGTCAGTGGAATTTTTGGTGAAAGTGAGGCGCTGATTTCTGCCCCAACGTTCATTGTTGCACAAGGATAAACACGGGGCAAAGGACGATGCGTGTGTGCCCTGGAAATATTTAAACCATTAACTTTTGCTTTTTGCTGGCCTCTGTGGAAGTCCGTGTGGTTTGTCGGTGTTTACACCTTTTTCACTTTCAAGTACCACCTGAAAAGTAAACAATGAAATGGAATTAATTATGATGTGTGCATCGGATACGGAAGCAGGAACTTGTACGTTATGTTTTTAATAAATGAGGAAAGTACTCAAAGTAAGGAAAGAATGGGGCCATATTAAATTGTTTTATAAGCTTATATTAAAATCAAACTCCGTATTGGTTATCAAAATACAAATAGCCTGTTGATTCTAGTTATTAGCAACCCCTTTTTGCTTCAGATCAGGAAGTTATCTCTTGATTTCCACAACATTTCTGGAACATAAAACAAAATTTCCATCGTTTTCCACTCTCTTTCCGCACTTTCCCGGCTGACATTTTCATCTTCATTTTCCTCGCTCCGTTTGGCCTTTTAGCTCTCTGCTTTCTTCCATTCAGTGAACTTGATGTCCCCATCTACTCAGCTCTCACTCCATGTGTGTGTGTTATGTAACGGGGAGTGTGTGTGTGCTGACATCAAGTTCATAAAAATATCTGCCATAATTGCAGCTAAGTCAGCAAATATTGACTGCTGTCCTGCCACCCGTTTCCATGTCCTTTTCATCCTTATATTCCTTGCTGTTGTCTAGCCGCATTTTCCTTTCTGTTGCGTTTCCCTTTAGTTAAATACGAAATGAAAGGACTCAGGGAAGCGCAGGAAGAAAAGTCGGAAGGGGGGAATAGAGCGATGTATCCCGGAGAAGGGGAGATCCTGAAAGGACGCACTTAGTTTTACGCTCGCACTTTCAGAACTGCTGCTCAATGTGGCGAGAATGAAGATGATGCTGCGGGTAGCCGAGGAAGGAGGGAAGCCTTTCCCTCTTCTAAAAAGATTTCTTTTTGCTTGGAAGGACTTCAATGGACTTTCGATCCCTTATCCCTAAGTCTTACTTTATATCTAAAATTTAAATAATTTCACTAGTTTCTTTTACAACACTTTCAATTAGGTGGCATTCAGTGTCTGCCCTGAAATGCAAATCAAAATGGGAGGCAATAAAAGTCACTCACAAGATGTAAACAACACAAGCAGCAAGTGTTCTTAACCCATTTCCACTCCTCAGCCCTATTAGCCCCCTTTTTGTACTGTAGAAAGAGTTGACAGGGAAGGACATGAACTTTTCCAGCATCAACATTTTCTTTATTTTCCTCCTTCTTTGTTTTTTATTAAGCGTCATCAAAGTGGGCGGGGGGCGTGGCTGATTGCAGCTGCAACTGGAGGAGGTAGGAGCACAGGGAGCAAAGGAAAAGGATTTAAATATCTCCCAAGCTGCATTTCCCTTCCTTTAACTTTGTTGCATTTCCTTTTCAGCGTGGAAAACTTTCTTTGTTTTGCAACAAATTGCGGCAGCTTCCATGATCCTTTTCATTTGCTTAGTCGGCTTCTCCCCTTTTCATCTCTATTTTCCTTGCCTCATTTGGTGGCGAGTTCGAAATGTTTTCCTGGCCAAAGTTTGCCTCGTTTTCATACCAAATTCGAATGCTTCAGAATCTTCTCATACTGATAATTGACAGCTTCGTTTTTCACTTTCAATTTACCAACTCCAATGGAGCGGAGCATTTGATGGTTTTACATTTCCCTCGTTAGCTTTGCTTACATTTCCCAGTGATTTTCCATCGGTTTCCATTTGAGTTTGATTTGCATAAAGGCCTTTGGAATGTGTTCCATTTGAATGCCTCATTAGCCAATGAAGGCACTTCATCGACCTGCCTTTTCACACACTCTGAACCGCTTTTCACATTCACATTTCCCCCACCTGTCACAAAATTTACTGCAAGTGACTTCCCTCTTTTCCCTGTATTTAAATAGCGAAATAAAGGATTAATTTTGTTTGTATTTTCAATTAAAGTTTCGAATTATACAGTGAACAATTGCCACCCACAGAAGCGGATGAGGTCCTTCGAACTTCCTGCTCTCCTCCCCAACTTCCTCTTCCTGGCATTCGTTGTCCGTTATTCGAGCATCCGCTTCAGCTTAGTTTCCTATTCCATATCCAAATATCCCTGCTGTCTCCCGAAAGTGTTTATCATTAGTTCACATGACTTGCCATCCCCTAATCCCCGCCAGAAACTCCCTGCCCGCTCCCATCTCCTCTTCATTTGCGTAGTCATACAAAATTAATTAGGAGCCTCTTCACACATTAGCAGGTGAAAACTGAGAGTAAGCAGCGAGTTTCAGCTGACAGTCCAATGAGAACGGTTTCGCATTACTCATACGCCACGGGTACCCATTAATTTCACTTCATCGCCTCTTCATGCGACTCCAGTTTCCTTAAACTCTTCTATTCCTGTTTCCCAAATCCACTTCTATTCAACTCTTTCCGAATTGATTTATTTATTTACTTCCTGCAGCATTCACTTGATTTATACTCCAGAGTTGAGTTCAAAAGAGTCGAAAATCAGCGGAAGGTGAACGCGAATCCAATGAGAAATTCCTAGGCGTATATTGGGGCGATTTGTCAGGGGTTGAAGTCTTGTCCGGGTCACTAAAGGTGAAAGGAATCATGGGGAATAACTCAGAACGAAAGGGTCATGGAAATCAAAAGGAAACTGCAAACGAAAGTACAATTTACAACGAATATCGAGCAGGGTTTATTATCCCCTCTCCCCTATATTTTCATTCTGTTTCCAGAGTTGTTCATGGAAAAGTTTTCAACTTGCTCTGAAATTGCATTTAATTAACATTCAGCCACAAGTTGGATTTTCTTGCGGGGAGAAGGATTCTGACCCCATCTATAATTTCATTGCAACAGTTGGCCTTCGTGTCCCTTTCCGCCTCAGTGTTTCCTCACTTTTCCGAGTAAATTGAAACTTTTATTTCTTCATTATGGCAGCTCAGATCGATTCTGAAGCGGATCCAGGGAGCATCCGCCTTATTTCCCTGGCGGATGACATCTCACTTTACATATCCCCGCTCTTCTGCACTTAAATTTCCTTTATTCCTGGTGACGTGCCTTCGGTGTATTTTGTTTTCCTCTTTTAATTGAACGGAGCGCAGATTTTAACGAATTTATCGATGGCAGGATGGCACCTCCTCTGTATCCTGCGTCCCTTAAAGTGGGCATGGTCGGTTGCCTTGTAACATATTTTATGCATGCCTCAATGGGCGCTCAGTGAGCATTGTGGGAGAGAATGGAGAAGTGGAGGAGCAGATGTCTCTATCGCATTTCCCTGGATTGTTGTGCCGAGTCGCGGCAAGTGGCTCGGCGGAGGAAGGATAAGGGTAAGCAGGGGGTTATCCATATGCAAATGAAGCCCTCGTTGGCCGTTTCCCAGTTCCCCGTTGGTGGGGCTGTTCCCTGCTCGAAGGATATTAACCACCTGGAACATAAACAGCAAGTGCATCTCCCCGGGATCCTTCCATCCATAAATCATGCAACACCTTCGACCCATTTCCAAGTGTTCTACTGTCGCACAATTGAGAATACAGAGCGGAGAATGGAGAATGGAAAACGGAAGACGTGACTCAGTGCCACATACAACTTGACTTTCCCCTCTATTCTCGCTGCCCCGAGAACTAAGATATTCGTGTTCTCCGCAGCATTAGCATCTCAAACAGGGCGAAACATTTATATTGATGTGACCCCAAGACAAAGAGGAAAGTGGGAACAAAGCTGCTCATCTCCATTTGGGCGAGGATAACCTCAAGTAGTGATGCATTGGGGTCAGGAAGAGCTGCCAGAAGGTGAGGAAAATCTTTATTTTCCTGGCAGGGTCGCGGGCATGCGTGGGTGATGGAAACAAAAGAATTTTCCACTTTTGCCAAGTGTTTCCATTTCCATTTGCATTTGGCGGCCAAAAGAAATTCCGAAATGTAAAACAATGAAAGCGAAGAAATTAGAGAAGGGAATAGGGGCCAAGGGGTGACTTGCTTTCATTTCAGAGTGAAAAAGAACGAAAATGTTGAGGAAATACTTTAGTTCCCCATTGCGGTTTCCATTCGAGTGTTTTCATGTGTAAGTTCAAGGTCAGATGGCAACCTTGACCGCTTCGAAAGAGAACTGAAAACATTCCTCGAATCTGTGCCCGAACTTGTCTCGGACTGTGAACTCATTAAAAATTCTGAAAGCGGAACTAAAAGCACTTTCCCAGTCGGATTAAGCAGACGAGTGAGGCAGACAAGTGTGGACAACGCTGCGTATGAGTAATGGCATTCGACTGGGAAAAGGGAAAAGTTTATGGGGCAAAGAGGCCAGAATAGGAATACTTTTACACAAATTAAAATTTAAGCGAAGAACTGAGCTTTTCTCTAAAGTAAAGGAATTTTCTGTCATTTTGTATGATTAGAAAAGTATTCTAGTGGCCAACACTGCGTATGAGTAATGAAATTTAAACATTGCAATGCATGGAAAAAAATAAAGTTTGGGGTGGAAAAAATATGAATATATTAATGAAATATAAATAATAACCTTCATTCTGTTATTAAGATGTAGCATATTTTACAAAAGTGCATCAAACGAACTTCATACCTGAACTCTGTGATTAAAAGTCGAATTATCTATTGAATTAGCTAACCGGCTATCAATATTTTGAGTGAAATAATAATAATTATAATTTTTTAATTCATTTATTTTAAATATAAGACATAAGAAAGGAAATGTTAAATTTATTTTAAATCTCTTTAAACAACTCAGATTTTATCTCAATTTCCTTTCATCGAATGCCTGAAAAATGATTTGTTTGCTGCCTCATCGGGACTTTTCTGAGTAACGTGGAAAAATGCTCTCCAATCAACTGAACTCAGCTGCACGGCCACGCCCCTTTGCCCGCACGCCTAAACAGGATCTGGTCCACTTTCCCCCCTCTCAACCCTCCTCTCGTGCATCACTTTTGGGTCCAAAAATGCGGGCAATAATGAAAGTGCTGACAATGTGAGCCCAACCGAGGCCCCAAATTGCAACTGCACCTTGTTCCTGGTGTCCCCCTGTCCCTCTCCGCTTCCCTTGGGCGACCACAACTCGCTGCTGCTGCTGCAGCTGAGCGAAGGACGAAGAAGGACGCTGGCAGCCCCACAGCCAGAATCAGGAGCAGGACGAAGAGTGGGATGTGGAACAGGATCCAAGCGGATGCTCTGCGTGAGCGGAATTTAAAACGGCTGCCAGGAACAGACTCTGGCAGCTCCATCCATCACAACAAGGGGGTAAGGAGCGATGATCAGGCGGGTGGAAGGTGCATTTAGGGGGAGAGAACGTGTCCCTGCAGATTGACCTGCATCCGCTCATTAATTTTTGGCTTTGTCCGCAGAATTCCGTGTAATTTCCTCTCTTTCACAAACCGAAACAAATAAATTTTGTGGGTTCCCCATAGAAGAAGGCGTGACATGTCCCTGGGATTGGATGGAAGTGTTCTGTCAGTCCAAATTCCCAGCAAAAACTTTGTGTCAAGGCTTTAAACCAATTAAATGTTTGTCACTCGCATTCTAGGCCAAGTTCGTAATTGGTTTAAAGAGTGCGAGGGGTGTAGGAAGAAGGCACGACAGAGGGATGTCTGCGGTTTCCCGAAAAAAAAGAACACAAACAAGCAATGAGCAGCTGTGTGAAATACACAACCTATAAGCAATTGGACCAGAAATGCACCCCCAACCGCTTTCTTGCTCTTTTTCCCTTATTTACAACCCCAAATCGAAGCCACAACAGGATGAGAAATCAATAAGAAGGACGAAGTGAAGGGATTGACAAAGGAAGAAGGATGCTGCCGCTTTCCTTAGTCAACAAATGTTGCCAGACATTCGCAACAAGCTGCCAGCAACATTCGCTCTCCTCACTTTTCACTACGAGTATCTCTCAGATAATTCTCGGGAAAGCTTTCACTCTCTTCTGCCAGCTCCCGCACTCTGTTGCCATAATTTCGAGACGAACACTTTGGGGGAGGTCAGTAGCCAGTAGTTCATAGTCCACAGTCAGGAGTCCTCAGTCCGCAGACTGTCCTCCGTGCGTAGTCGAAAGCCTTATTATTCATGTCAACGACTCACACATTAAGGAAGGGAGCAAAAATTCGGTTAAACGGGTGGTTATCCACCCCATTTTGGGCTGGGAATTTAAATTTATTTGGATTGGAGGAGCCAGGGAAGCTTCTTGGGGTTTGTTTGCCTTCTGAAGAGCGGCAAACAAAAGTCTCAATTTAAATATCAATTAGAAATGTTTATCGGGGGGATGAGCAGAGTATATCCTGCCATCAATCAATGTTCGAATGGAAATTCAATATATATATATATATAGAATCAGGTCCTGATTCATTGCCACAGATCTCTTGTGCAGCCAACCAGCTGGCAAAGGGAAACTTCCTTTAAAGCCCGATGAAGTCGGAAGATTGAAGAGTCTTCTCTGAGCTCGGGGCCAACTTTTAATTGATTTGTGTGGCTGGGAAACTTTTTCTCCCTCAAACGTCTCTCGAACAACATTGTTCAGCATTTCTGTTAATTTGTTTGCCGCAAAATAAGAGGGAATAAACAGAGGCAGATGAATCAACAGATAAACAGAAGGGAAAACTGCGCAATTTTCAAATTTACTTCTCCGGAAAACACGCTTAGCAAACATGGAGCAAACCACGAGGAAAACTGCGCAACAAACAAACCTTTGTGGTTCCAGGAATCCGCAGGGTAAACGGAATATTGGATTGAAATATCCGAGGAACCGAAGGATATAAAGAATGCAGGATTAGTTTGTCTGGCAAACATTTCGATTTATTGGCAAACTTTGCACTGCAAAGCACTCTCATAAGTTCCGAAATCTGTGTTGGTTATATTGGTCAAACTTTGCTAACTTTTTAATTGTTTTTGCAGTCTCTCAGTGATGTAAATTAATTTGATAATTGTATTTAATATTTTTGCTTACCCTCTTCATCCCAAAGTTTGTTCTTTGGGCTTGCCACAAAAAATAAGTAACTTTCAGTTTGATTGTTGAGGAAAGTTTTCCATCCTTCGCTTGAGTTGAGTGTATCTAAATATTTTCGTTAGCCTGGCATTTATTTACAGGAGATAAAAAACTGAGGGATGAGAGCTCGTCTCAGGAAATGAAAATTATTTTTAGTTTGAGTACTTATTTATGTTTACTCTTTGTGGAATGGTAGGAGAGCGAACTGTTTCCATTCATAATATAAATATCTCCAGGAAAAGATATTTTTAAAATACTTTGCTCAATTTTCTTTTGAATTCTCGCTGAGCAGCTTAGCGCCAAGTAGAGTTTTCTTTTGATTCTGGGTCACTTGTCTTGATTTGTATCACTTTTCCTCATTTCCCAGACAAGACACAAAGAAAAGAACGCGGGGACAAAGAAAGATTGCAGCTAAGCCGCAGGAAAAATAAAGAAAAGTTTGCGATAAGTGAAAACAAAGTCCGCGTTCTCCGCCAGCTTTATTTGCACTTCTTTAAATGGTTTTTCCCCTCTGCGTTTATGGGTCGTGTCACAGTTTCCGTGGGAACTCCTCAAATAAAACAAAAAGGTTTCTGCTTAATTATGAAATGCAAGCAGAGTGAATGAGTGGAAAAGCGGTGTGAGTCAACAGTTTCCATTGTTTTCCTAGGCTCCCCATCCTCTTTTTTTACCGGGCAGCTTTTCCTTCGGCCACAAATCTGTCGCGGAAACTTTCGTGGGCCTTCCAGCGATTTCCTTTCGCTTTGACATTTTGAAGCATCGAGAGGCGGTGGAAAGCCGCTGAAAAGAGGGAGTGGCACCTGTCAATCCTCTGACTTTATGTGTCGCCTTTCTCTGGGAGAAAGGAGAAAGTGAGAAAAGAGGAGACTGGAGGAAGAGACCCTTTTAAAGCCTCGGAGAGTGGAGCACCCATCGTAATTGCTTTTGTATGCTGAGCGCTTGGCTTACAGCGATGGAAGTGAGACAAGGGAACTAAGCTGTGGGAAAACGGACGGGAAAATGGGGGTATTCGCGTTCCCTTTGAGTTATTTTCAGCCACCGAATAATTTGAAAGCACCAAAAAAGCCACAGAAAAGGAAGCAAAAAATTTCCGCTAAGAGGAAAGTAACACACATTAAAAACACACACATTCACAAGTATATGTATTAATACAAAGAGATAGAAGAGACAGAGGAAAAAGGACGAGGGGAAGGTGCCACGGCACAAAAAAAGTTGAATTAAATTATGAGTCTGTGGCGAAATAAATTTGAAAGAATGAAAATTTAAATAATGCGCCACGCATTCAGCACAAACCGCAAGTGTGTGTTCTACAGAGAGAGAAATAAATGAATTATGGGATGGATATTAAATGGAAATTAGTACATAAATATACCTTCAATAAAAGGATGGTTTAAGTGACTGTATTTGAGTTTGTATAACCGAATTTTCTCAAGTAATGTCTTATACCTGAACAAGGTATGATTTCCCTTTATGAAAACCCTCGATCCCCTGCTTTTCCCTCACTGCAGTCTCTGTTTGTGGAAAATTGTTGCCATTTACACGATACTTGAGCATTCAGCAAACTTTCCCTCCCACATTTCTCCAGTTCTCTGTGGGCAATTTCTCTTTTCTATGAATGAGAATAGGACGGAGAATGCCGAATGTCTCTGTGGGCGAAGTTTGCTCATCAGTCCGCGTAATTTCGCGGTGCAAGTTTCAAATTTGTCAGTGGTCCAAGAATTATGTGGCTTCCTTTCACTTCCTCTGATTCCCATCCTTCATCTCAAGGAATCCCCAAACCAGGATGAGAAACTGCCTTTGGCCAACACAATGTGCTCAGGTGGAAGGAGCAGGGAAGTCACTGTCTGACCGTCTTTCAAGTCACAAATTAGTTTTAATCAGGCTCAGTTTCTCTAGAGTTCAGTTTACTGTACTTAAGATGAAAGTTTTCCAATGAACTTAAATTAAACCTGTGGAAATTGTTGAGGGAGTAAAGAGGAAATAGGATAATGATGTAGGGTCAGGTGTAGACCTCAACTTGTATCCGCCTAAATTACGTAGTTAAATTAAATGTATGGGAATTCTTTTAAAGACTATCCAGAATATGTTATTAAATTATTCCACAAATTAATATAACATTTACTAATTAGCTCCCACTTCCATCTGCCTGTCTGTAATCGAAACACATTACATCATTTATCCATTCATTCATGAATTCTCTTTGACTCTTCTTCGATTACATTTATCCTTCAAGTTTCGATTTCCAAACCTCAAACCAAACGAGCTTTGACTTCGCCTCCTTTGCTTATTTCTCAACTCATAACTCAATGGCATTCCCATTCCAATCTCTGTATTCGAATTTCTCGTGAATGTTTCCATTTTCCATATTAATTTTATGTTTATCTTCCCTCTCCCCTTTGGCCTACATTTCTTTGTCCGCCTTCTTGTCCCTTTCCCCCAGTAAATATTGTAAATTATTCTGGCCAAAAGCCAGCACACTGAATTTGGAATTCAGAAACGAAGTAAATTGGCAAGCTCGATGGCTTATGCCCCGTTCTCTCTCTCTCTCTCTCTTGGCTGAAGGACATTCTCCGCATTTTGGCTCCTTTAATTTCGTTGAAATGTCGCGTGCATCCCGACTCCCTCCTTTACTCTCCTGCTCTTCAGGGAAGAATTGCCCATAATAAAGTCGCCTCAGTCTGAGCGGAGAAAGGCCTTTCTCTGTGGGTAAAAGGGCAGGAGGGATGCTGGGAGGACTCTTGGTCCTGGCATCTCTCATCTCCCATGCTAAATTTTGTAGTTTCAGCTTGGTTTCGGCTTCGCTTCTTTTATCTCTTTTTTTCGCTTTTGGCCCCAAAATGTTTTACGGCTACGTGAGGGGAGAGCCACAGAGAAGGATGCCTCATGTGGATCCCTCTCGTCCTTGTTCTATCATTCCGTGACATATTGACAGTGGGATTGGGAAATACGCATGCAAAATACAAAGGCGACACAAAATATTCACTTGGCGAATTGACTGAAGCCCACGTCCTTCTCTCCAGCTCATCTCCATATCCTGCTCACGATTTCTCCTCTCCTGTTTGTTGACATTTCACGACTCCTTTGTTTTCCCGTCGAAGGATTTGGGGGATATATAGGAGAAGGGCCTCGCTTGGCATTGGGTCACGTGCGAATCAATCGATGACGATGATGCGGATGATTCAGGGAATGATGAAGGTGATGGCCATCATTGGAATTCTCCAAAAAATTCGTGGATTGAGATGCCATCTGCCCAAAGACTTTAAGAGAGTGCCCACAAAAAGAGGAATATATTTTAGAAATAAATTACAAATGTTACAATCAATATACAGATTATTTTCTAAAGGAGTTCTAATTAAAGCATTAAAAATAGGAGCCTCAGGTATGTTTGATTTTATAATTATTCATTGTAATCGGATAGTGTGCGAATCTCATTACAAAATGCATCAGAAAATCAGTCAGAAAAGCTGTCACACCGATGTAAAAGAACCTCAGCCAGAATTGTAAATGATCTCTCTGTCATACTCTACCCATATTCCATCAATAATATTCATCATATGCTCACTGACATCCAAAACACGTAATCGAAATTAAAGCCATCATTTTCAATTTTTCACGCTGCCATTTTCTATTGTCATTTTCCGAATGGCTCGCCTACATGCCCCATTAGCAGACCCCATTGTTTGTCTGGATAATTTGCTGATTAAATAGCTCAGTCGTGGAAATCGGGGGAATATATCATCAGGATTCGATGCGGGACATAGCATACATTACCCATTCGGTGGTCGCTGCACCAGTCCTAAATTATTTACCGATGACCACAAATGAAATGTTACCATTCGATATAACCCTCCCTCGTTTCCCGCCCTTTCTGTATATGTTCTGTTGGTTTTCCAATTAATTCAGGAATTGTTTTCCCATTTGGAATCTTCTTCTATTTCCACTGTACATGGAATTATTTTACACGCACTTTTTCGTTGCTGCTCCATTTGTGTTTTGGCTTTTGTCTGATGTTGTTTCTAATTGGCCACTAATCACTTTTTGGTTGTTTACAACCACCGATAGAATTGGGTTAAGTAAATAGACCATCTGCACACCAAAATAGATAAATAAATAATTGCACTTGTAGATAAAAAATAGTGTGTGTCTGAAATTAAATTGAGTATATATTTGTTGTTTACTCTATGACTATTTATACCTTAAACATTTGGTTAAAATGACTTCTTTTTATTTTATTCCTTACCATTAGCTTCTTTGAGTATTCAGTCTGTGAATAATTTCATTCACTTTGAGGAGAATCCCAGACATTAACTTGCTAGCAGCTCCTTTCTTGTCCTTGGAATTACATTCTAGTCTGCTTCCAGGCCATTTAACTTTTGTCTCCTCCCCAATTACAAATTCATAGACACAAAAGTTGATTACTCCGCAGACAGGGGGAAATACTCATCTGATGCCGTCTCCATCTCCCCCCAATTTTCACACCTGCTCCTGCTGCCCCTTTTGTTATCCATGAATAATTCGAGGCTGGTCCGCTGACAAATTGTTTGACTCGTTAAATGTTGGCCACAGAATTCGCGACGAATTATGCAAATTGCAATGAAACGGACAGAAGCAGGATCCTGGAAGATCCTTGCAGTCCATTCTGCACTCATAACTCTCTCCACTTCCGTTGTTACCTTTCCCCAGGAAGCAGCCTTAAGGAAAAGCGAAGACAGACATTAATTCCGTTCAAATTGTATCCTTGGCTCCCTGTTATCCCTGACTTGGCCCACATAAATAATTTTTAATGATGTGAAAATGTTTTCGCAAGCACTTTTCCTATAATTAATGTTAACTTCCAACATAGGAACCGCAGGGGAGAAAGGGAAGAGCTGGAAGAAGATGAAAAGCCCCGAGGAAAGCCGCAAAGCAAATTAAAGTGGAAAAGGTAGTGAAAGGTGAGCTGCGACATGTGTTTGGAACCTTTTTCCGGAAATGAAAACAACCGCCGAGGAGTACCTCCCCCACATCTCAGGTGGAAAGCTCGTCTCTGTTATTTTATGTTGCTGCCGGTTTGTATTTTCCGATTTTCCAACACCAATTCAATCAGAGTCTCCGCTTCAATACATCCTGCGTTCCCGTAACGTCACACTTCCTATGCGTCTCTCTGAATTCTTTGACATTTTCCCATTTTCTTTGGCTGTGCAATTTTTATTTAGAAATAATTTCCGTTGCATTTTCCCCAAAGAAAGCAACTAAGTAGAGAGGTGATTGTGCGGGAAGAGGTAATAAGTTCTTGGGGAGGTGAAAACTCTTAAGAATAATGTGCTTTCATTTGTAGCCAGAACTCGGGAAAAGTCGTGAGAAGTTTCCTTTGTCCGCGAACAGAGTTTAATGCAATTGAAATGGCAATTTCCACCGAGGATGGCTATTGAAGCAGAGTGAAGGAATCGCCTTCTCTCAGACCTTGAACTTGATTAAGGCCCCTCGTATTTCTCCCTTAACATTAACAACTCTCTGAACTCGAATAATTTCTCAACCGAACCCAAAGAGGACTCCCAGCTTGAGCCTCTCCACATCCTCTGGCATTATCCTCATCTCCACATTAAATATCCCCCGAAGAGCAAAAGACCGCATTGCAGTTCGGGTCCGAGGATAGTTTTTATGGCACCTGAAAGAACGGAAAGGTAGACAACCAGGTGGAAAAGGCGGAGGTGACGGCACCTGCACATAGGTAAATTTGTCCAGCAGCGAACTAAATTCCAAACGGAAGTGACACTCTAATTGAGAGCAACGAGCCAACTGGGAGGTGTTTTCGGGGCAGAGACAGGGGATTAAAAGGGGGTTTCCAAAGGGGGAAAAGTAGAGGGGAGTGGAGGTGGATGTGTCCACTTGATGCGGGCACTGGGAGCAGCACTAAAAAAAGTAAACCCGTTAATTGCAAAAGGAAAAAATGTAGAGGAAAATGTTTGGCAGGGAAACAGGTTGGTTTGCGGATAAAGTTCACAGAACAGGGAGAAACTATAATGGAGAATGAATTATTAGGCAGAATTAAAAAGAAGAAACTGAACTAAACCTCAACTAGTTTGTGGTAAAAGAAGACAATAAAGATAAATTTAAACAGTGAATAGGAAGATTGTTTACTCATTAATTTAGTTAAAAACAAATGAAGGGTAATCCATGAACAAACTAACAAGGTAACCATAATGTTTAGCAGCATATTAGATATCCTTCCTCTACCTTTTCCGTATATCAAACATAATCCCATCAATGGATATCCATTTCCAACCAACCTGAACTGATTTACATAGCCCGAAGGCCAGGAAATGTCTTACAACTTGTTCGAAGGAGGTTCACCTTCGCAGGATTCTCGTGCGACAAATCTGTGATGGCATATTCCTTGGCCTGTCATTGGTTTCCTGGGAATTTTTCAGAGGTTCCAAAACAAGATGAAAATGCGTTGCATATTTATGAATAATTCAGCAGCAAAGCGGGGAAACTCTTCCTCCTGCGCTTCCTATTTGTTTTGCACAAATTGTCAAAATGTTGCCGGGATGACATTGGCACCACGTGTAAACCACCAAGCCCCCATTTTCCCCACCTCCCTCCACCATTGGCCATTGGAATTTATTCATGTGGATGCGGATGTGGTAAAAGGAACAAGAACAAGGAAACAGGAGCTAGGAATAGGGAAAGGAAGTAAAGCATCATCATGCAAATCACTCACTCCATCTCCTTGCTCTCACTTTTCATGATTTTCCCACCTTTAAGCTTTTCCCAGTGGTCAGCTCGCAGCTGGAAAAACTTCACCCGGCGACAGCTGAAAAAATGTCGTCCATTTCATAATTATCGTGGGAGGTGGCCAAGGTCCTTGGGGAAATTGAAAACGAGAATGAGAATGAGGAGGTCCTTTTCTGCAGCTCAGCTGTGACATTTTTATTAAATTTCCGCCACTTTCCTTCCTCTCAGCGGGAAGTGCGTTGCCTCAGAGCCTTAATTAAAGAAATATTCCAGGGAAGCTGACCCTCAGTAATATATCATGATATCCCTTAGCTCTGGGGTGTGACTAATGCGGAAAGAGGGATAGGAAATTGATTAATGAATGGGGAAAGTGACCAAAATTTTGCTCAAATATTATTAAAAGTTAAGCAAAGGACCAAGAGGTTAAGTAATAACAACGTACAATTAGAAGTCTTCAGTTGTATTGAACTCCAACTTCAGTTGCTCTGAGTTCCATATTTAATATACAACTTTCTTGAAGCCTCACATCCCAAAGTAGAATTTATGGTTTTCCGCAGGTTTTATGATTTGTCTTTCGAATGTTTATGGCTCATCTTGTGATTTCGTTGCGGCTCTCCAGTTTATATACAATTTATGACAGACTGTAAGGGAAAATCCATGTTTCAAGGCTGCCAGAATCGGCATTTTTGTAACCAAAGATTAAAAAAGAAAAATCTATATACAACGGATAAGAAAAGCCCATGGCGAAGTCATTCCGATGGTAACTTGGCCTTCATTTTTAAAGAGTTCATCAGCTGAGTGCAAACAATTTTGGATATATATTTCATCCATTGAGGAAACTCTGTGGAAAGCCAGAGAAAATCAAACAACAGAAGAGAAATTAACCAAACAGAATCACAAAACTAAGGCACAACAGAAGAAACAAGAAACAAACCACAGAGAGAGGAAAATTAATTAACAATTGAGGCTATGAAAACGCAGTGAAAATGGATGAAAAACAGATTGCAGATGTGTCTCTCTTTTCGCCTCTCTCAGTGGCAATAAACTGGGAAATTGTGGGCGTGGCAGCAAACACTGGGTCCCAATAACCATCCAACGGCAATCAAAGCGCACTTTATTGGCAACAAAAAAGTATTTCTTTTTTCGAGCAACTCGAGTGGAAGGAATTGAGGATGAAATATACAACAAAAGAAAGAAACACACAGAAATCCCTTGTTTAATTTATGATTTTTTAATAGGCAACCACTAACTCGTGGGCGGGGCTAATGGGGCGTGGCTGTGTCTAGCAGATTTCGCTGTCCGTTCTTGACGCAATTACTGAATCACGGAAACTTAATTGCTCCTGCAGCGAAGCCATGGGAAAGGTCCTTGGCGGAGGAAGGAAGGAGAAACTGCGGCTGTTTACCAGTTGATTATCGTCCTCGTTGTCCTGTTCCTGTTTGTGACGTGGATACTTCGTGGTTGTATTCTGTCGGGTCTTATCTTCGTGTGGATACTGCTGGCTGAAGATGGTTCATTGTTGGTCATGTTCTAGTTAGAGTCTCTTTATTTCAGTGTAATGTATTTCAGTTTACATTTTGGCCATAAAGATTTAAAGAGTTGTTACCTTATATTTCATTCTACTTAACAACATTTTGGGATATTTAAGTTAATGCCTGACTGATGAGTTCTACTCTTTACCCTTTTAAAATCCATCTAGTCCTTTCATTCCACCTCTCCACAGTTCCAATTTGAGTGCAAACCCACCTGACATTCCTAATATGTGGGACTCATATCGAGGCCTTCCTCTATCCCATTCCTAGTGATGTTTGCCAATTTGCCAGAAATATGCAGCTGACAAAATGTAATCCCCATGCACTTCAACCTCTTGCTAAATGATTTGCACACACTTTCAATAAGCCAGGGAGAGAGTGAGTAAGGGGAACTAGGAACTATCTGCCTATGAATTCCATATCCCATTTTCCCCCTTTTAATCCCCTGTGGTGGTTGGTAGGCATTCAAGGATTAAGGGTGCCCTGGGAGGAGTCAAAGGAGCACTCACACTCGTAACTATTTCAATATTTGCATTTTTGCAGCGAATGTTGGAATGCTGCTCGCCTCCTGGCCAGCATCAAGTTCCACACGAGAGTGAATTCGGCTATCAATAATTTATTCATACATATTTCGAGCTGCAGGATGGAAATCAGAGACAGAGGGAAGCTATGCTGCCCTCTCTTATTAATAATACCCATCGACTGGCCACGCCCACATTTTGCACAGAAGGCGCAATATCCTTCCGTTTTCGGGGTCTGCCAATTGAACCGGAAGTGCAAGTCCGGAGGCTGAGGAGGAGCATGGGGGAAAACGGAAATCGCAGAATTGCGGTTGAGCATCGATTAAAGCGCCTCAAATGCAATCGAGTGTTAATCCCAGCTCATAATGGGAGATAATTAAGAGGGGCGGCAGTCAGTCAATCAGGGAGAAATGTTCGCAGTTCGATCTGTTATCCCCCAGCATCACCTTTAAGGGCTGCCTTGGCACACAATGCAAAATGTTTAGCAAACTTTATTCGCTCCTCGAACGGCTTCCATCCCATTTCCCTTTCGCTCTCAACGATCTCAATCCTCCAAGCAGGTCAAGTGAAATGTGCTCCACAAACTTTTCTCCTTTGCCAGGACCTCCCGTTTTCCACACACACAAATTCAACACATCAAACAGGGAACACACAAAGAGCTCAGAGGCAAGGAAAGTGGAATTGCGACCCGATTTCTTGGCTTCTCCTACTTGGACACGTTCCACTGCAGATGTGTGTTTAAGGATTTATGCCACGCCCATCCTGTCTTAATTTTGTAGCCCGACCAACACTCAAATTTATGCAGAATTTACCAGCATTGCCATGAGATTTTTTGACAAATGCTGCCAATTAAATGAAGGCCGCTTGACAGGACTCGGATATCCCAGGAAACGGAGAGATGGAGAGCTCACATATCGATTCCGATTCCGATTCGGATTCGGACTGTGGCCAATGCTGGGCTGCCATGGGGATTTGACCCTAAATGCTTCTCATTTATTTTAACACCCAGCCAGAGTCGAAAGCCCAAAGCTCAAATGTAATATGAGTAAACAGGAAGAAATAAATCTATAAATAAGAAAGGAAACTAGCTTCGGGGTAGCTTTGCAGCTTAAAATTGGAGCAGGTAACCGAATACTAAATCAATCATAACTAAGCCAAAAATTTAATAATTTCAATTCGGAAAGCATGTCTGCGCTAGTTTTTATAAGGTTCACAAATCTGTATAATGTTTTTAAATCTAGAAAGTTGAATTTTTACTGATTTTTTTTAATTTTAACGATGTAACCCGTTATAGAATTAAAAATTAATTTTTATCCGGACATAGCTAGATCGATTATTATGCTGATCAAGAATATATATGGTTTATAGGGTCGGAAATGATTATTTCACTGGAAATTTCTAGGTAAACTGATAATACATTGCATTACATTACATTTTTTAAGAAATTTATTTAACTAGTAAACTTATTCCCTGTGTAGAGGAGGTGTTCCACAGGAAATTTTTTTACTTTGAGCCACCGCCTGTGGCGTAAATATCTGATTAGGCTTCTGCCCACGAAAACTCCACCTCCACCTCCTCCTCTGTTTTTTTGCTCAATTTTTCCTCTTCTAGGCAACCAAACAAAGGGCACAATGAAAATGGTGAAAATAATCTTGGGCAACATCTGGAGTGAAAGCATTGGGGGAAGAACTGGAGGCTGGCTGCTCCCTTTACGATTGGGGACAAGGTTAAGCATTCGGCAGTAAAATGGCAACTTATTGTTTGGAACTACGGAAAGGTGGAATTCTTGAGGTTTCCTTTGGGAAATTCAGTCTGGAAATGTAAGGGACTAGGGACTGCTAGCTGTTTGGAGGAATAGGAATATATATTGAAAATTCTCGAGCAATCAAACAATGACCAGAACAATTAGTTGCCTTGTTGATATCTGTGGCTTGATGGTTGGTCTGCTCTACTTTGTCCATCAGATCCACTTGACCTGCTGCTGAACGTCTGTGGCTGCTGCGGTCATCCTGCCAGTTGTCCCCGTGTCCTGACACTCTACTTCAGTTACATACTCCATAACTGTGCATGTCTGCACCAGTTATCCTTTGTCCTGGTTGGGTGCTTCTTTGTGTGGTTTTCGACTAGCTGATGGAAATAATTTCTACATCTTGTGTAAGCACTATCCACGTGTGGCCATAATATTAGAGAGAACTGCTTAATTTAGTTAAACGAAGCATCAGATGAAGTCATTTTAATAGAAATTGATGTGGGTTTTCATTTTAAATCTAAGGTTATTAAGATTTGGTTAAATGTTATTTAGATTTAATATTATTTGCTGACAGAAACACTTACGTGGATTTTTATTTAAATTGAGTGTGAGTCAGTCTCTTTAAATATGTATGCAAATTAAGAATGGAAGCTAACTTGGTGAATAATAAGTGTTTATACATTGCAGTTTCTCATAGGATATCAATCGTATAAAATATCTATCATAGGAGATCAATATAATTTATAATTTATTTAGGCTGTTAACTCTTAGCATGCCTTCAGTTGAACTACATAATTAAATTAAGTAAAGGTTCTCATGCCAATAGGGGAATTAATTGGATAACAAAGACATAACTAACACCTGATCTGTAGTATAGTATCTATATACATAATAAAATTGTCATGCTTAAGACTTACCGAAGTAGAGTATCCATTTTCGTCATTGCTTTATTACTTCCGGTGTAGAGCTATATTCCTGGTGACTTCAATTATGCAAGTCATGCCATGAGCTTCTTCCTGGTTATCCAGATGTATTGCATTGGCCAGGTGATATCGCTATCACTATCACTAATCACTATCACTAGAGATGTTAACACTGCGGAGGCCACGGACAGACTGAGTCGCGCGCGACTCTAGTGCCTCTATTTATAGTTCCCAAATCAAGAGAACAGAGAAAGTGAGAGCTACGGAGAAAGAGAGAGTTGGAGAGAAAGGGGTATCTCTTGAGATACACGTACCGTCTAGGTAGGGATAGAGGCAGCGGGAGCGAGAGAGAGGGAGAGCGGGAGAAAGGGAGCGATTGATAGGGAATGAGACAAATAAATGAGCCGGAAATGGTTCCTTCAGTGCGCTGCAAAGTTATAACTAAAATTATTATACCCTGCAACTTTATAAGTATACTCCAAAAGTTAATTTCCCTGGAATGACATTTATTACTTTTTAATGAGCAATTTTCCACAAAGAAAAATGCCCCCACGTGGCTGTCATTAACTTGGCCCCCGAAAAGAAAAAACCTGGCCCACAAACGAAGTCAGTAAAAACTGCAACACTTGCACAAAGTTTTCAAGAACTTCGCAATGAACTCGATAAAATGGCCAAATCATGGTGGAATTTCAGAACATCCTCGACAAGATTACCACAGCAGTCATAAAGGCAAATGATGGCTAAATAAAAATGGTAAACTACAGTTGCCAACTCATGCAAGCCTCTAGTCTTGCCTTGTCTTGTCTCTGCCCGGCCAGCTTTTAAATTACGCCTCCACTTGGGCCCGAGGTCAAAGGTCAGGGGTAGGGGTATATAGCAAGTGCCACATGGCCACAGACAGGGACTCCAAGTCGGATGGCTGCTGCTGCGGTCTGTCCTGCCAAGACAAACTTTAACTTCAGGAAAACTTTGGTTTCTGCCAACATGTTGTGGCTCGAAAAATGTCGTCAGCAAGAAAACTTGGCTAGAACGTTGAGTTTTGCAATCGGTTTAAATTGTTTGGTCAAGATAAGGAAAATGTGATGTTAATTTTTGAACAGCATTTGTTATTAATATACATTAAATTTTATATCAAATTTTGAAGCATTAAAAATTGGTTAGATACCTTTGTTCTTTTTAGATTTTTATTATTAGCTTGCAAAGAATTTGTGAAAATAAAACTATAAAAGTCTGTGAAGATTCATTTCAATTTGAAGACTCTTTTTACTATATATTTTTCCTAAACTTTTCGGCTTAGCAACTCCCCATATATACACGTTTTTTTATCATACTGCGAATGGTAAAATCCTTTTTCGTACATCATGCATTGATAAATATCCTTTTTTCCCTTTTCCCTCTTAGCAAAAAGCATTTCGTTTAATCCTTTGTGCATATTAAAAGCTAACGAAATTAATTCCGCGTTTATTTTTCCAGGCTTTTACTGGCAAGAAGGGATTTTCAGCTAACGCTGAGTGGCGCATAAGTGAAGTCGCTAAATAAATCAGTTTATGCAACTACAAAAATGGAGTTTGTAATGCAAATCCCCTTTTTCGCCAAGCGGGAAAGCATTTTCCAGCGGCTCTCCTCCTTTCTCGGCACTTTGAGCACTAAAGAGACCGTGGGGAGAAATTAAGACAATAGTCGATCCGCTTCGACGCTTCGAGCACTTGAAGCGCAGCATCTTAACGCAGCCGGAAAAATCTTTACCCCATTTTCCCGACCGAGACTTTGACATCTTCACTTGCATGCGAAATGAAAATCTTGCTTTTTGCTAATTGGCGGATAGACAAACTTAAGTTTCGCCAATGAGATTAGCCCGGGCTTCAAACTTTTTAAGTTGTCTTTAAGTTGAGTGGAACTTTCAGGCAAAACTATGAACTTGTTCACAAAGTTGATATTATTTTGTTTTTTACGAAGCATTCAAATATTCATAAATAAATGGGTGCGAAAAGGAGGGGGTAGAAAATTGTTCTGGAAAAAGTGGAAAAACTTTTAGTTGTGAAAATGTTTATCTGCAAACTTGTTAAACTTAAATATGCTTATTATTGTTTTTGAGAACTGTGAATTGGCAAAAATATATATATTAAATTTGTAATTCGATAGAGTTAATACAAATATGGAAATATGGTTTTTAATGTAAGGAAAATCAGAAGTAAATTTTGTTTATTTTATAAATTTAAACTATGTATTGCTCTTATGTATTTTGCTCTTTTTTTCTTCTTCTGAATATCTGCACAGATTTTTCCCATCTGTGTAAGCTTTTTCTTTTTAGAAAATCCTCTAGGATATGTCAATATTTCCCTCCCCCAAGACAGAGCGAACATCGCATCACAGAAAATCTACTTTCAGAGCCCCGAGGTCTATCGGAGGGCACAACTAATCCAATAAGTTCCTCCCGCACTATCCTAATGAGCCATTCTTTTTGGCTAACCCTCCCCCAGGAGTTGAGCCTGAGCCGGGATTCCCCTCACTAGATAGTTTTCCCTGCCGACATCGTGGAACAAAAAGTTTTCATTGCCCCGCTGCGTTGCGCCGCCTTTTTCCGGCAGAGGCAAAAGTTACATTTAATGAACCATCAGGACACACAACTTCGGGCATCCTGCAGATGGAGAGATGACAGCGAAGGGATAGGAGAGAGAAAGGGTTAAGGGGCACAGATACCCCATGGAAGTTAACTTGCAATTTTGCATGTCGCGCAATTAGGCAAAAGTTAAATTGCTTGTCATAAATGTAAAATTTGTAACACAAAAATTGACTTAAGTGAGTGCAGGAAGCCAAGGCTTGAAATAAATTTAAGCGGCTTTTGAATTTAAATTGCACTCATAAGCATCGTAACTCCTTGAGCTGTAAAAAAGAGCTGAGCCACGCCCCCAACCCCCACAAAATGTCCGCCCGCCCATAAAGATTATGAAAAGTCGTAAAAGACCAAAAATATGAATGCGATAGTAGTCATAGTCGTCGTCTGAGAGAGAAAGAGAAAATGTTTCAAAATAAAAAAATCAAAATAAAATAAAATAGCAGACTCATGCAGAAAAGTCAGCGCCGCTGCCGCCAACATTTTGTGACATTTTCCGCTGTCAGCAAGCGGGAAATTTTCGGGAGTTCCAAGAGGAGGAAACTGTGATGGGTGAAGCACTTAAATAAAAATGTTTAAAATATTTTCATCATTTTTAAAAAAAATATAAGGAAGGGTTTGCTAATAATACATCCATTAAATTACCAAAACGTTAGAATTAAAATATATATTTAGATACCAAGTCTCCTATAAATAAATTCTCTAAAACTCAAACTAAACCCATTATTTTGACCCATTTTTGACTATACTCAAATTTCTTCAAGTGTTTCTTTGTGGCAACTGCTAAGCTCTAAAGGAAGGCTTAAAATATGCCCCGCTGGCTCAACATTTTGTCATATTTTGCTGCTTAGCCGCTACAAGAAGCTGGCTTCATTATAGAACAAGCTTGAACCCCAGGCTCCAGGCTCTTTCTCTGCATAAAATATAAAATTAAAACGTGGCCGAAACCAAAAAAAAATAACAAGTGACAGGAAAAGTTAAAAAGCGTTGACAAAAGCGAAAAATAGAAACTAACTAAAACTCGGGACACAACAAATTTTGTTGACTTGTTGGTGGGTTTTGGTTTAGTGTGTTGTTCTGAGGCAAAAAGGGGAGAGGTAATGGCTCTTGGGAAGGACGTAAGTCACACCTGCGTTAGTGGGGTTAAAGTTGAAACTTAATGTGTTCAGATTCTGCAGAGACAGAGGCATTTTGCCAGCCCTCCAAAGTCATGGTTAGTTGAACTTTCCATTGTTACCAGACACAGTGGGAATGCTTACAAAATAACTACGGAATTTGTTAAAAATAAATAAAAACAAATTCATTTATTTTCTGCATAATATCTGGGTATTCCCAAGAAAATCTGATTATATATTCTCCTTTAAATCATTGTACAATGCTTATTAGAATAGGAATCTTACAAGTGTTTTACAAATACTCCGACTATTTCACTAAAATTCATTGATATCCTTCCTGACAGTTAGGATATATGTGAGTTACTGGTTATTATCCACTCAGGCACATGGCAATTTTAAATATCGGCGACCATCTGCCTTTTAGAACCAAGTACTGGACCTTGTCAGGTAAGGGCAGCTTTTTCAAAGAACATTTCATACCCTTTGACTTCTGAATAGACTGATACTTCACAAACTCCTTTTGCATATGAGAGCTTCTCAGTGGACGAAAGAAGACCCTGTCCGAGAATAATGGCACTGGCAGAGTCGACTGTGGCACTGAGAGATTCTGATCCTGAGTCTTAAACTTGCGAAACATGGCCAGGATAAGGAAAATGATGTCTTCATTGACTTCCAGACCGTCATCCGGGAAAACCTCAATTTTTGTTGCAGAAGGTAGCATTTTTGTTTATATCGAAATATGAAAAATCTGTTTCTAGTGTAATTTGAAATGAAATAAAATCTCCTTCCGAGTTATCTAGCTCCTACAACTGGTTGAGGTTATTTGCTATGATTGCTAGTATTTATTTTTAAACAAAAAGGGAAAGGCACAAGGCCTACTGTAAGGCTTTCCCATTTATTTTTTGTTAATTTTGACCGCCTTTCAAGCTGAGTTTTTGGACCGCAGGATAACCTGCTGCTATTTTTACTTCTTGCAGACAAATAAACTTACACACCGGATATGCAAGGGACACAAAAAAACCAGAGATGGCAATAAAATTCAAAAGGCAAAAGGATATAAGGGACAGGACCTCTTTTTGGTTACGGCTGGAATATCAGATGGTTTACAACCTTTTGTTTATTTATGATAGGAGAACCCACCTTACCATTTCGAACACCACTCAAATTAAAGTACCCACAAAAAAATGAGATTTTTCGAAATACAACCCTGAGTGACTGGGTCCCGGGGAAAAGCTTTCACCTGCAATTTACCCGGTTGCACTTGCCATAAAACGAAAATTTCATTAGGCCTACAGACCAGCAAATAAAAAAAAGAAAGGTTGGGGAAAATAATAGAGCAGGACTTTCACTACGATTAGGGCTTTGGTATTTCTCTTTTTTTTTTGCAGTACTTTGTATTTTGCCGTAAATTCCGAACCATTTCCATTTTCGCACAGAACGTGACTCCCCCTTTAAAATCCCCCGCCCACAGGCTGGCTTCCGTTTTTCGGTTCGTTTTTCCGGCCGGGGGAAAACTGTAAATAAATTTTATTTTTCGACTCCGCCAGGCAAAAGTGCATAGAAACAGGGTTCGGATTCCTCTGGTTAGAAGAGACCCTAAAAACGAAACTTTATCTGCATTTAGTACATAAATAATCGAGGGCCCTTGGTCCGAGGATATTTCGAAGGTGGAAAGGCTTTTAGCTGCACTCGACAGGTATCCTTGCCAATTTGTTTTGGGATTGATGGACATGTTTTTTGCCTGGCATCTCCGATTAAATTACAACTCTCAGCAGGCTTTGGATTTACAGTCCAGAAAAAATAAAGAATCTGGTTTAATCACTTGCAGCTAAGATGGAATATTATGTGGATATGAGTTTTACCGAGAATTACCTATTGTCCAAGGAGGAGTTCCACCTTGAAGGAAACATCTCGTTGGACTTTAATGGAATCCAAACCCCAAAGATTAAGGTGAGAGTTGTGTTAATATTAATGTAATTCCTTATTTTTGTGTATTTTTTTTATAGATTCCTAGTGTAGAATTAGATTTAAAGGATTTCCCTGACCTAAGTCAGCCACTGCCGGAAGTATCCATTCGCGAGCAACTTCGTCTGACCTCCTTGAACCGCGTCAAAGTCCTCAGCTGGCAGCGAGGTCAACAGAAACATTTCCTGGATATGTGGCATTCCCATTTACCCGGAAATCAAGTTGAGGAATTAAACCATGTAAGTCTAGTCGAGATTAAGTGAGTTATCCTGCTGGAAATCCATTTCCCTCCCGCAGGGAGAGACATGCGTTGATTGATGGCCATCGGAGGAGTATTTTTCTGGCTACAACTTATGACAGATAGTGTGATAATGCCATGTGTTCATTTCCTACGAATTGATATGTACAATTAACAAAGGAAAAACCACAAATAAAACATGAGAAACCCAAAATAAAAAGATAGATTTCAGTTTTCTTTCATTACAAATGGTACCACAAATGTTTTTTATTAATCTGTAAACTGAATACAAGAAATAAAGTATTTAAAAAATATATACAAATACAACATATCATTGTACATCAAATGAGCTATAATTTTCCAGCTTAGTGTTATCTTGGGTCACTCAACTAATTGTTAACAGGTGAGCACAATGTAATTATAATACCAATTTGCTCACCAAATGAAGGGAATTGCAACCTTATGCTCATGTCATACGCACAATTAAAACCAACGCACACAAATGTCAAATGATGCACTTTAAATGCAAAACTCACAATTTGCAATTTGAGGAGAAACCCGGGTGCCAGGATGTTCAACTTGTGGCAGGATGCATTGATTTATGTCCAGACAAACGAAAACAGCAAACGGAGAGTGAGTAAAACATAAATCTTCATTTGTGAATTACATTTTATATGGGACTGTGCGACATTCGGTGAAGTATAATTGCCGAGAAAATAATAGGGAAGGAACTGATGTCATAATAAATATATGTACAATTTATAGCAATATAATAATTAAAGCAAAAGTAATTAAGAATATCTGCTTGAATTATTATTTTTTAAATTTATTTTACTACAATATAGTAAAATTAATTCCCATTCTGATGAGCACTGCTGTGAGTAAACATATACATATGTTTCAATTAGTGCAGTGCATCCTTGCTCCGTACACAGAATTAAGCTGTGGTATATCCCACCTTGAAGCTTAATTAAGGGAAGTGGCCAGCTTTATTTCCAGCTTTATTTATATATCTACTATATGTATGCAAATGCTTGATTTTGTGTGCAATTTTCCTTAACAACTTCATATGCAGGACGAGAATCCTTGCTAATGGAATTCGTACAGACAGTCCAAAGTCCCTTCAACTGTGAAATTTCTTGTACTGATTTGTTTGTGTATGCAAGTAAATGGAATTTAGGACACTATGTACTTTAAAATGTGGATTATTTCCCCTCACTCTTTTGTAATTATTTAATGGAGCTGCAGTTGGGAAAATGGTTTTTGAAAATTGTGTCGAAATTTGTTTAGTTTGAAAGCCAGGTTGCTGTAGAATCCTTACATAATAGAGTAACTTCCACAAACGACTCCCGGAAAAAAATCTTAAATCTGAAGAAAAATGGGAAGTAAAATGAACAAGACCCATGGAATTTCCTCCTGGCAGTTGACTATAAAGGTAACATGCTTCATAACTTCATGTTATTTGCTTAATGAAATTCCCACCCATAACCATCTTTAACCTCGGTTGGCTTTAGTTTATTGAAATGCTGAACATTGAGGAAGCATCCGCCTTCAGAAAAACCACCCAAAACCCAGCTCGGGACCTTACGCTCTTGGAAAACCCCCTTTTGGCCCACTTAAGTCGGGCCGCCCCCTTTTGGTTACAACAATGCAAATATTATTCCTTGACACCAGCTGTAGTAGAGGCAAGCGAATCAGGCAGCTGCTGTCACTGGGATCCCCATGGAAGGATGTGGCTTCCACCTCCTCCTTCATGCCACTTGGCATTTCCATTCCGTTGCTAATAACTTGTTGCATAACCAGAAATCCCCAACGCCTGCCATAAAGCACTTAATCAAGTTAATAAAAATTGATGGCTGGCACGCAAGCAATTTGTTTTTGACTACCGAAAGTATGAGTTGGTAAATTCAGTGAATATCCCCAAGCTATGTTTTGTCATGTGATATATATGTCGTACCTTGGGTTTTTATTTTCAATTAATTGTTATATGAGAGCATATGCTTTGTTTAGTAGATTTTATTGATTATTGTAATGGAGACAGGAAGAGTAATTTGGTTGATTAGTAATGCAAAATACAGCTTTTTGCTTTAATTTTGGTTTCACTATTTATTCAAATCAGAAGATGAAATATTCATAATTGTTAATAGGCATAATATATTCATTTCTTTTGATTTTATCTTTCAACTGGGTTACATATTCATTCAATAATTAGTATTTTTTATTCATTCAATAATGATTAATTTACATCTCTTGCTCGTTGTGATTACCCTCCACGGTTTATTCCCTGTAGAATATTTATTCGTGTTTAATTTACATACAAAGTAAATGGAAATCTTTTATTAATAATAAATACTATTTTTAATACTATCATGAAGTAGTCCATAATAATCTAAAGACTTATAAGAAACTTTATCAATAGAATTTCTCATTTTTGTTGATTTAATTGGGATGGTAGAATAATATCCATAAAAATGCAGTTCGTAAATACTGTACACCATCAATGAGTCTTTATTTGATACCCGATTTTCATTTCACCACTCTATTTTAAATCTACAAAGGACCCGTTTAAATTAAGGGAAAGAAGTCTTTAAAGCGCATATAAAATATTGGATTTTAGAAAGTCAGACTGAACTCTAGACACGTGCAGGTAAGTAAAGAATACCTGCTTGGCTCTATAAGAAATAAATTACAACTTTACTTTCCAAGGTAAGGTATTTAAGGTAAGGTAAGGTATTTAAGGATAATTCCAACTCCCTATAGAACTCCATAACAATTTACCAATCGAGAAAACGACTTGTTCTCCATAAATTCAAGAGTAGTGCGTGTGCCTTGCTTATTTGCCCGCCAGGATCGTGACATCCGCGTGACTGCCGCGACATATCCTTTCCCCAATTCGTGAGTGATACGTGATTGGAAATAATTTAAGCTGCCATTGCTGTGATAAACCAATTTGCGAAAATTTAAGATGAAACGCGAACGTTGCGGCCACAGTCACACATAAAATGGAAGCATTTTCACAACTGTCATTGAAATGTCAACATAAATCTACTGACAGCCAGTGTGCCAGGGCTGCCACTCTCCCCTCGTGTCCTGTATCGTCCTGTCCTGTGCCATATCCTTCCCCGGCGACTTTTGCACGCTGCGTGACGTAAATGGTGATGAATATTTCTCATCTGTTGGCCGTGGTTCTTCTGGTTCAAGTGGGTGGAGTAAGGCGTTGACTAGTGGAGCGAAGCTTTTCCAGCAGTTTTGTTATAGTATGTCGTGGATACACATAGCTGGCTTCTAGCATAGCTACACTTGCAGAAAAACAACTAGGAATTTAAGTGTGGATTCTTATTAAATAGCTCATAGTTTATAAACAAACTTATAATAAGAGGAAATGTTTGGTTTACATATCTAATTAAGTCTGTGTTGAAATATTTGGAATAATTTATAGATGAAGAATCTAAATTAATTATCCTTGAATAATTAGTTCTATTAGAATTTCTCCAAGTGTATAGAGACAAAGCAAACTGCGACTCCCAGCAGCGAAATGGGCTTGTCAGTTTTGATGAACTATCTTTGGCTGGCTGGTCGTCCTCCGTGTTCCGCTGCTAATGCTAATGCCTCTGACAGAGATCTATGTGCGGTCTGATTCATTCGAGTCCCAGTCTCGTTCCCTGTCTGAGGCACAGCCTCCGCCGGAGCATCAGACCTCGAGATGAGCTCACGTACAATGGCGTCGACGTCCGCTTGTTTTTGGCTTATTAAATGTTTAGTTGTCCTGCCTTCCACAATTCCAGACATTTTCGGTGTGGTCTGCCGCCTCCTGCATTTAGTATTAATTTGGCTTAAATGTGATTAATGTCTGGTTACAGAAAGGTTTTGCTGTTTGTGGTCGGAGATAAACTAAGCCGGGATCACAGTCATTGATATCCAAAAAGGGGCCCACTAACATATAGTTTTCAATTAAGGCAAGTGTTTGCCGATGTCCGTCTCTGTTTTATCTTAATTGAATTGCCCCAATTTTAGTTTTGGTTTCTTGATTCATGGGAATTCTTAATTAGATACTGCAAACCCATTAAATCCTGCAGTTGCTGCAATAATTGCATCTCTGCACCTTGAGTAAATTTCACAAGGCCACTCTTCTCCATCCCTTTTGAGGGCATCAACCCCTTCGGTGGCACCTTTGATGGCAACCATAAGTTAGTGGCAATAACTTATGCCCTGTGGGCACTAAGAGAGCAACATTCATTAGCTGTTTGCTGAAGCCTCCGGCTTTCCTTTAAAGCCGTTTGTTTGCCGCCTGCTGGTCCTGGTGCTGTGCACTTTGTGGTTTAATTAAAGCACGGCAGATGGAAAGCAAAGTGTGTGTGTGTGTGGGGTGTGTGTGTGTGAGCAGCTGCCTTAAACCAAATTACACTAATTGGGTTACCATATGACAGGGCACTGCGTCGGCTGTGACATTTGTTTGCCATGGCTTGCCAATGCTTGCATTATGTCCGCCGCCGCCCATATCCTTCGTCCCGCCAAGCTCACTGAAATGAACAGCGGGCTTGTGCACTCAGAATGAAAATTGAGCTGAATATATGAATAAAATCTATTAAACAATACAATAAAATAAATATATAGGTATATACAAATATATAGTTCACATATTTTACAGAGATCACAAGGATTTCCTTATACTACTACACAGGTCTATATCGATCGGTTGTATGCCAGCTAAATGATATAGGAGACCTAAGTAGTGGGATTTATGGCAATAAGGAAATTAATTTAAAAATAAATGGTTAGGTAGCACTGCTGAATCCTAGCATCTATATATGTATATGATATAATTGTAATGATTAAAACTTACTGCAGTAGAGAACTTCCTTTATCGTTATTGCTTACTTCCTTCCAGGGTAGACTTATAATCTTGGTGACTTTAAGTAGGGTAATCATCGTATCGAACATATCTTCCTGATTATCCAGTTGCATTCCCTTGGCCAGATGATATTTCAGAGGTCGTAGGGTAATCATCATATCACTGCCACTATCACCATCGATGTTATCACTAGGAAGGCCACGCACATACTAAGGTCGCGGCGAACGAAGTGCCTCTATTTATAGTTCCCGCCTCAAGAGAATAGAGAAAGTGAGAGAGCGAGAGAGTAAGAGCTATCTCTTGAGAAAGGCAGAGCGACGTACAGACTTTACTCCAGAGATGAACAGTGGGAGTTAGACAGACCGGATTAAAAGATAAAGAGAGAGTAACAGAGAGCGAGAGCGAGAGAGGGAGAGAGCTGTTGATGCTGATCAGGAATATGTTTACTTAATAACTTAATGACTAAAATTATAATACCCTGCAAGAGGAACTTAAATATTTTATTGCATACTTTTAAAAAAAATTTCAGGGATTTTAAAATTCTTATAAACTTTTGAAGCTCTCAAGCTTTAATTTTAAAATTTTGAAACAATATTATTAATTTTTATGGTAACCTACTTTTTTTGTCAGTGTCATCAATAACCCCTTCACTCCACCGAGCGTCGTATTCGCAGTTACCAGCTTGTAATAAGCTGCAGGATCATTTTCCGCACACCGGCTGCTTTGACAGCTGCAATAACACACATGGCTAAAAGGGTTGGAAAGAGGGAAATGACAAATGGGGTCTTGTTTAACTGGTGTACACCACATTGGAAATGGAGACCCAAAAAGATCAGACCTAGTTCATTAGGTGGACAGCAGTTGGCCTTTAAAGGAAGTTTCGTCACTTTTCATTTCAACAAGAACATTGATTAAATAAAAAATATTTTACTTCTTACTTTTAGAAATGATTTAGTTTGATTTTATATCTATAGCGATGTCTGTGTAATTTGAATCAATTACTGAAGAACACTTGCATGCATTAAATGGTTTCTATTTCTATTAAGATACTTAAATAACGAAGGTATAAAGAAACTCAATCCAATATATTATGCTTATCTCAGATCTCCATGGCAGGGTCAAAGGACACTTCATTGCGACTTTCAGCTGTATTCATAATATCCTCCAGGATGCGATTGAGAGATTCCGAACCGAGAGCGTACTTCCGTCCCTTTGCAATATTATTGTATTTGGCGTGTAAATATATGCTGCAGGAGTTCCGGTCGCCATTTAAAATATGCTGCAGGGCATCGCTAATCTGCTCAGATCCCAGGCTCTCTCGACCCTTTATCTCCGACTCATCGATCACTGCCGAGCCCATATGGTCGGAGATCTTGGCTGCCCCCTCCTGCTCATTGACTCTCTTCAAAATCCCCATCGTCTGTGCGCTAAGGAAGAGTCCTGCTGCAAAAGCGGCCAGGCACCGGGCAATCGAATTCATGGTGTTCCGATTTTACTAGTTTTGGTTGCTGAATAGAATTTTGATTTGTTTTATATTGAATTTTATTACGATTGCTTTGTTTTTGGGCGAAACATTTTAAATATTAATATGAACTGCTTTGTGCCAGAAGTTAGCGTTTAAAGTTACCCGCCGATAATATCCAAATTAGGTGGCAACATTGATTGAGTAATTGAAATGTGTAAATGTTAATAATAATATTTAGAAGAAGAAGAAAGATTTGAATATCAACATGTCACCCAGCAAAATGTAAGTGGTTTTATCGTTTTTCCTAGATTTTAATACATTCCAAACAATTTTTTAATAAAAGAAAACACAATGATTTTACGACCAATGTGACAAAAGCTTCATGCTATATAAATTTGTAAGCCCAATTTAGCAAAAGCTAGTTGCTATATGACGAACCTGCAGTTCAATCGATCTGGTAACACCGCAACCGTGGCAAAATAATAACAAACTCAATTTGTCTTCAGATTGTGAATTTTTAAAGCATTTAAGCGATGCTACCTGGCGTTGGAGTGTTTGGAACAGGCGAGATAGCCAACGTGCTGGTCCCACTGCTCCGGGAGAAAGGATTCGAGGTCCGGGCCATCTGGGGGCGAACGCTGAAGGAGGCCAAAGAAACTGCCACCACACAAAATGTGCAATTCCATACAAACGTTATAGACGATGTCCTGCTGCGAAAGGACGTGGACCTGGTGTTCATCGTCTGCCAACCGTTCCTGCATGCCGAGATCTCGGTTAAGGCACTGGGAATTGGTAAGCATGTTGTCTGTGACAAGCCCGCTGGACTGCACCAGCAAGATGCCCTGAAAATGGTCCGCGCCTCGCAATATTATCCAACGCTGATTTCTCTTGTGAATCATCCGCTGCGGTTTCTGCCCGCCTTCACGCACATGCGACGATGCCTGCAGGACGAGCTGATAGGCTCCATCGGCGACGTGGTCCTCATGGATGTACGTGTCCAGATGGGCACGTTGTTTCCCGAGAAGTACAATTGGATGTGCGACGCCCAAATGGGCGGAGGAGCACTAAATCTAGTGGGATCTGTGGTAGACTTGGTCAGCTTTCTGCTGCAGCAACAAGCTATCCGAGTCCATGGAGTCCTGCGTTCATATACGAAGTCCACGCCAGCTATTAATGGCATTAGGCAGATCACAGCGCCGGATTTCTGCAACTTCCAGATGGAACTTAACACGGGAACTCTGGTGACTGTCGCTCTGCACAGTCATACAGTGCCGGCGAAGGCCTTCTCCCAGGAAGTCCTCATATATGGCAGCAAGGGTCATCTAGTAGTGCGCGGCGGAGATCTCTTTGTGCTCAAAGAAGGGCAGCCCAAGGAAGAGGCAGTCTATGTGGACGTCCAGGATCTACACTTTGCCACAAACAACTCTTTGCTCCCACGTCCCTACATCAAGGGTCTCTGCAAGATGGTAGGAGCTCTCAAGGAAGCCTTCGGAAGCAAGGAATCCTCCTGGGTCAAGGCACCTGTCTCCACGGCGGCCACATTCGAAGATGGCCTCTATGTCCAGGCTGTAGTCGAGGCCATAAGGAAATCCAACGAGTCCCGGCAATGGCAAAGGGTACAGTTGTCCACGGATGCCCCTCTTAATCACGATCAGATCATTCGCTATGCACGCATGTCAACAATGTAGTGTATTTTTATGGTGCAATCACTCCAGAAAAGCAGTATATATATTTTTTATATATTTTTGTGTTTAGGTTTTAAGCATTTACCAGATTCTAGGCCTTTAGGCCCTGTATCTCACCTTCATCCATGTATTTAACTTATTATATTTGTATGTCATCGGCATTTTAAAACTAATAAACTTCAAGTATTTGTAATTAAAGTATAGATGTTATTAATTTCTTTGAAAAAAAGTTTTAGAAAGGTGTAATCAAATCGATTAGAAATTGTTTTAACTTGTCAGAGATTAAAATTACTTTAAAATATTCAAATTATTAAAATCACTTGGCGGTATATAATAATTATAGTTTATTTTTTAATTCTTGTACATACAATGTGTATTCCAACATCGGTTTAGCTTTGTACTGTCATTTAAAGTGATCAATATTTTCATATATGATATTCGATCAAATTTTAGGAACGTCTTGTCTTTATATAGGAATATTTTAATTAATTGCCTAGAAGTTTATATTCGATAAACTGAAATTAAAAGAAGGGTAACCAGTTAGATAAAAATAAACCTTTTTGTTACCAAAAATCTTACAAAATCATAATAAAAATCGTATGAAACCCCTCTTCTTTGCAATTTTACCAAACTTTTTATTATGAAATCAATAAAGTAAAAAATCTAAAACATTGGCTACACAAATTAAACATAATCATCATTTGCCGCTTACACATAAATCGAACTTAGAAATATATAAAATTAAAACTAATTATTAAAAGAGACAAAACAAAATGTTGATCACAAATATGTATGTATCGTTGTTGCGAACTGTTAGGATGTATATTCAAGATTTGGCATAGCTCAGATCCTTTATAGGAACCCAAACATAATTGATGAAATTAGGAAAGGCGAAAGGTACAAGGATAATGGCAAGATGAAAACTGGGAAAATGTGAAATAGTTGCTGGAATTCTGTTTCTACTTTTGTTTTTTGGTATATCAGCACTTACACTGGTACAAGCTACCCTAAAGCCTTCGTGTGTACAAATAATATTTCTGAGAATATTTAAATAAATACCTAAACTAACTTTCCACATTATCGTATATATGGGTCGATCAATATAAAACACACACAAGAAAAGGAAACTCATAAAAAACTTTAAAACTTAAAACAAGGAGAGATTGAAAGACACCCGACTATGTACAAAGGTATTATATCTGAATCTTAGTATAATCCTATCGCTTATTGAGCTTGTGCCACAATGTAATGATGGTTAGCACATGCATAACACCGATCACAATCCCCATGAGGAGCAGGCAATCGGACATGTGCACATCTGATATCATCATGTACTTGAGGAACACCTTCGGACTCCGGAAGTGACAGTACATTGCATTCTCCGGACACTCCAAGAACGGTCGATCCATTCCGTAGATTGCATTCAATGCTCCATGGAATCCTGCCCGGAAATAACTCAAATGCCACATCCAACGGAACAGGGGCGTAATGTCAATGTACCGAGTGCAGAATCCAAAAACTGAAAACATCACCGCCAAAATTGGTCCCAGAAATACGGCAAGCTATGGTGGGAATAATTTGAAAATATGATTAATTATTAAAATTTATATTCTGACTAATTTGTAGAGTGTAAAAACCCACCTTTGTCGGCAGCGTGGCTCCCACGAAAAAGCCCCAGGCCTGGGCACTTAATGAGGCCATTATACCCAGGAGTATGAAGTAATATATCCGGAAGGAGTCCACAGAATCATTACCCGTTAGATGTACGCTGATTATGATGTACATGGCGGTGCAGAGGCTCTGTAATTTAAATTTAATAAATAATTAAATAAAGTATATGTATTTTTTATAGGTCTAAAAATTTGGTAGGACTTCTAAGATCAAATTAAGACAAAATATTTAAATCAATTCTTTGGAAATCTATATATCAAATGAATATAAACATGTTATACATGTATTAGAGGTGCCACAGATAACAACGTATTTAAAATTAATAAAAAAAAAATTGGTTTAAAAGTATAAAGTACAAGATTTAAGACCCATATTCTTTTTTAATTATTTTCTGGCATACTTTAAGAATACACTTTGAGGGATTTAAAATCAAAACCGATGTCTAAGGCACCTATTTATAGGTTTTGAAGGAGGTTTTTTAAAATAGTCATTATTTATTTATTATGTGCTTTAACTTTAAAATCACAGTGGGTAATAGAGGGACAATCCAACTTTAAATTCTTTTCACATTTCTGCTATTTCACCTGTATGAATTCCAGGAAATGTACAATTATATCTCTCACATAATTATTTAAGCCAGCAAAATCATTAACTTTTGTGTGCTTCACCAAGAGAACTTTGACAAATTCTCTCCATCCAAATGTCAGACAGAGAGAATATTGAAACAATTGCTTTAGAAAATGCGGGTTAAGCTTCTGCTATTCTGTCACGCAAATGAAACTCAAACATCAGCGATTTCACATCGTTAATTTAATTTAATGACCGAACGAACGACAATTCATTAAGCCACAGTGCCACCTATAGTGGGGCTTTGGGTTAAATGATGATTAATGATCCCACTGACATCGGGTTCTGTTCTGATCAGTAGTCTTACCTGGAAGGGTATCTCGAAGGAGATCAATGAGAGGAAGTAGGGACCCAGCTTATACCAGCGATTGAAGTGCTCTCGCGTCAACATGTCAATTTCCAGCGGAACTGCAAATAAAATTAATTGATTAAAATCATTAAAATTTCGATACGAAGCGAAGTATTTGCACACGAAGGTGAGGGCATACTATACACAGTACACAGTACTTCATATATATATATACATATATATTTAGGTCAGGTCAGTAAACCGAAACCGGTAAAGATCAGACTCCCCCGACACCGCCAATGCCTCCTGTCTGGATGAATTTATTGTAATATGCTTTGAGAACAGCTTGGCAACCGGTTTTATTATACAATACTCTCAAGCAAGCTTGTGTCGTCTGTCTTATGTCTCTTGTATCTTTATAATTATTTACTCAGTAGGTTTCAGGATTGCCATAATTTCGGGGGTCTTTTTTAAAGGTGAGAAATTAATTGTGAGTCCATTTACATGGAAATTATAAATGACAAAGTGGCTCGACTAAGATATTTAAGCGACGATCACATTCAAGTTTGGCCTCGCTGGCAAGGTTAATGTGCTGAATTGTTTGGTTTAATTTAATTAAATAAATGTGGAAGAGATATAAAATATAGTATATAAATATTGGAAGGTTTTTTGGGGAACAGTATTTTGTACTTCATAATTTTAAAGAGATGTGTAAAGTAGAGTTGTTTAATGCCAAACTTATTATTACTTTCTAGTTCCTCACCACAGATCTCTATTTTCCTTTAAATATTCAAACACGATGTTATATACCTACTCGAAATATATTTTGGCAAGCCATTTAAGTTAGCATACAATCTCTAAGCCGTAATCTTTGGACTAAGACCAGCTAATGATCCACTATCTAAGCTCATAATCTTGTTTCCTTTTTGCCAATTAAGTCTCCCCAAGACATTTGTGCAAATGCCAACATATTATTGGCTAATCCGCATTCCAAACAAAACAAAAAGTACAACAAAATAAGCAAACAAAAAGTCCAAACTGTTGACAATTTAGAATGCGGAGACAAAGCGAAGTTAAGCCGAAAATAAATAGTAAATGTTGCACAAGAGGTCTGCCAGCGAGAACCCCGGTGGCAGCTGCACAGTCTTGGCCAAATTTGGCGACAAATTTTTGCATAATTTTTTGTGTTTTTGACCAGCCAATGGAACGAAATTATCGAATGGAAAAGTGGGAGGTTGAGGTTGTGGCACTTGGAAATACTACCACAACTCGAGAACCACTTGGATAGGCATCGGGGTTGTGAAGTACTTGTGTGCGTACTCGTACTCGTATCTTTCAGATACTTAAGCAGCTACTTACATGTCAAGACCACAGCCATTTTGCCAGTGTAGACCAAGAGCAGCGTTGAGCCATAGAGATATACGTAATTGCCCAGCACACTCTGGGCATTGTTGCCCACATTCATGTACAGATATCCAAAGACGACGCCAATGAAAATGTGTGAAACGATTCGGGCCAGCAGAAGGAACTGAAAGAAAGATACAAAAAATAGAGATACATTTTAGGGATACATTTCAGGGATACATTTTAGAGATATATTTTAGAGATACATTTTAGAGATATATTTAAAATGCAATAATTGAAACCTGCATTTCTATCTCAACTATAATTCTATATTATTACAATTGTGAAATGAAGAACACCTCTTTAACAACTATTTTAAGTACTTCTTTAAGTACAAGATATTCAAACATTTCCTCCATTATTACTATTTAATTTGATGCTATCTTTACCTTAAACATTAGATGTTATATCAATTAAAAACAATTTATTTCTTTACCATTAATAGAAACCTGCAACTACTAGTTTTACTGTTTTAAAAACTTGAATCTAAATTTGTAACATTAAGTGAATAGTTGTTGCAAAATTATGCAACTAAAATTAGCAAGTATGAATTCATTAAAAAAAGTTTTGGAAAAAATGTAATATATATTAAATATATTATTATATTCTTATTATATATAGTATGTATTCTATTTTTTAAAAGGTTTTACTATTAGTATAGTAGTCAAAGTCAAGTCTGACCTTCTAACATAAAATTATAGCAAAAGAACTAAAGAACTAAAATTTCCAAGTACAAATTAAGTGCACTGATTAAGCTCTCTTCAGACTAAAATCTGTGATGCATTTAGGGATTAAATTATTTACTATATTATATATAGTTTATATAAGAAACATCTTATTTTTTTCAATATTTTACATTGAATTTGTAAGTTTTATTTTAGCTTAATAATAATGCAATAAATCGGCAAAACTCTTATTTTCTATCTATTTATTTCCACTATTTTCCTTCTCTTAGTTTCCACTATTATTATCTTGACCACAATTGTATCTTTCGCAGCTGCCGGCAAGCCAATATTTAACAAAATGCTCGTGAAGTCCGAGATGTTGGTCATTAGAACACACTCTAAAAACCGAAAAAATCTATGTGAAGGCTGGTCGTGCTGTGGCATTACTTTTTGAGTTACGACTCGGTCGAGTGGCTCGAGATACTCAATTCTGAATACTCGATCTCGTCCGCGACTGACCCCCGAGTCAATATCGAGTATCGAGCCCAGCGCAATCGAGGTGCTAAAAGATTCAAAACCATACTCGAGTGCAGCGTATATGCAGATCCATATATTAATTGTGTGCAATCGCATAAAAGGCAACTTAACTTGCTAATTGGTCGTCAAACAAACTGTTCAATTTCACATTTTACACAAATGCCAAGTGCTAATTGTGGACATTCAAATGATAAACGTCAGCCATCAATCTCGACGGCATAGCATAGCAGCCGGCTTCCAAGTTAATTTATTTATTTATTCTGGTAAACATTTGAGCCTTTGCCCTGAGTCACATTTTTCAATCATATAAAAATGTGTGTGTGAGTGTGTGTAAATTTGTATGTGGCCTAAAGAGGCAATATAAATATTTGAAAAAAAAAGTAAATGTGTGAATTATTAAATGTCACATTCAATTAAATATTTGCCCAAGCAAAGATCTTTACAACACGAATATTATTTACCTTACATTCGGTTGAGGAAAATATTATTGAGTTGTGAAAAAAATAATATCATTTTACGCCACATTTGTTGTCTTTTATGACCAGTGTTATTAAAAGAAAATTACCTTTTTTTGTTATTACCTCAAGTTTTGTGGAAATCCTAAACATTATATATGATTTACTTATAATGCCAAAGCTCAACAGATAAAAAAGTAAACTCTGTGCCCTACATGAAACTGCGATTAAACGAAGATTATATAAGGTTTTGGAAACCCTCAGCAATTACCATTTGAAATCTACCAAATGCATGCTATTATATAGCTTACATTTTCTTGTTTTGCAAAAATCCGAAAGCGTTGCAAGCAAACAGACCAAATTAACCAACCTTCCAAATTAAAAAAATGTATAATTATTATAATGTGCAGAGCTCTCTCAGAGACGTAATTACTCACACACAAAAAAAAGTTAAACATAATATAAAAAGCAGCCATTAAGGGGATTAAACCATTAAGAATTACGCAGAAAACAAGATCAGGCATAACTCGATTCACTTTTTTCGAGGACACAAAGGCCAATTACCAAATCAACTTGACAGGCCATCAACTCTTAAGTCACAGCAGTCCTAAACCTGCTTTCAAAACAAATTGTTACCCACTTATTAAGTGTATTAAAATGATTACATTTAATGTCAAAGTATCCGTTACTTGAAGAAAACTGAATGACATTTGCATTTCCAGATAATGCTTCTTTAAAAAAATATATGAACTAGGTGAAAGGTAACTTAAATATTATTTGGGGAATGTTATATCAATTCAAGACAAATTAAAATGAAACTTATTAGAAACTATTTAACTAACTATTTAAGCCAAGGTTTCAAGATTTGTAAATATAATATAAACAGCCAAAATTTCAGCTAAGGAAACTTGTTCATATTTAGATACTTTTAAAAGCAACTTCTTAGAAATAAAATACCACTTTATAATTAAACCAAGGTTTCAAGGTTCTTAAATATTCTACAATTATTTGTTAATTACATTTTTTAAGACTCACATAATTGCGTTTGGCACAAATCAAGATGCGCTGCATCAGGAGGAGGTACTGCATGAGAAACGAGGCCGAACTGGAGGCATTTGAAGACTTGGCAAGCTCATTAACATTGGAAAGTTGCTGCTGCTGCTGTTGATTTTTCTGGCTGAGATCTTGGCCGGTGATTTCCGGAGTGCCACTCAGTGCCTTGATCTCCTCCAGCGCCAGCTCCTGTGGCGCTGGTTTTACATAGTCGTAGCTGGAGAACTGCGCAAGCGCAACTGTTGGTAGCTCTTGACTGGATTTGCTCAGAGTCTTGCTGCCAATTTTGTCTATAATTTTTTCAGAGGGAGATAGTGAAAAGGAAATTTAGGGAAAGTCGATGGGTAGATCTACATTACAATCTAGAGAAAATGTTGCACTATATGGTTTAAAAGTACAAGTTTGTGAAATAATTATCATATATACTCTACAACTTTGTAAAGGAATCTGGAAATCAAATCACTCTATCAAGCTCATTATATACATATAACTATACAGCATGGCAACAGAATCAGTAAACTTACCTGTAATTGTTGCCACGAGACGTGACACATCTGTAGTGCTCATATAGCGATAGCGATCCACATCCTCGTAATACTTTTTATTAGCCGCATGGATCAGTTCATTCAGATCACGTTGATGCTCACCCACGGCCACTTCGAGTACTGGAAACCAAATGAGTTGGGAATTATATAGATATAATATATATATAAACTATTATAGGTGGAAGAAAGTTATGCAACTCTCCTCTTTACTTACAATAATCAGCTGGATTGTGGTAGCTGGGACAGATGAGTTGCTGGTCAGCCAGGAAAGGTACTAGTTCCCTCACCGGTCCTTGGTACATGCAATTTCCATCAACCACTGTATATAGTTTATCAAACATCTCGAAAATCAGGGCACTGGGTTGATGGATTGTACAGACGATCGTATGACCCTGAGAAGCTAGTTTCTTCAGCAAAGCCACACAGGAACTGCAAGAGGAGCTATCAAGACCACTGGAGAGAAGAAAAAACAAAGATTTATATTATAAATTTAACTTGTAGAGTATGTGATTCAACTTTTTTTAATTACTGCTAACCTAACCTTTGGAAAGTAGACAAATAAAAAGCATCATTAAACGTTGTTATGGCAATGAGAAACAACATAAGGCAGAGAGAACATTATCTTATTTTTGGGCAATCTCAAACTTTAATGATAGGTGAGATTAAAGCTTGAACTTGAAATGAAATTAAATGAAAGATACAAACGAGTTTTTGTTACCAAAAAGCCATTAAGCAATGCATTACAAAGATTAGATTGACTTACAGTCAACGATTTATGGAACGAGATTTGCCAAAAAGTTGTTCTTTGCTACAAAGTGTATATTATACATCTAAATATATATAAATTTATATATCTTTTCAATAAGAAAATAACAGAGAAACGGTTGTTAAATGTAGGGAATCAGTAAGTATCTTTCAACTTTAGTTACTATGAACAGAAAGAAACTATGAACAATAATTTACCATGATCAGCAATTAAATATGTGCAGAAAGTATCTATAAAAATAACTCTGAACAGTAAGTAACTCTGATCAGTAAGTATCTATGAGCAGTAATTAACTCTGAACACTAAGTATCTATGAACAGTAATTAACTATGATCAGTAAGTATCTAAGAGCAGTAAGTATCTATGACCAGTAAGTATCTATGACCACTAAGTATGTATGTATGTATGATCAGTTACTAACTTTGATCACTAATAAACAATGACTTGCAACTTTTGTAACACAACACATTTCTAAGACTTGACCGGCAGAAGTCACTTCGTCCCGGGGATGTTTGAACAAGTTGGGAATCATATGTACAGATGTGCGAGATTTGTTTCGGAACAAATTTAAGCTATTTAATTGAAACTATGGAGTTATTCTTCTATTTAATTTTACTAGTATATAGGTCGGAGCATAGCAAATCGGTGGACTATTTATATACATATATATATAGCTGCCATAGGAACGATCGGAAACATTTAAGGAAAATATTATATTTTTTTCAGTTTTCAACAGATTTTCATCAAATTTGATATATAGCCATTATATATTAATCTAGAATTTTGTGTATAGTTTTATGAAAATCGGACTACTATATTATATAGCTGCAAAACGGTGACTGTAAAATTGTAAATATAAAGTGTATAGGTGATTTAAATGAAAGCAGGCATTACTTTATTCTTTTTTAAAATAAATATATATAATTTATATAGTAGGGTATACAGACTTCGGCGTGCCGAAGTTAACTTCCCTTTTTGTTCCGTCTCAATTTCTGTGTTACAAAAATATCTACATGACTTGATACTTTCTGAAGCGTTTTAATAAGGTGTGACTCAAAGGGTCTTTACAAAAGTCATTGTAGTTGAAAGGGAACCTTTTGAGACAGCTAAGTCCCTCTCCAGACAGTGTAAGATAATGATCATACAGGGCAGTAAACCCTTAATTATCGAAACATTACACTTATTAAACCTATTCTCTTTATAATTTTCATTTAGAACCTATTAAAATAATTTTTGCTTGATGAACAACTCGCTTAATTGCAAAAAGTTTCAAACAAACAATTAATTGGAAGATAATCTGCAGCCTAAGCCAGTCATTAAAAGCAACGTGATAGAGAATATTTAAATGAATTCCGTTTCCTGCTCAATGAACCCAACCTATCAAAGTGAATCTAAACTATTATAATGTCTAATATATTGTGAATTGATAAGCAGCCCTAAAGCCCATATAGACGGGGACAAACTTGACTTGTGGGTCAGGCGTGGATTTCGCTAAATTTCCGCTAGGCAAAGTTTACTTCATCGTCATCATCATCATCATTATCATTATCATGGCTACTCTAATTACATAAGTCTGTTTATATACTGTCACTCACGTCGTAGGCTCATCCAGATATAGCACGGGAGGATTACTTATCAGCTCCAGGGCAATAGCGAGACGCTTCTTCTGCCCACCAGAGAGCTTCGCCGTGTGCACATTAAACCGATGGTCCAGACCCAGCAGCGATAAGATATGTTTTATCTGCAGAGATGAAAGACATATTTATGAGATAGGATTTTGCTAACAAAAAAACAAATAAGCTTAAATTTTAAGTCAGAAATGTATCATCTAAAATAATTTGTGCAACTTCTATGTCTGTAAAGGCACATACAGTTCTTTTCTGTAATAAGAAAGTAATATTAAGTTGTATATATATATATAGATAAATGCAAAGATATTGATTTTAGCTTGTGTTATTTTAATATTCAGGTATTTTATAAAATTTCAATATTATTTATTTAAATTACTTTGTGCCCTTTAAGTCTGTTAAGCCGAAAACAGTTTTCTAAACGCTTTTCTACAAATAACTTAATAATAAACTGATTAAAATAAAATAAATATACAACATTTTGCTTTAACTGCTTTGATAATTAATAATAATAATAATTAATATAAATATTTTGGCTCAATCTAGAACAAATTAAATTTGTAGGAATTGTAAACAATTTTAGGAACAACTTATATACAAATTGAAGTGCACATAACCAAGAAAATATATTCTAAAACGTTCAAAAAAATGGAAAATTATTTACACACTTAGAAACTTAGTAAATAGAGCTGCTTTAAAAATAATAATAATTGTTTTTCATAAGATATCTCCTTACCAAATCCATTTTGTATCCCTTGGTCACCTTAAAGCCCAGTTTGAGATGTGCAGCCAGTAGCATTATTTCGCCCACCTTCAACTGGGGACGGAGCAGATCATCCTGATGGATGTAGCACAGCATCTGGCGGAATCTCTCCGAGCTGGGATCCATTGGCTTGCCATTCACCCGTATGTTACCCGACACTCCAGTAGAGCTGTTGGAAAATTAAAACAACAACAACAAAAGGAAAGAGTAAAAATAAGTGGAAGAAATCTCAAAAGAAAATCAGCAAAAACAGGCAATTAAAATAATTATTACAATGTGAACGAGCTCAGTGCGAGTACTTACATACATACTATATATAAGTATATATATGAACTGAGAAAAAATATAAAATCTCCATAAGCGTCTGGAGCAGAGTAGTGAACCGAACTCGGTTCAAACGTACTGAACCCTAAAATATATGTATGTGTGGAAACGAGGGGAATTCAAGTTCATAGTTTACTGACCGATAACATTTAGCAATGAAAAATCGTGTACCGCCCCTGGGGGTACACAAATAACCATTACATTAAGTATGATAATTACAAAAAGAAATAGCAATTTGCAAGTTTTTGTTTCCTCCAGATTGAAACAGATCGTGGTCCGTGTATATATATTTTATTTACTAAATGAAATGCTGTAATAGCTGTCAAATGGCCATCAAAAACGGCAGATTAAGATTGCATCAATCAAAAAGGGGATTGACTCATAGACAACATGTGCATCTTAGTTCATTTCGCGATCCCGGAAAGTTCTACTTTGCCCATTGCATAAGATCTTGAAACTGAGAGGAAGTGAATGCGATTATGTCCGGAGCAAGAGGCCAAGATTAATAGCATTTAAAGGCATCAGTGGATTGTGTGAGTCATATTTTTGATTTAAATAAACTTGAAAAATTGTAGAAAGAAAAATATATACTTTGTACAGCTTACATCGAAACAAAACCCGGTTTAATTTGTACAACAATGTATGTAAAATTTCATACTAAAACCAGGTCAATTTCCTCAGTAATTAAAGACCTATTTTTATTATTAAATTAAACCCTAAACAAATTGATTATAATGTAGTGCAGTCTGTGCAACTGGCAATTTAGCTAAACTTTATTGGCATTTGAGTTTTGTGTTGACTGATTGAATGATTGCAACGTCTGCACTTTTATATGCAAACATGAAGTGAACACGATATGTAATTAAAATCAGCTTTTTTACTCAGCAATATCGGTATTAAAAAATGCAAAAAAATTATGTGCTGACTTGGATAAATAAATTTTCAAGTTTAAGAACATTGAAAGACTTACCAAAAGCCGGACATGACATTTAGCAAAGTGCTTTTTCCCGCACCCGAGGGACCCATAATGGCTGTAAGTTCACCAGCGCGAAAATTGCCATTAAGGCCATGCAGGATTTCCTTGGTTACTGTAAGAAATAATAATAATTATTATATGGGAACTGCTACTAAAATTATTTAGCTAAATACCCACCAAATTTCCTCTCCGGAAACGAGAACTTTCTCACTGTGTATCGCACATCTGAGAACTCTATATCCACCGGATCGCAATGATCGAAATTGGCATGTGCCACTGCCTGATGATAGTCCGGCAAACCATTTAAATCATTTGTGACTTTAGTGGTTAATGCTCCTGATCCTCGGGAGGAAGTCGATGAGGTCTCATCAATGGACAATTCCGAGCTGGCCGCTGTGGTGCAACAATTGATGCCCAGGCAACCATTTTCATGACCATTGTGACTTTTGTGGCTGCTACCGGAACTGCTGCTGGCATCACTATTACTTCCGCCGCCACCACAACAGGCATCCGAGGCCTTGATATCTGGCAAGAGCGTCATATTTCTGCACTCACTTATATATTCCGGGAATGGGGATTAAAGTCTAAAATGAATTAAGAGAAAAATGTCATTTAAAATGCAGTGCAAATTGCGCAACATCCCAAGAAGGAAAAACCAAGATAAGGCTTATCAAAAATGAGCATTCTGAAAGACTTTCATGACCGCACACAATAAATAATAATAAATTCAAGTTAGTATAAATAAAGAAGAAGGGTTTCATATAAATATTTAATATATTAAATTAAAAATGTATTAAAATAACTAATAGTCCCCGCTAACTGTGTTAAACATCCCCCTTTTTAAACGTGCTTCATAAATTATTATTTAAGCCTTTTTCCCCGCCATATAATTTGTAAATTCACCCATTAATTATATATCCCCTATGATCACATTTTACTTTAATAATTACTGGGCTGTTAAAACGTTTTCCCCAGTAGTAGTAGTAGTAGTATAGTAAAAAAATTTTAATACCAGATCTGTAGTAGCAACGACCTGTTTGTTCATCTGGGCGTTAAACTTCGTTTATTCTAGATACTTAACTAACCAAAAAAGTACGACTTGTTGAAAGCAAAATTGAATATTTTTTATTTTGTAGGCGTTTACATTCTGATTGCAACATTTAATGCCCGACACTTATATAGTGGCATAGTCCATTGGCTATCGCAAAAACTTGACAGATGCGTCATTAAAATATTTTACAAAGTGATTTTTGTACTTCGAACAAAGAAAGTTATTGTAATGTGAATAATAAAAGCTAGCTGGAAATATATTTTTACTGATGGATAGACAATTTCTTTACTAAAGATTTCTTATCTTTTGCACAATTCCTCTTTGAGTACATTAAACTTTGATTTATGCATGGAAGGTTGGGTCTATTTGGCCTACAAAACAACTAAACTTTTGCTTGTCATCTTTTATGGAATTTCTCTTGTTTAATTTGATGACTCGACATTATGCAAAAATAGCCCTTCGAAAGGTGTAAAACAAAAAAAAATAAATAGAAATCAAATTCCAGGTTCAAGCTCCATTTCACGCAATGTGTTTTGATAAAGAACTGCGTCGAAGGTAAATGTTATTATTGATTATTCTTAAATTAGCTAATGTTTACTAATTTCTCACATCCTTGACTTAGGTCAGGTTTTTTTCCAAACAGATTTAAGCCTGCTAACTAACTAAATAAACACAAGAGCTGGTCTAGAATATTGATCAAATAAATGAAATGAACTAGAACTTTGCTAAAATTAAGGTTTTTGTAATGAGAAAATATCCTTCACTCAAGAACAAGTATCTAGGCAGGCTTTAATTATTCTTTGTATGCAAATTAACTTCAATTCTTCCATTTGCAATATGAATTCGAGTCGGTCTCTATACATAGTTTTTTTATGTTTATGTTTGGCAAACAAGTCTCAAGTTAGTCAACTGATATTGACTTTGATGTAAAGAGTTTTGGTGCCTGTGTCTGGCTTGTTAACCGAATGACAAGCCAAAAACTGAAAGAAAACCAGTTGTGAATAGTGCATAATCATTTTTTCTTTACCTCTATTTTTTTGCAGACCTTAATTGGCCGACAAAGCTAAAAGAGATCACGCCTAGCTGTAAGGTGTGATCTTGCTAAAAATGAAATAAACTAGAAAACTTGAAATTGAATAAATTCCGAATGAGGGGAATGGGATTTATGAGTAACTCACACTGAGTTCATTGACAATACTCAGACTTTTACTTGATTTGATTTATAAGTTCCAAAAGAGTTTATGGAAATTTACAGATATAAATATTTGTAGATATTTCTAGCTTTAATTTTTTTTAATTATTCAAGTCTTCTTAATTTCGTGACTCGCATACTGTTCTCCCCTGTGAATTACTAAGACTAAAATGAGATCATGACACTCCTCTTAAAGTCTCTCCAGAAGCACCGAAACGAAACCCTGATCATCCAGGTAGTATATTTATTTTCGTCCCAAAGGTCGTTGAGACATTTTTCACTTTGTTCCATAACTCAGTCAATGCAAATTTTTAGGTATTTTGGCTCTGGCCTGACATGCAAAAAATATATATACATAAACGAAAAACGGTTGCCATTTCAATTAAAGTCACGAAACTGTGAAATCATGAACAACTTCAGTTGAAACAAAATGGGAAAAATAAAAGTATAAGAAACAAAACTACAATAGAATGAGGCAATTGATCGTTTCGGACACAACAGCCACGATAAAAAACACAACAAACTAAGCAGGGTAGAACTTAGGAGAAAAAAAAAACGAAATATTACGTATACGACCCCTAGAACCGCTGTTGCCTTGCGATAAAGAAAAGTGACATCGCCAAGGCCAGCACGTGGACAGGCACACATGTAAATGTACCCAAGGGATCAGGGTTTATCATAGAATAAATGGGCGTGATTTCGATCTTTAAAGGCTGTCAAACAGAAGAACTCCCCCCACAAACGTCGCAGTTGCCGGCATAAACATTTTGTTTTGATTATATTTCTCTTTTGCCTTTATTCAAGTGTTTTTGTTTATATTTTTTATTTATCTAATTTGATTTTTGAGTGGTTCATTCAGCCAATGACCGCTATATGCGGTTTTATTTATCATTTACGTGTGTATTAGGATCCCATTTCGCTATTATTTATTAATGCTTTCGCTGTTTTTGAATTGAATATATGACTGCAATCACGTACAGAAGCAGGTGGATGGAAATCAAGTTGATTTAACGTGATAAATAGATTATTTATATATAAAAAAAAACTCTATTAATGGTATTTACATGTAAATAAAAAATTAATTAATTTTTCTTGAACAAGTTGCTATTAATTGAAATGATTAAATATAAGAGGTATAACTTTGCATTGAAATAATAAATTATTTTAATTGTATTGAAATGAAACAATTAATGTTACTTTGCTTAATAAGGAAATTTAATTGTTATCAAGTAGTTATATATTTTAATTTCGTTTTTGTATAAATTAAGGTGTTTATTTATAAGAAAAGTTAGTTCAAAATTATGTTTAATATCTGTACGATTTTACCTCTACATTTCTTTCGATAGCTTTACCTTAATCTAATTCATTTTAACCTCCATTTTAGAGATATTCCTACAATCTCCCTAATATTTTTATTCTAACTAACTTAATTTTTCTTCTCTAACTTAACAAAATTAATTCTTTTTATTAAAAATTATCAAAGTAATTTAGTTAAATTTTCCTGGGCTTTTATATTCGCATGTACGTTGTTGCCAAGGTAATAGAAATGACTGTTTATCTCGTTTATCTCAACTCTCAACTGATTTTCCCACGAGTTTGAAATTACATAAGTGCTAGTAAACATCCCGCATTCAAAAATGATTATCTCAATTGTTTCCAAAACGAATTGCAATCCGATTACGGATCAGAAATAGAAGTGAATAAATTAACCAAGCCTGTAAACAGCCATAAGTCAGAACACTGAGCCTGCATAGCAAATTGCAATGCAGTGCACAAAAGTCATGAGCTCGAAGTGATATAACCAGAAGAGCTGCAATCCAGACTGATCACATAATCAGCTGTGATAAACAATAAATAACATCAATCCAGAAGATTCTAGTTCGATGATGGCCTACATTTTCAAAAGTTTCAAGTTCTTTCTACATAAATAGAGGAAAATCCAAGAGGGGAAGACGATCGAGAAAGAAAGAGAGAACGCAAAAGCTTTTCTTCTAAGAAAATCAAACAAAATTATGTGCAGCTGCTATTGCAGAGGCACTGCGGGAAATCGTGAAATTTGAGTCTTATTTCTTATAGTTCTTGGAAGTTTTATGTTAAAATAATTTCAATAAAATTGTTATTCTTTTTTTGAATAATAATAATAATAATAAGGAGAAGTGTAAATCGAAAAAAGTTGAGGTCCAAAAATTGTTGTAGAAAACCATAAATAGAACCACTAAAATTGTATTATTCAGTTTATGTGAGAAATTAAAATATTGATTAATTAATTAGTAGTAAAATGTTACACGAAAAAAATTAGATTATTTTATGCAATCTATAAAAATGTTTTAGTTAATGTTTATTAAAGTTTAAAGACCATTGTGCAAATATATCAAACTTAAACATATCAAATATTAAATGTCTTCCTCATAAACAAAATACAGTGCAATTTTACTTATTAAGTTTTTTATATAAAAACATATATTTAATATGCTGGTGAAATACAAGTTTCTTAACCATTTTGTTAGAATCATTTCATCGTCATTTAATTTGTAAAACTTTTCATAAATATTGAAGAAGTACATGCAGAAGATTTAATTAAATCAAAATGGCATATTTGAGAAAAAGATTATCTTTATAATTTTTTTTTTAAATCCCTATTGATTTAAGATACAAGATCTTATCTTAATATTTTTCTAAATCCTCTATGTTCAAACGGTTTCACATCCTTTAAAAATCCTTAGATCCCTATAAACTTTCATTTTAAAACCTTATTACTCAAAGGTTTACCTATATTTCCTAAATATTTTAAAACATATTACTACCACTTTTATATATATAAACAAAGAAATATATAGTCTTTATAATAATCGTTTTAAATTTTTTCAGATCAAAGGTTCTTTAATATTTTAAACTAATTTTCCCTCCTTTTTATTACTTTGTTGACCCCAAATGCACTCCCTCTCTTCCTCTGCCTCTCTTTCTCTGTGTGTTCTTTGTGTTCCGAAGAATTCTTCTGAGTGACTCACTCCACTTGAGCTCTCTCCCAAAGAGCTTTCTTTATTTATTCATTTCACTCGTTCTTCTGAGCAGAAAATATCCGCTCTTTCACTGGGTCAAAAGGTTGTCTCTGTTTGGTGGTTAACGAACCTGTTGACTTGTATGTAGTTGTTTTTTCTCGGCTCTTCTTGTTTTTAGATATTGTTGCTCAAGCTCAGCTTGTATTTTATTCTTGAATTAAAATTATTGTGGATTTTTCTTTTTGAGACGTAAAATGCGAGTGCGCACATGAACTGAGACGAGGCGACGTAGACGTTGACAGCGGGAAAAACTTTGGCACAGAACGCAATTCATGAATGAAAAATAATAATAATAACAAAAGGAAAGGCTGCTCTTATTTTGTATTTATATATATATTTTCGATGATGCAGCTGATGTTTTGTGAATTGGTTTAAATGCAGTGTCTTTGATTAACCTTTGATTAACATTAAGCAGACGAACGAACACGCGATTGATAGTCGTCGCACGGTTTTAATGGTTTTTTGTTATTTGATTTTCTTGATTTCTTGAATTCGTTTTCGCTGCACTTTCTTTACATTTTTCCTGTTGCTTTTTGGTCTTTTTTCTGTTGTTGTTGCTTCAGCCTGCCGCTTCCATTGAACTTATGCAGATGGGCAGCGACGCGTGAATTAATTTCAATTGTGTGTAAGCTATATAGCCCGGTATATATGTATATGTATGTAAGTAATGTGCTTCGGACACAGCACTGGTGTTTCGATCGATTCTCGATTTACCCCGATACCACTCGCTATATGTTCTTGTTCCGATGTTAAAACCCCGATTCTGTATAAGCTTCACGTGCACCTCCGCTGGCAACGCTCGCTGACGATCAACTAAACTGTGAATCGCTCTCCGGGCGGCTTTTATAAGCTCATTCCTAACCCGACTCAGACGCTGCCAGCTGTTTGTTGGCTCGCTTCTCGCTCTCCATTCTGCTCGTTGGGGGAAAACTCTCCTGGATCTTGCAGTGGAGCTTGCCGGGTGTCTATCAAAAGATAGGGTATAGTTTCTTCTAATTTTTAAGAACTTTGCATATACCTAAAAAAATATTACTATTTTGTGTTATAATGTGACATAATGTTACTATAAAATTTTAAATAAATTAGACTCTTCTCCCATTGATTCTAATAAATTTACTTATACCCTTAACTATATACATATATATAATATTACTATTTTATGTTTTTCGAAACAATTAACAATTGACTCTAAAGAATTATAAGAATTTGGCATAATGTTCTTATTCTTTCTATATAAAAACCCTTATTTGAAGCCTTATTTATTATTACATTTCATTATAAAACATTAATTTTCTACCTCAAATTAAATTACCAGGGTATTAACCATTAGAATCCTTTTACTCTTTCAACACTATATGTACATATAAAAGATTAATATTATTTTTTTTGGAATTTAAAACATTTATACCCATACATCTTAGGTATTATAAAAATTTTACATAGTGTTCTTACAAATTTTAAATAAATTGGGCTCTTATTGATTTTATCACAATTCTTTAATTTACAACTCATTACTTCCTTGAATTAAATAAATAAATTCTAAAACAGGGTATTAACCAGTTGAAAGTTTTTACTCTCTCCACACTTCCCACTAGTATTTTTTTTTTCATATATCAAACAGTTGCAATGCATAGTTACATATTTACATATGTACATATGTATGTACATACATATATACCAGCCCTGACCCCCATTTTTAGTCCCGTTAAGCATTACGTACAGGTAAGAGAGATCACTAGCTCCGATCTATCTCACTCTCTCTTCTCTCTCTCTCTCTCTCTCTGGGTTGGGTAAATCTGCAGTTTTCTTTCTGGTTTTTTATATTCGCTTAACAATCTTGCTTGCTTTGGGGGCTCCATTGCGTGGTTTCCACAAATCAAAGTCAAGTTTTCCTATGACGATATTTGCTTGGATTTTGTAGTTTCTTTGCGGTCTTTCTTTTAGTTAACAGAAAACAATTGCATTAGGGTTTTCATGGGTAATTACTGTCACTTTGATATATAGTTGGGTATTTTATATAAATAATTGTTGAGCAAATGCTTAATTAGAGTAGCGATTCTACAGTAATTAAAGGCCTATCTTCTTTATGGAACTATACGATATATATATGTATGCCAGATGAAGTGAAATATATATGATTCAAGTCTAAATATTTGTATTATAAGGATTAGATTAAATTACTTAACGAGGAATGCCTTACATCTTGGGTTTATAATTTATTAAAATCTGAAACATTAAACTGGTTAAGGTTCAATAAAAATGTTAATATGTGACATATATTGAATGTTATTATAAAGCTTATGTATTAATCATTTTTATACCATATTTGTTATATCAACAACATTATTTATAGCATCTTTTAACAATCTCTTAATTTCCCTACACACAAATCTGTCAAAGATCAAATACAAACTGCACCTATTTCCTACCTTAAATTCCATAAACCCCATAGTTTAAACATTGTTCTATGATAACTAACAATTAGGTCAGGCATTCGGAAACTTTAATCATTAATTACTGAGATCTGCAAACCAGGTATTAGGTTAAGCCCATGATATTTTATAGCCACAAATTGTGGTTATTGAGCTGGAGTTCATGAACTCTCTCGGAAAGTGCGCAGTAGGTTAACATGTGAGAATAATTAATTTCCACATTTCTAGGGTCAATAAGAGAGCTATCTTTCCTTCGTACTGATAATACAGATATTTTATCTGCTTATCGACTTCTAATTATGTGGGTTGTTTTACTTTTTATCATTTGATAATGCTGTTGATCGAGTGTTGTTTGTGCATCCAGTGATTAGGCTACCAACTTATATATCTCACTCCCAAAAAAAACTTGTGTATTTATTAAACATTTGCCTTAATTCCCACGTACTTTGAGCCAAGGGGGAAAATGTGCTATATTATTAGCTAAAAGTATTACTCAATGGCAATTCAGTATTCTTCAGATGATTTATCTCAATAAAGTGGATTTCCTCGACACACGACTCTTGGGCGCAAAGCACACTTTTTATTAAATTTAAATTTTTAATTTCCAACTCACAACGTCACGCTTTTTTCCCTTGCGGTTGTATGGGTTTTGAATAGAAAATATGAATGTTCAATTTACTCAAGAGTTTTATTTGAGTTGAATCGTGAGTCAGTGGGGGTCGCACTATAAATAGTTGTTACTGCCGGATTTGGTGGTGTTTCATTTGTATTATATATCATTTCATTGATTTAATAAATTTACAACGTTATCAGCTAAATGGTTTTGTGGTTGATATATTTTACACCTTATTTCGAATCAAATTTATTTATTTTAAAGCCTATTAATTTACATTTTGGTCGATGCTTACAAACTGGAAACTCATACGCGTTTTTAGTTCCATGATTCAGTTGTTTACAAACATCTTCCATCAAGCTTAGGCAAAATTACAGACACGTTTCTAGATTTTTTTGTGACTCTAATTATAAATTCTCCTATATCTAACCCATATATCTGAACTCTATGCTAATTGGCAGCTTGTAATTTTACAGTCACGCATTTGTAGATAATTTCAATATATTCTATACCTTATTTAAATGTTAAATTCTATATTGCTTATGCACTTAAGTTTTAAAAACAAATTTTACTCCTAAATACGCAAGCAAAATGATCACGTTGATGATGTTGACAATGATGATCAATGATAGGACTATAGATTCTTGCTGGAAATATGTCTGGCAACTGATTAGACATCGCGTGTCGCATTTTTTCCCGTTTTTTCTATGACAACTTTTTATTTGGGTTTATTCAAAGGGAAATGTATTTGTTAGAAATTGTAGAAAATATATATACACCCCCTGATAGCCCTCAGAGGTGACACGATTCTAGAACATGAGCAGACGGGATCGAAGCTCTCATTAAAACTAATCCCCAAGAGTTCAATCTAGGTTCAAGATCAGCTATTTTTCGCCAACGTCAAAAGTATTTTCTAAACAGTTTCAGGGCAATACGTTCACTCTGATAGCGAAATTTGAAATTAAAAAAGCAAAAGCAAAACAATAATAATAATAAACAGTTGGAACATGAAAAGTCTTTCGAAATGCCCGGTCAGAAATCGCACGAAAATAAAATCGCATTATAAAAAGTCCACTATAGACGCCAAATGTTTTGCTAATGAGAGGCATAAAGCCATACTTACAATGGATATATGTATGTATGAATGTGAAGATATATAACCACAGCCAAATCGGCTTACACCAATTGGCAACTAATTAAGGCTCAAAGGCGCAGACACAACACAGTCCCGCTTTCAGCCTGATTGACATGCATACACTGCAATAAACAGCGTGACGTTAGACGAAATGTGAATGGATCTATGAATGAATAAGTGAAGTGTTCTCCCAGCTACTTAAAATTTCGGTCTGATCCCATCTCGTATACTCGATCGCTTGATGATCATGATCAGATTGTATGATCGTGACGATGGTAACGTAGACCACTGAAACTGAATGAATTAACTTCTCTAAAGTCCGGACGGGAATATATAGTTCACTGTCGGGAGATGGAAAAAGTTTATGGGATTCGAATTTATCGAACCGTGGATAATAATGAGATAATAACCAAATTGCTTATGAAATATAAATGCTTAACTAACTGTGGAGTGGAGGTGGGAATGTTATATAAAACGGCAAACAAGTTACTGAAACGATTTTAATGATATATAAAGGGTGAAGATAGGAGAAATTGGAAGATAATACATGGTACTTTCTCAAATTTAAGCTTGAAATTTCCTTAATATAACTATTAATAATTCTATTGGATTTTTATAGTTCAAGCATTGTAAATTTACTAAATCTTTATTGTAGCATTGTAAAAGTAATCAAAAATAGTCCCTATTCTTCATACCAACAAATCAATTTCTATACAGTACAGGATCTATATTTATCCTAACCCTTAACCCTTGATATATAATACCTTCCCCACTCTCAATGTTTCATCTCTATCAAAGCCTATGCGTCACTTTCTTTTCACCCACCGAAAAGAACCCGAACAAAGTACGAAAAACTCACCGGAAACAGCGAAAAGAAGACAATGGAAAAATTGTGAGAAGGAGTAATTAGAATTCGAGACACGCACGACATGACCATACTATATAATAAAGCCAATTTTTTTTCTATAGCGAAAGGTGTGTTCATGCTCCGAAAGGAATACGAATCCGATATGCATATGAATATCAATATGCTTTTGGTCATTTCAATTTGGTCTTTAAACCATCCAACGTCAAGTTGAATAAACTGCAATAATGATACCGTAAAGTGGAGATGATGATGATCCATTCCCAGATCGGTGATTGAGGTGATTGCACCCACCACAACTGACCTCCAAGCCCATCATAATGATGACAGCTGCTGTTGCTACTGTCTGTCAATGGCTCAACCTTCGGAGATTAAGGCTGGAAAAGGCAAAGGAAAAACAATACTGGATCATACTGCAGCAGCTGACACTGCTGGCGGCTTTATCGACATGACATTATATGCAAACTTGACCAATATTCTTTATCTTACACTAGGGGAAATATAACTAACATTGGTTTAAATAAAATAACTATTTTCAAATGAGTTGAGGGATAAGTATAATTAGGAGATGTCTTTTTAAAAGAAATTATTAGGATAAACTAATTATAAATATTATGAAAAACAGTAAAGTACCGACTTAACTTAACTTTTCCCAGTGTAAAACAATTTTGAAATACAAGACCCTCTGCTAAAACCAATCAGCATGATTAGCAATAAAAAAAAATATCCATCAATTGAATGCCAATCGAGTAGATTATAGAAAAAAAAGAAGGAAAACCCAGTAAAAAACGAAGGTCGGAAAATTTTAAATGTGCCACTTTAACTTTTAGTCAGACTTTAAAAACCCAAAGTTACAAAACTAAAGACATTAATATTGCAAGAATCTTTAAAAAGCAAATGGTATTTACGCAGCAATATATCCCATAGGATAAATAACCCCAAAATGCACTGAACACTTAAATTAATTCACTTCTTAACTTAATCCATCATGGATACAACTCTTGCTAAAAACTATTATTTATTGCTTACACTTTTTCAATATAAAATCCAACTTTAACTTTTGAGCAGGAAAACTACCCAAACAAACAAAGCAATTTTCAATAGCGCAACTTGATGCGCCAGCGAATGCAGGGAGAGAGAAACTAACAACTATAAAAAAAAGAAAACGAAAACAATTCGCGTAATAGACGCAGCGGCAGGGAGAAAAGAGGGTGAAAGTGTCCGAAGAGGGTTGAAAAATGCATTCTCTTTACAAGTCCACAAAATAGGCGCCAAATGTTAACAGTTTGAAATTTTAAAAGAAAACTGTTAAATAACAGAGCTTAATGTTAATTAAAAACAATCTGGCAGCGCCGTTACATTAGCGTTTAAAAGTGTTTAACAAGAATTTCTTGCGAGTTCCAGTGTTTTTCCCAGAAAATATAAACTACCCACAGCTATACACAGAAATGTATTTTTATTATTTTCCTGCAAAGCTTAGTTAAAAACTAAATAATAATTATATCAAGCTAAGGCTGTTACCGCTGTTTATAACAGTTAGCCAGATTTGTCGAAAAAAAAGCCATAACTGGCAACACTGTTGAGTTGCACGCTGTTTTTGTTTTGTTTTCGTTTTTTACGGAAAATCAACTAAATCGCAATGAAAATATCACGTTTTAAAAAATCTCACAAAACCCTGGTGTTTTTCGCCACAAACTTTGATTATAGGGAACCCTACCAGGTGCTAATCGATGCCACATTTTGCCAGGCTGCCTTGCAGGTGAGATATTTGCCATCTAATATCCAAAACTAGTACTTTATTATTTAATTTTTAGCACAAAATTGGAATAGACGAGCAGATAAAGAAGTATTTCCAATGTGGCGTTAAATTACTGACCACTCAGTGCGTCATCCTGGAGTCTGAGGCCTTGGGAGCCCCTTTAACCGGAGCCACATCCATAGTCAAGCGTTTCCGTGTCCACAAATGTGGTCACGAAGGAAAACCCGTGGGTGCCGCTGAATGCATCAAGTCTATGGTAAAAAAAGCATTTATTACTTAAAATTATATATCTATTAAGATATTCGCTTATTCAGACCAAGGACAACCGCTATATTGTGGCCTCTCAGGATCGTTTGCTGCAGGAGAGTCTACGCAAGGTGCCCGGTCGCTGTCTGCTGTACCTGCACAAGGCCACTCCCGTCCTAGAAGCACCCTCCAAAGCCTCAAAGAAGTGGGTGCTTAAGCGTGCCAATAACTTGATGCTGGGCAAACAGGTCGACAGAATCGATTACATGAAAGAGAAACAAGGCCTGAAAACAGCAGAAACTCCTGCCAATCCGAAGCGAAAAGGACCCAAGAATCCTAATCCTTTGTCGTGCAAGAAGAGCAAAAAGGAAAAGGCGAAAACACCACTTAAGGGAGTACAAGAGCAGAGCACACTGACCAAGGCGAAACGAAAACGTATTAAAATTCCGGCCCATGTCAAGGAAGCTCTTAAGAAAGATTAAACAAAAGATTAGATACTACAGATGATAGGTATAAGATAAAGAAACTGCAATTTGTTTAGAAAGATATGAGTGTGGCAATTAGGTTTGTTTGTGGAGAACATTGTATTAATTTTCACACTCTGAATTCAAAATACTTTGTTAGCTTACCCTCAAATCAAACTTACTTTAAAAAGATTCCCAACTATCACTTTATAATCACACTGCACCTAATCTTCTGTATACATATTTATATATTTTTTTTGTAAATATATATTCAAACAATTGTATAAAAGTTGTTCGAGAACCATTAGGAGCAGGGAGAGGTTGAGGCGTAAATCAAAATCTTTTACAGTTTGCCCTCACGTATCTTGTTCAGCGTCTTCTCGGTCATAAAGTGACCCAAAATCTTGGTCAGTGTCGGATTCCTGGCGCAATAGGCCAACAGATTAACCGGAAAGAGGCCACACCAGGTGAGATCCATCTTATTGGCCAGGGCCACGGCGAAGAGTTCACCGCATCTCTCTGCCGTCATCCGTTTTTGATTGGCGGTGCTCAGGCCCACCTTGCCACCCTGTGAGCCCGTGAAGGCCTCCTGCAGGAAGTCCGTGGCAATGGGACCCGGTGCAAAGATGCTAATGTCCAGCTTACGCATCTCCACCTTCAGGGACAGCAGATAGGCGTTGAGGGCATGTTTGGCCGCGCAATAAGTGGCGGAAAATGGGACCGGACTGAAGCCCGCTATGCTGGATGTGGCGGCCAAGTGTCCCCGGCCTCCCCTCTGTTCCACAAAGTAACGAACCACCAGGCGACTGAGATGAACCACGGCGAATACATCCAGTTCGAACAGCTCACGATCCACCTCGATGTCGATCTCCGTCCAGCTGGCTCGCTGCGAACGCCCGGCATTGTTCACCAGGACATCCAGCCTCTCGAAGTGATTGAGCACCGCATAGAGATGGGTCTTGTGCTGCTCAATTTTCAGCATATCCATGGGCAGGATCATCACATCCTTGGTGGCCAGCAGACCCCTGGCTGCCGCCAGGCACTCCTCTTGCACCTGCTCTAGTTGCTCCACTCGTCGAGCGCTGAGCACCAGCTTAACGCCATGCTTGGCCAGACTCAAGGCCAGCGATCGACCAATTCCGCTGGAAGCGCCTGTTATCCAAACCACCTGGCCGCGCATCGAGCACAGGGAGACACCGAAACGGGATTTGTACCACAGCGCCACATTGCAATCGAGCAGGATCCACAGGAGCACATAGACCACGTAGTATAGCACCAGCAGGAGCAGCAGGAACTCCAGGAAAGTCATTGCATCGGTGTTTTGCGTGCAATAATGATACGATCGAAAAACCTTTGCCCTTAATGCCGCAACCGGAGAGACTGAAAGCAGCAGCTACTCGCCTTCGCCTGATAACCAATACGTTTGTGGGAGATGATCAGCTGTGTGGGCTAACATCAGAGATGGCACAGTGACTGGGACTGCTTGGGCAACAGGTGAAGTTTGTAAAACAAACAGAAAGCTAACAGAAAAACAAAAGTTTGCGAAAAAGAGAAAGTTGAAATGAAAGCATACCGTGTAGTTTGTGTTTTTGTAACATCAAGAGAGAGGTGGTTCCTCTCTTCCTGGCCATAAGCTCCTCCATCTGCTCATCACTGACAAAGAACGCTTTTACGTAAAACCACAACACATCACTGAAAGTCACATTAAAAATTCAAACAGATCACATTTCAACTTTAGTTTTTTATATAAATGTAAGTTAACTTAGAAACTAATCCTATGCCTCCATAAAGCCGTCCAGATTGTCACAGACCTTGTCGATTTCCGCATAGCCGGCCTGCTCTAGAGCAAGTATGGAATTGGCCAGGGCAACTGTTTCCCGCAGGGCCTGGGCCTTCACCCAGATTCTACCATTAACGCCCACAGCAATCTCGTAGGGCAGTTGCCGTTTGAGCGCAGCGAGGGCGGGACAGTTTTCTCGGAGCAGCAATCGGCCCAGATTTAGGCTGCACTTGAAGAAGAATCCATCGGCGAGTATACCCAGTTTACCGCGCTTTCCATTGGAATTAACGCACACCAGTTCCGGTTCAACATCCGCGCTGGCGACCAGAACTCGCGCGTAGATTAGGTCTCCGGGATTGAGATCCGGGCGGTTCTTTTTCGTGGCCGACTCGAAGGAGAGATAGGAAATGGAGGCCATGTCCGCCGATCCGATGTCCACGCGGAACTGGTCGCCCGCCTTAGCCTTGACAATGCCCACGACTAGATCTCCGCGTGCCGGCACATATCGTCGCTGGTAGTTGTCCACCCAAAATGTGTTCGGTTCCTTGTGGCGCAGCGGGCCGGCTTTGGTGGCCACCACGGTTTCGTCCAGTCGCCGCAGTCCCGGTCCGAGAATCACCCGCTTGCTCTTGGCCACCTCTTCTATGGCCGCGATTCGGTCGCCGGGCATCACAATTGTGCTGCTACTGCTCATTTTAATTAAATAATTTCACGTTTAGTTGTTTTGAAACAAAAAGACCAGCCGCGTGTGTTTTAAAACATATGTGAAGTTGTGAAAATGAAGATAAAATACCGAAAATGAATGTATTTTCAACAAACGGTCATACTACAAAATTGCCGCCGTATTAGCTAGATTTTTAACCAAGATAAGCTAAATATATAGAAAAAAAGACAAGAAGCTGACTTCGGCACTCCGAATACCCTTGCAGTTTGAAAATGGATTTTTAAAATTAATCCAAATCCAAATCAAATGAAAAGAAAAACTTAACTATATAAAACACTTTATGTACATGTCATACAAATTTGGGCCTAACATTAGCTATTAATATAACATTTATAGTTTTCTAATTAAAATTTTTACTTTCAAAGTTTTGCATTTACCTCTATATTTAACGATCGTTTCTGTGGCAGCAATATGATATAGTAGTTCGACTTTTATAAAATTTAAATAGAAGACCCAGAAAAAAATACAAAATGACAATATGTACAATTAGATCATTTTGTCGAGAAGTGGAACAACACAAATTTGTTTTCTACAAGTCTTTAATATTAATTAAATAGTAAAACAACGAATTAAAATGTTAATTAAACAATATTAAAAATAACAAGAAGAAATTTTCGATATAATGTAAATAAAACATCTGCAAGGCTTAAAAAATTGATATCGAGAAAACCTATAATGGAAAACATCAATTTTTTGCCACCTCTAGTTACCAATTAGAAAATTTAAGTGTGCCCGCCAGCTGAGAATGTTAAAACTCCCAGGAAAAGCCATTGGTTTCGCGCAGTCTGGCAACTCAAGTAGCTTAACTATAAATTATATTTTAAATTCAAATTTTCAATGGTAACATTTAATTCATGCATGTATTTCATAATTGATACATTCATTTACATCTTCCCATTTGTCTCTTTACAGACGGACATGCGTTCCACAGCTGAGTGTGGAACAACCTAAAGCCTCTAACCTTGTGAAAGGTCACTAAACAACAAAAATATATCAAAAGCAACAACAATTGAAGGAAAACGCACCCCTGGAGACGCATACATATACGAGAAAAGCGCTCTCCATGTTCCACAAAGCAACAACAATGGCAAACTTTTTGCCGCTGCGCTGTGCGGTGCTCTCTTCGCTGCCGACGTCGGCGTTTCGAACTCGCAGCGATGTGGCGGGCGTTTTCTCTGCGGGTTTAGTCGCGTTCAGAAGCAAATCGTCGTCCACCGGATTCAGATTTAATTTCTTGCAGTTAAGAAAAAGCTCCTGGTATGTATTAGTGCCAGTGTGTGTGTTTATATATTTATGTGTGTGCTCCAGCTATAAAATAATATTTAATAATTTAATCCAACAATAGTTTGTACCAATTTAAAATTCCAAAAAAAATAAGCGTTTTGCTAGCGATTACCGCGCGATTATCTAACAAATAGGCTTTGCAAATTCCCAATTAGGGCGATTTATCATTTTCCGGAAGAAATTAATTGCACAAATCAAATTATGTCAATTGACAGCAAACTACTTTCGCTTTTTTCCGATTTTATCTCGGGTCTTTTTTGCAACAACAAAAGATTGATTCTATATTACGTAATCTCGGTTTTACTTGCATATTCCTAAAATGATTTGATTTTTTTTTTCTTTGAATTAAGCAGTAAAATTTATCTTTTACGGTTGCCAAATGAAATGCTCGCCAATATTTTAAACAATTTAACAACAACACACACACACACACACACACACACTTGGATCGTGCCAATGCGTGTGCCTCAATACATTCGCAGTGCGACTCGAAACGTACGGCAGCTCTCTCCGTGACCGTGGACAAGGTCAAAAAATACGGAAGGCTTGGGAGGCTTTTTCACGCATTTTCCTGGTGGTCTAGGGGGTTGAGGGGAAGGAAGAAAGTCAAATGAAGGGAAATGGAGCTGTGCAAAGAGGTTTAAACGAAACTAATATTATTTAAAACGTCCTACGATCTGGCATCACTTTGTGCCGGCACCGGCCAACTTTTGCATACTTTCTAAACTGATTTTACAGCTTTTCCGGCTGAAAATACAAGTGCACTTCCTGCAGAATGCCCCTACGTGCCTGCCCCACCACTTTTCCCAGGCAAAAAATATCTGAGAGGATGAAAAATCGAGGAAAATTAAGTTTTTGCCAAAGCCGGGTATTCCAATAGGACCAATCCATAAGATCTTGATAATCTAAGATTTTTGCGAGTGCATTTTGGCATTATCAACTCAAAAAACGGCAGCAACACTGCACTTTACCGCCAAACTGCGGGAGAAAACTTGCTCCCACTGAGATAGGGAAAAACGATTCTATTTTCGTTTGTGGAAAATGCCGCCCGTGTCACTGACTCTAAATAATTTTAGAAACAATTAAATGAAATCTGAAGACAAATTAAATATAGAAAACCGAAGAGGTGACTTTGAGAAAGTTCCATGGAAAAAAAAACAAATGCAAACCAAGAAATCTTCTAATTTTTTCTTACACCATAACTTTTAAAATTGCAATATTTTTTATTAAATGATGAAATAATTAAAACTATTAGTTTATTGTTGGATTAAATTATTTTGTAGGAAAATAATCTTTAGTAAGAATTAATAATTATATTTTAAGTCAGTTGAAGATTTCAACAGTTTACTAAGAAGTTTTTTTCACAAAATAAATATGAATGAATCAATAAAATCTATTGTTTACATTATATGTATATACAAAAGCTGAAAAAAGAAAACAATATTAAATTTATTTATAAATTTATATGAAAAAGTTGAGGGAAAAATTAAATATAGTTTTTTACTTAAAGAAAAGTTTACATTACGTTATTTCTATATAAAATGTATTATTTAAATTCTTATCAATTGTCCTATTTTAAAAAAACACAAGCTAATTTTAAAAACCATGATAATTTATCACTAATTATGAGTGGTAAACAGAGTCTAAGTTTCTTCTAGAAGCTAAAAATTTCAACAATATATTTAAAATAATTCCCCAAAAAGCCTTTTCTAGTATTTCTTATTTAGATAAAAAATACCTATAACAAAGTAGGCTTTGTCAATACTTTAATAACTATTAAATAAGCTTCATTAAACTTCTTAATAGTCATTAAATAAATAATTAAAGAAATGGCTGGAATTTCGGGAATATTCTGGAATTCGTTGAGCATCAACAATAATGACACTTCTTATCTGCGGTCAGCTTTTGTTTTTTAACACCAAACCCTCACCGATTAAAAAAATATATATGAATTTAATATTAATATGCCTTCATTGGACTTTGGTTTTCTTTGCAGTGACAGCAACAATATGACCATCAAAGCAATCAAGGCCCGTCAGATCTACGATTCCCGTGGCAACCCCACCGTGGAGGTCGACCTGACCACCGAATTGGGACTCTTCCGTGCTGCCGTTCCCTCGGGTGCCTCCACCGGTGTCCATGAGGCTCTGGAGCTGCGCGATGGCGACAAGGCCAACTATCATGGCAAGTCCGTGCTAAAGGCTGTCGGTCACGTGAATGATACCCTGGGCCCCGAGCTGATCAAGGCTAATCTGGATGTGGTGGATCAGGCTGCCATCGATAACTTCATGCTGAAGCTGGATGGTACTGAGAACAAGAGCAAGTTCGGTGCCAATGCCATCCTGGGTGTGTCCCTGGCCGTTGCCAAGGCCGGTGCCGCCAAGAAGAATGTGCCGCTGTACAAACACATTGCCGATCTGGCTGGCAACAAGGAAATCATCCTGCCCGTGCCCGCTTTCAATGTAATCAACGGCGGCAGCCATGCTGGCAACAAGCTGGCCATGCAGGAGTTCATGATCCTGCCCACCGGCGCCACCAGCTTCACCGAGGCCATGAAGATGGGCTCCGAGGTGTACCATCATCTGAAGAACGTGATCAAGGCCAAGTTCGGTCTGGATGCCACCGCTGTGGGTGATGAGGGTGGCTTTGCTCCCAACATTCAGTCGAACAAGGAGGCCCTGAATCTGATCAGTGACGCTATTGCCAAGGCCGGTTACACTGGCAAGATTGAGATCGGCATGGATGTGGCTGCCTCTGAGTTCTTCAAGGATGGTCAGTACGATCTGGACTTCAAGAATCCCCAGAGCGACAAGGCCCAGTGGCTGTCGCCCGACAAGTTGGCCAATATGTACCAGGAGTTCATCAAGGACTTCCCCATTGTCTCCATCGAGGATCCCTTCGATCAGGATCACTGGGATGCCTGGACCAACCTGACCGGTGCCACCAGCATCCAGATTGTCGGCGACGATCTGACCGTGACCAATCCCAAGCGCATTGCCACCGCTGTGGAGAAGAAGGCCTGCAACTGCCTGCTGCTGAAGGTTAACCAAATCGGTACCGTCACCGAATCCATTGCCGCCCATCTGCTGGCCAAGAAGAACGGCTGGGGCACCATGGTCTCTCACCGTTCCGGCGAGACTGAGGATTCCTTCATTGGCGATTTGGTCGTTGGCCTGTCCACTGGACAGATCAAGACCGGTGCTCCCTGCCGCTCGGAGCGTCTGGCCAAATACAACCAGATTCTGCGCATCGAGGAGGAGATCGGTGCTGGTGTCAAGTTCGCCGGCAAGAGCTTCAGGAAGCCGCAGTAAGCGTGTGGACAACTTCAAAATTCCAACCCAACCACACCGAAGGCGCCGTCTGTGATCCAACCCGCTGCAAGATCTGGATCTGGAGAGCGGGACCTGGACGTAGCAGCAGCAGAGAAGACACCACTCCCATCCAACAAAAGCATAGACCGGAGTGGAGCGATTCGGTGCAAGTGTTCGTCATCCCCTCCCTTACTTTCGGCATTTGTGTCTGGCGCACAAATGAAATCAGAATTAAATTACCAAAACCGTTTTGCTGTCTCTTTATGCTTCGTTATTTAGACATTATTATTAATGTTAAACCATGATCTAATCATTATTTATAAACAAAACAATACACACACAAAAACAAAAACCAACAAAACTGTCTGCGAAATGAATTTCCCCAACTGTAGCTGCTGTAATTCTCTTGGAAAATCACTCACTTGCAGTAAAGGTTTAAAAGTTAATTCTAGTTCTTGAGATCGGAATTTTTGCAACAAAATTCTTAATATCGAACATCGAATTTCGGTTTTTGAGGTTTTAATAATAGACGAGAAATCCCCCACAGGAAAATATACATATTTACCAAAATAACACATACATTGAGAATGCGTACAAATATTCAATTTGTTAGTTGATGTGAAAATAAAAAAATTAAAAAAAAATATAGTTTTTGAATTTTTGACGTTACTTAAAGTGTTGCCAGATTGTTGGAAAAATATGGATCGTTTTCGAATTCGTTATTTTTTTAGTTTTTTCAGTCTAAATTTATTTATATTAAAAACGAAGCACACATTGAAATAAATTCCGTTGATATTTTAATTTTGAAACTATTAACTAATAAACTAATTAATTAGAGAATTATTTGCTCTATTTTTTAAATATTCTCAGTTCATATTTTTATACTTTCGCAAGGTATTCTAATTTAAGTCAGAAGCTTAAAACGCAGTGAAGGAGTCGTTTCCGACTCTATAAATCATATATGTATATTCTTGATCAGCACAATAAGCTGAATCGATCTAGCAATATCAGGCTTAAATTTAAAATTTAAATTTTTTTAAAAATTCTAAAAAATGGTAAAAATTTGTCTAAAATTGAAAATTGAATCTGAATTTACAGATTTGTTAACCTTATAAAAACTAGCACAGAAAAGCTATCCGAAGTGAAATTAAGGCAATTTTGACTAAGTTATGATAGTTGTAAAATTGTTATTTACCCCGAAAAATTAGCGTATCAAAATATTGATTTAATATATCTAGAATTATTTATGATCTATTTCGAATTTGAACACATGCTCCTAAGGCTAACTGCAAGGGTTTACACACTTCTACTTTAAAAATTTGCTTCATTTCTTGTTTTTTAAATCTTCACACACTTCCCACACATAAAAATACTTTAAATTTGCAATCAAAATCATTTTAGATTTATTGTTTAATAACTTCTTTTAAACTAGTGTCAATACTTTGCATTCGCTTTAAAATTCAACAAAACTAAAATCGTAGGAGAGTCTGCGCTGAACAAGTACAAAACGTAATAAGATAATGCATTCGATAATGATAAATTTAGCACATGGAGAAAGGTTAAATAAAGCTTAGTGTAGGTGATGGATAAATGAGTAACTCTAACAAGTTAAGACAAAACGTAAAAGTAGTGAAAATGTAAGGAGGAGGAGGTCACCAACTAAGGCACCGAATTGGTAGCAATCGCAATGGGCCATGTAGTGGGACCCTTGAGCACAATATCCTCCAAGGCATTCTTAATTTTGATGAAGCGTCTCTTAAACTCCAGACCACAGCCCTTGGATAGACGGAAATCCACAAGAATCTTGCCATCCATTTCGATAATATGCGCCTTGAACACCAGTCGTAGCTTATGCCGATCAATGGTGGACACGGTGACCACACCATCCTCACTAACCTTGCAGGTATAACCGCCCAGTCTTTCAATGGTGCCCACCAATCTCTTGATGGTATCATCCCATCGCGTAGTAACAAAGAACCGTGTCATCCTCCGCACCAAACGCTGGAAATAGTTCTGAGAGGCGCTGCTGCTCTGCGTTTGATTCATTTGCGTGGCCAGCAGGAGATCATCCAAAAGAGCCGGCTGTGAGAAGCAGTAACTCAGACGTGCCTCCTGGGCCACATCCTGGCAATCGCCACCATTATCCTTGGCCTTGGTACGACCGCTGCGCAGCTTCACATCGAACTCATCATCGGTGCGCATGGTGGGCATGGGCTGAGAGCAATAGTTCCGTGAGATGGAATCATCCAGACCATTATTCAAATGGGCGCTCGACTGCAAACGCTGCCTCTTGGCCTTGGGCGAACGTATATCCAGAGCAGCCGCCGAATCAACCAGGTCAAAGGAACGATCTGTTTTTGAGAATAGAAAGAGAGATTAAAGATTAGTTTAGGGTTTTATAAATGAAAGGTAGAGTTAAAGCCATTTTTGAATACTTTGAGATACATTATAGTTTAGGGAAACACATTTATTTTGTATATTTAGTTGACTGGTTCATACTCTTGGCTTCTAATTAAATATCAATAAAAAAATAAGCACAAAATAAACACAATAACTCAAGCCATAAATGCAAAAACCATTTGGTTTTTGGTAATCAAGCTCTATGGAAAATTTCAAAGATCACCATACAGCTAAAATCACCAAAGAGCAAATAATATGCAAAACAAAAAGATGAGCAACACAATAAGCATACAATAAATAATAGTAAATTAAATTAACTATAATAATAAACCTTATTTATTATTTGTATTTTAGATTTTAGATGATTTAACCTGCAGACCGCCAATGCTTTGGTAATCTAGCTTTATGAAGTAGTAAAAATCTATCATACAGCTAAAGCGCCAAAGCAATGGCAGAGCAGAGCACATAATATCACTTGAGCACTCAAAAACACATTAAAACACTTTAATTTAATATAATTTATATAGTTATTATATGTTGAAGTTGCCTCACTTATGGCCTAGGCACAGAGAGACTCTCAAAATATTTTAAAGACATTTGAGAGTCACTAAGTACCTGAGCCATCATCAAGTAGGCATTAGAAATTCCAACTTTAAAATGAAGCACTTGAAACACCACACTTTTTCTTCACTGGTAAATAAATATATATTATATTTATAGATTAAATTAACTAATATTTTACCATGCTCGGCAAACTGCATGTTGCACCACTTGTGATCGAGTATCCTTTCCAGAGTTAGGCGTGTCCCAGGACTGGTGGCCAAGACTTTACGTAGCAGGGATATAGCCAAGGTGTCTAACTTGCTCCAAGGAGTCTGCATTTGCCAGTGATCATTATCCTTCCAGTTGGTAAACTCTGTGCAGGCAGTTGAAGGCTGATCCCAGGGCAGTTCTAGAAGAGATCACGAAACATTAATTATACATAATCAAGTAAATATTTATAAATTATAATATATATATATAGAAATTAAAACTTGATCATTCCGTTTTCATTTGTTGGCTTGGTGCGTTGTTTAAGCAATTTAAGCTGGAGCTTTGGTATAAAAGCTTTAGATGATATACAATGTGCGTGTGAAACAATCTACAGCTAGAATACCAAAGAAACAGCAAAAATGATAAAATAGAGTGCGAGCGAGAGGAGAAAAATATACATTTTATATATATATATGTGAGCAAAGAACCAATATAACAATAAATAATAAAGAAACGACGAATTTATAAAAATATATATTTATATGCAGGTGATTCCGTTATATGCAAGGCGATGTCTTTGAAGTTTCTTATTTTCTTTCACTTTTTTGTTACATGAGAGTGCACGAATAATCACTTAAATTATTAAAGACTATTAAATTAAATTAAACAAAACACTCGAGTTCTTTTGGGTTTATAGAGCACTTACCACCCGCCAACATGGTGACCAAAACAACGCCACATGACCATATATCCGCCGGCTGGGCATGATACGATTTCTGGAGCACCTCCGGTGCCACATAAGGCAGGGTGCCACAGCGTTTGTCCAGCAGTCGCTCCTTGCCCTTGCATCTGTTCCCAATGACCACAAATGATTGAAGATTGAAGAGATTGAGTAAGTGTGTTGAGAACATGAAAAGAAGAAAACAATAGAGTTGGAATTATTTAAAAAAGCTTTCTACTTTGATTAGAGATGAGACAGGAGAAGATAAGGGTCTAAAGAGTTGATATTTATCACTAGATTAAGGTAACTTTGTCTTAAAATATTTAGAACAATCAATTTTAAGCAAAAATTTAGTGTTGTGTTTTAATTTAATAACATATTTTAATATTTTAGAAGAGTATTGTATGTTTACTCTTTCTTTATTTAATTAATTAATAAATGTATCGCCTTTTGTAAGGTAAACAAATCAAAGCTTAACAAGAACAGAAGTTAGAGAAACTTCGAAAAGCAAAAGCTAATATACCTTTGAAGTTTGCATTTTAATTATAGAATCTAATCGGGAATCGATCATAACTAAGCTTGAACTATTCACAGACTTTGAGTAGATATTTATCAATATTTTTATATGACAATTTTATCGAAAAATCAAAGCTTTAAAAAAGCATAACTAATACAAATATGAAATAATGTTAATTCGGATGGATGTTCTATGCAAGTTTTTATAAGCTTAACAAATCTGCATACACTATTATAGATTTTAAAATCTTACAATTTTTCAAAATTAAAATGATGTAAGCCCTTATAAAATTTTCAAAATAAAATTTAAAAAATTTGGTTCTGCCTGAGATGGGCTAGATCGACGCTGCTGTTGATGCTGATCAATAATTTATACGATTTATAGGGTCGGAAATGACTCCTTCATAACGTAACAAGCTTTCGACTAAAATTATAATGCATTTTAAAATAAACAATAATAAGTTTAGCCTATTTATGTCACAAAATTCACTATAAACTTGAAGTTTCTTTAATTCCTTATGTGTAATTATATATTAAACTCTCTGTAAATGGAAACTTTAATGAGTTTGCAGCTTAGTTGAAAACTAAACACTGTCTGGTTCAGTTAAGCTGTGTTTTATGTGGCCTTAAGCGACGCTTTCAATTAACAATTCCGCTTGTTGGACAGTTTTCGCTGAAGAAGTTTTAGCCAGCGGTTTAGCCACAGCGTTAATGGATTTTAAAAGTTACCAAATATGTGTACAAGAAGTTACTAGTTTATAATTGAATTAGTTGGGTAATTTAAACCTTTTACAAAGTAGTAAAAAAAATGGATTCGAATAAAACTAGAGAATTTTCGTTGTACCTAATACCTAAACATGGTGGCCATGCCAAAATCAGAAATCTTCACATTGTCATGCTCGTCCAGCAGCAGATTTTCCGGCTTTAAGTCCCGATGAGCGATGCCCCGTTGATGCAAATAGTTTAAACCAGACAAAAGTTGCGTGAAATAACGCTGTGCCTCATGCTGTGGCATTCCAACATCGGGCTCTGCAAGATAAAAAGTGAAAATATTTCAAATAATCAATTAATTTATTGATTTATAAAAATAACAAAAGATATAAATGCGGAAATTAAATAAGAATTTGTGACACGTTTTCAGGAATGCAATTTATATTGAAAGAGCCTCGCTTCCCATCTAATGATTTATATTTTTATTTCCTTAACGGATATTTCCCTGTGGACCGGTGCACAAACGCATGGAAAATGGAAAAAATGTGCAGTGGAGCAAAAAACCAACCACGGGAAAGGTGGAAAAACAAATGCAATGCAATGCATTGTGTTGTGTGTCGGTGTAAAGGATTTATGGGTTTTAGTTGGGTCGTGCAACAGGACCGGCTTGCATGAAACAATAACAGAAATAGTAACACAAACAAAAAATGTAATCAACAGTTTTATGAAATTTTAATCTTAGCTCTAACAACGACACAGCGAATGTCAACCTGTTGGTTTTCCTGTCACCCTTCGCTCTCAATTAGTTTACTTTCCTTAGGATTACTATATGATCCTTTAAGTTTTAGGATTTAAATTGTTTATTAGGTTCAAAACTAGGTAAACTAATGTTAAACTACTGTTAGTTACAATTATAACCTTTCAAGTAAGGGAAAAACTCTGAATTTGACTTGACTGAATTTAACTTTTCAGCCACTTTGAAGGTAAATCTTTACTCGTAAGTAAAGAAACCAAAGGATACAGGTACAAGGATATAGGAGGTTAAAAACAGGAAGGATCCAAAGGCTAGACAGATTAAATTTCCATCGCCTTCCAGTTGATTGACTGTCAAAGTCAGGCACAGCATCTGGCAGTTAAGGGATCAAACGTCAACCCATTTCCTCTCACTCATCTTCTGGCCTTTCCTTATCATCTATTGATTTTCCGTTTGCTGTTCACTGGTTTCTGCTTTTGACTTTCTTGCTGCAACTAACTTCCTGGTCGGAACAGGTCAAAAAATAAAAACTAAAGGTAACAAATAATGTTTAGAAATTAGCATTGAGTCTTTGGCAACTTTGACAATTGATTGAATAAATTTAAAGGTTTTCCAGACGGAAAATGCATCGAGAAAATAATTAAATTCATAGCGGTAGAGGTTACATTTTCTTGAGTAACTATATTTTCTTAGTATGATTAAGTTCTTATCTTGTTGTGTATTTTATTAATATTTTTATTTGAATGCACTTTCTAGGCAAGCAAGAAAAAAAAAAACATTGTTACATCCTTTCCATTTTAAATAAAACCTCCCATTATTCTAACTATTTAAGTCGCTTTATATTATTATTTTTACATTTACTTCACATTCATTACCTTTACTTATCTATTTTATTCTTAAATTTCAAAATGCTAAGCCTAAAAGTCTTTTTAATTAAATAATTCAATGGTTTGCACTTCAAAATCTCAACTTGAAATACCTTTCCTTAGCACTCCAACCAATTGGCTAAGAAAAATTAAACAAAAAAGCTTATCCTTCTCCTTCAATTTCTACACAATTTCTTTTAAATACAATTTTAACAAATTTCCTCCTGAGAGCACTTTTAAATATTTTCTTTTCTCCATTTTTTTGTTTATGTCTCTCCCCCGTTGGCTTCTTGTCACTCTCAATTTGTAAAGGCCTTAAAAGTTGACTGTGCGACAGATAAAGTTGGGGATAAAGTGTGCCACGCCCACATCTATGGGTAAGAGCCCCATCTGTCGCCTCTCATTTCGAGTGTGTGTGTGCGTGTGTGTGTGCCACATTGTTTGCCATTCATTTATCATGTGGCATGTTGCTGGTGGCCATTTGCACAACACTTTTTGAAATTGATGAAATTAAATGGAGGTGCAAGTGCATCCTTCACTGAGGGAAAAGTAGGGATATTTAAGTATATTTAAATATATATTTTCCTTAATTTTAAAAAAGATTATACCTGGGATTAGCAGGGTAAAAGCAAGTAAGGAAGAGATTTAAAAACTCTTAAAGAGGGGCACACAAGCAGAGCTTACAAAAGACATATTTAATTCCAATCTTTTGAAATCCCTTTTTAATTTATTTTAAATATACTAATTACTGTATCTCTGCTGTATTAAATCCACGATTCATTTCAGTCATTCATTTCAGATCCTTAATTAAGAAATATCTACTTAATCCATATAATCTACCTCTCAAAATTAACAAATACTTCCCATTTTCCAGTGCCTTTTTTCTTTCAGTTTAAATATAATACATTTAATAAAATTAAATATTGACAGACTTTAAGCTCGAGTTGAGCAAATAAAAACTGTGCAAGGATGCAGCCTTTGCATAAATATAAAGCCGCGATATAAAGACACCCTCGGAGATGAAAGCAATAAAAATGCAGCAAGCATGTCAGTAACATTTTAGCATAATTAATTGCATTTCACACAGAGCTCATGGTAGAAAGAGAGAAAGCACTTAATAATGGTAAAATATATGTATATGCAAGGCTATGGAAATGAGGGAAATTACTCGAAAATTTCATTTGTAATTGAAGCATAATTTATATCGAAGCCCCAAAAGAGGGAGGGGGGAATCAATGTGTAAGCCATCAGGATTTCAGTAGAGGGGAAGCTGGGAAATCCTCGTCCTTTTCGTCGTATAAGCTTAATGAATGCATTTCGAGGCAAACAGACAATTAAACTCACACACACAGGACATGAGTGCGGGGCTCCATTATGTTTCATTTGCATATTGAACCTATTTATGGCATCCCACTCTCTCTGTCTCTCTCTCCCTATCCTTTTCTCCTGCACAATTTCCTACATTTCCCCAGGATTTTCATGGAGCTATCACAGTTGCTAAAATCACTGAGAGATGGCAACGTGATTTCAACTTGTGACCTCTCTGGGTGTTGTAATAATAAATGAAGATAGTCATTATTCAAGGTAAAAGGTAACCAGAAAGTCACTGTCTGTCATTAAAATAATTAATAATAGTTAATAGTTATCAGATTACCAAATAAATACAATTCAGCTGTCATTAAGTATTTAATCAACTTAACGAACAAACAACAGTCAGCAAACTGATTGTCAGACATTTATCAAATTTCAATAAATGGAAATGATTTTACTTGAACAATTAAAACGGTGCATACAGAGATAATTATAATAAATGAGGTGTTTTAATAAAACTATATTCCTTCAAAATATAATTTGATAAGAGAATAGGTTTATTTAAAGTATTTTAGTTTTAAGTATACTTTGTTGAATAAATGATTATAAATTTGATTCCATGCCATTTATCAAGCCAGAAATGAAATGAAATTCTTTGTGTATTTTAAGTTTTAATTATTAGATTTTAAGCATGAATGATACAAATATATTAAAAATGTGATTGTTTTTCGAAAAGTAAGCATTTAAATAGAAAACAAAAACAATCATAGTGTGTTTTAAGTTTTAATTGTAATATATTCAAGATAAGTGATACAAAAATATTTAAAAAGAATCTACACTTTCAAAATTAATTTGAAATTCTGTTTAAGTTAAGTTTTAATTGTTATATTTTCAAGATAAGTGATATAACTATATTAAAAAAAGTTTATTTCCTATCAAAATTCATTTAAAATTCCTCGAAAAGTATACGATTCTTTTGTAAAATGCCACATCATATAGCCTCACTAGAACTGATCTTATAACTATTATATATCTTTTTTCAATACTTAATATAACTAACCCATAAACTAAAATCTCTCATACCCATCACTCCATGGCAGTCACATCCCTAGATATCATTAAAAATGGCTTAGCAAACTGGGGACTAAATATGGCTGCCACATTGATTATTACAGCAGCTCGTGTTCATGCAACACATGCCCCGCGGAGGAGGAGCAAACTGGTGGACGAGAGAGCCAATAGTGATAATGATGATGATGATTGGGAATAGGCGAAATCAGTGGGGGAGGGGGAGAGAAACTCCAAGGAAATGAGTAGCATGGCAGAGGGGGCAATCAATGCAAGGACACCACTTCCATTAGGGGAAAATCTCGCTGTTCTACCCCCACACCCTCCCCTTTGACCTTTTGCCAGGCAAGCTGTTAATATTTATGAAAATGCCACGAACTTGGCACCTACATACCACACACAGGCACACCACACTTTTCCATTTCCAATTTCCCTTCCCGGGACAGTTGGCAAATTGTCATTGCAAGTGACAGAAAACTGGCGTAATCAAGATCCCGTATCTAACTTGTCGGTCTGATTTTGTTCCTCCCCTCTTACTGCTCCCTGCTGTTCCTCTAGGAGAATCCTTGTTCCATTTCGTTTCGTTGGATGATTTTCCCTGGACGACACCACACAACCCAAGAGTGGAGCTTGTCTGTCTGTGGCATTTCTCTGGGTTCACATATCCCACATCCCGGCAGCACATATTGGCATATTTGCCTCGTCTGGCCGACGTCTATATGGTCTGACATCTGCTGCTCCTGCGACTATGCTCCTTCCACATTTTTATTTTTTAGTTGGGTTTCCGTCTGTGTTTGAGTTTTTGGATGTCGGAATGCCGCGACAAAGAGGTCATAATAATAATAAGGGTGTAATCAAATCATATTTTGACACATAAGAATGTTTAAAGACGCATATTTATAAAGTACAAATATTTATTCACAGGAGTTATATAGGATTTTAAAGTAGAAAAATGCATCAAAGGGAGTTTGAATTTGTAGAATTTGTAGAATAGGTAAAAAGGCAATTAAATGCTTCAAATATATTGTAAAGTGCTTATTTTGAGGCTATTTGAGAGACAGAATAGAATCCTTTTCACAATCCTCTCCTTAGTAAGGATTTAAATATGTAAAACTGTAGTTTAAATTGAGGATACATCGAATATACTTTTAATAGCTTATTTTATATACGATATAATACTAATAAATACCTTTTTTTTAAAACCTTCTCCTAAATAAGGTTTTAAATTTGTGAAATTATAGTTTAAATTAAGAATGTACCTTACTTTAATATGACAGTTTAGTATCCTCTTTACAACCATCTTCTAAATTAGGTTTTTAATTGTCAAAAATTACAGTTTATATTATTGATGCATTGAATATATTATTATTAACTTCTTTTCATAAGACTTAAGACATTTAGTATTCTTTTCAGAACCTTTTCTAAAACTGTAATTAAAGTTTAAATGAAGTCATGACTTTACCAAGAGCTTGGTGAATCTTAATCAGGATTCCGGCTTATGGTAAAGTTAAGGGGTTTATAAACTTTAGGTAGTTGCCTGAAAAGTACTTTGTTTTTGATAAGGAGTTCCACTAAGAGGTTGAACGACTTGAAAAGTTATTACCACTCTTAGATATACATTCCTAAGTAAAATATTAGTTAAAGTAATCTTCAAGTTACGAGACATCCCTAAGAGCTTCAAACTAGGATTTATACGCTTTTTTAAATGCATACTTAAATACTGCTTTGTTAAACATATATGAATATCTTTAAAATGTATAAAAAAAAATATTTATAAAGTATTTCGACCAAAAACATAGAAAAATGTAACCAGCACACTAATAAATAAAAACCTTAATCTAATGAACCCTAAATACAAAAATGAGTTACAACCAAAAAAATTGATGATTTATTACCCAAAACAAAAACTAATAAATTTCTACAGAAACATCTTCCCTTCTATTTTCCTGAATACATCTCCAGCACATAAATTAAATTCATATCACGATATATCTATGTATATATGTATATAACACTCACCGATTCGATCGAATAGTTCTCCGCCGGCGGCGTATTCCAGAAAAATGTACTCAACGCTGCCCTGCGAGCGTTTGCCAAAGAATCGCAGGATATGCGTATCCTGGAGCATCTTCTGTATGCACACCTCCTTGCGTACCGATGTGGCTGCATCCGGATGCTTCTTTAGATCCACCATTTTCATGGCCACAGCCTCCCCGGTCTGACGATTGATTAGCAGCTTCACCCTGCATCGAAGGATTTGAAGGATTAGTAAGGAAATTAGAATTTAGATTTTCTTTATTTTTTTGTATTCGAGCGCGATAGAGATGACTGCAGAATGCAGTTGCAACAACTTTGGTGTCTGTGTATCGACTGCTCTCCGGGTCCGGGTGCATTGAGTCTGCCGTATGCTCCCTTATTCCTCGAATTCCCCGGATCCGGACACCGGGGACATGCGCACTGGAGGAGCGCCTTAAAAAAGCGGACACTGAGCGGGAGTTTTGCGGGATGAATGTATACAGGCGAATACGCCGGAAAAGTGCGTTTCAGTTACGGCTTTCTGTATTTTTTTGTTTTTTGCTCTTTTGCAGCATTTCCGGTTTATTGACTTCAACGCACACACACACACGCAGGCATACGGCAAAACTTACGGACGTATACGAGATTTGCAAAGTCTGACTTGAAATAATGATAAAAGGACCTTCATTTTTTTATATATTTATACAACTTAGAAGATAGATAAGTTTAGTAAGGCTTCTCTTGCTATTAATTATTACATTTCCCTTTTTAAATCATGTTAAAAAGCGTCAGGAATTTGTGAATTTTAAGTTTTTGAAGATACTTAAATTATTATCAAGGATACATTTGAATATTTATAATTTCTTTTTAAATATATTTTAAGCCTATGAGGAAATTCATTCGAAATTGAAATGCAATTTAAGAAAAATATACAAACAATTTTAAAGGATATATATGACAAATAGAACTAATTTTTTTACATTTCTTAGTTAGTTTTAAAAATTTTTCGGATTTAATTCAGTCTTTATTTTCTTTATAGTATTTAAGTAACTCCTATCTCTGATCTATCTGATTTTTCTATATTTCTATTACAAGAATTCAAAAATATTCTAAAACTGATGAAATTCTACTATTTCTGTTTTGTTTTTTAAACAAAGAGAAGATGATGAAATAAAACATTAAACTCACTCGCCGTAGGCTCCTTCGCCCAGAGTTTGGGCCAGGGTCCATCCCTCGACAAACTCCCTGGTGGCTACAGCAGGACCAGTTCCCGTTACCGTTCCCGTTCCCGTTGCCATTCCCGATCCCACTACCGTGGAGGCCATTTGTGGGGCCTGTCCTTTTGTTCACAGTGGGTTGTATTCCCTCGGGCTGCTGCTGTTACCGTTGCCGTTTGCTTTGTTGGCTAGTGTTGATGGCTCAATATCCTGTTGGCCGCCGCTTCCTGTATCCGTATCCCTGCTGCTGCTGCTCCTGCTGCTGTATTCCTGCCGCCATGTGCGTTGTCCTTGTCATCTGCCGCCGAATACTCGCGGGGCTGTCGGCACCTTGTGCATATCTGTGGAATAGCGGAAAACAAAAACATGGCAATTAGTAAAGAGTTTGCAGAAAGGATTAAAATAAACTAAGAAAAAAAGGAAAACAAAGACTAATACAAACAAAAGGAATGATGTGGACTGTGGATCCTGTCTAATTTTGTGTTTCACGATTCCACAATGTTCCCCGCTGTCATTCACATTTACGCACGCACACACACACACACACCACTTCCCAACACAAATGCAGAATGAAAAGCACATGGGGATGCTGAAATTCACAAAATTTGTTGGTGTACAGAACAGGGAGAGAACAAGAACAAGAGCGGCGTCAACTATTTTTGTCGTCCTTTTTGCATTAATATTTCATCCTTTGGCATGGTCATGGTTTCGTTCGGTTATCCTCTCGGCTCCTCTTTCGTCACTCGTTTTGCGCAGTCGCTTTTAAGCTTTGGCGGTAAAAAAAAAACAACGAATAGGGAATAGAAGCGAAGGATATGATAAGAGGAAAGTAGGGAGAGTTATACTCGTTTGCGGCTAGAAAGAGGAGCGCACAGTGGTTGTTTTCTTGAAAAATCTATTACAAATAAAAATATTTAAATAATTTTGGATCTCTTATCATTACAAAAATTAAAGTACTTCGCTTTCTATAAATTTTTTAAAAAGATTTTATATTTGAGTACTTTCCCAGATTTTTCTCACCCACCCACTGTACCGTTTCTAGTTGTTGCAAATTTTGCGTAGGTATGTACCTATTACAGTTCCGTTCGTGTGGGTGGTTAGGCGATTTGGTGTGGGAAAGGGAGAGACTGAGAGCAGCATCAACAGTCAGCGAACTTGACTCCTGTCGCAGTCGCTTTTCCTCCTACTCCCTTCTCCATGAACATAATGCCCCTGCTGATGCTGTCTCTCTCTCTAAAAAGCTTCATCTCCAGCTTCCTCTGAAACTTCTTTCCACCACCAAACTCTCCAACTCTCTCTCTCTCTCCCTCTCTCTCGTTCTAGCTCCTGCAAAAATATGACGTAGTTGTTATGCTTGACTAGCTTTAATTAAATTTCCGCCGTTTTGACTCTCTGAGCTTGCGCTTCGAAGAGAGGACAGAGAGGGAGAGAGAGTTAGTCCATGATGCTTTCTCTTCTTCTTCTTGCACTTTACCGGTGATGCTGCGCTGACGCCGCTCTGCTAACGGCGACCGCGCTGCCGCTGTTGCTTTTTCTTGTTCAACAGGCCAACTATTAACATTTTTATATCCCGCTGGTGCGTGTATGTATGTGTATGTACATTCAACAGAGTGGAATTTTTTCCTTTGCCTTTGTATTGGTACACACTGTTTGTGCGTACGAGGATTTCCTCTTCTTTTCTTTGCACTTTTTTTCCATGGCAATTTTCTTGGGCTATTTTTAGGTGTCCGCCATTTAAGGAGCTTCCTTCCTTCCTAGTATAACTTTTTCCCTTCATAAAAATCCTTAAATAATTGAAAAGTTTCAAGGTATCAAGTTTCTGCATTCGCAATGAGCTTCGATTGTCATGCAAATTGAATTGCGGGATTATTATATCAACGTAGGGAATATCTATACATATAAACAGAAGGAATAGTTGTCTTTGGTTATCCTTTGTTATTTAGGGTCTGAAAAGGGGACTTTTCTGTATTGTCCTTAAAACTGCACAGTAAAGAAATAAGGATTTATCAAAAATATATAGAAATGTAGGAAAGGAAGTTGAATTGGGCATCGAGTAACAGAATAACATTGATCATAACAGCTTATTAATGTTAATTCAGAGAGCTTTTATAAGACTAAAATTATATTTATAATTATAATTATAATATTCTTGCAAGGGTAATAATATATTAAATCTTTAATTGCCGAAAGGCAACCTATGCCTCAGTTTATCAAATATTTTCTCCCCAAAACACAAACTTTATCTGCTTTCCCAAAGTTTAGTTAATTTGTTTGAGAATATTATTAAATGTCTCTGATAAATTATTCAAAAAACCCTTTTGTCGCCTTGTGACAAAATACAAAAGGTAAACGAGGCAGAGTTGTGGGGGTGACAGGATAACATGTGTTGCACAGGTTAAGCTTCAACTGAAAAGTGAGGAAAATGGTGGCAGGAGGCCGGAAAAATGGGTGGGGGGATGTGTCAAAAATCGTGTCGACAGCCTAAAGGGAAAACCTCAAAACGGAACGGAAACGGGAACGGGAAACGGAGGACAGATGATACCGGATGAGTAATGAAACTCCACTAAAAACTTTGACAAGTTTTCGCAAAAAACTTTCCACAGCAACAGCAGCAGCCGGGCATCGGGAAAAAGTTCTGCCAGAGATATGAAAGTTGGAAAAGTATGTTATGGACCAAATTCAAGGAAAACGGATGGCCAAATTAGTTTCAAGAGCAGTTCTAAGCAGTTGAAGTTTAGCCAGAGGAAATCTGAAGGAAATACTTAAAGTATGAATAAGTTTTCAGTTCTCTTACTTATCCTTAAAGTTGAGAAAAACTCTTAAGGAGTCGTAAAAAGTATCCTTAAGTATTACATTTGTATGCTTAAAGATCTCTATAAAGATAATGTTAACATAAAGATAACACACCTTCCTCCTCTGTGAGTTGAACCCAAATCATTGAAAAATTGTCACCTGTCAAGCCATTGCTTTATAAATGATGAAAATGTTTGTCTTGCCTTTTGTAAAATTATTCAAGGAACCCTTTTTTTTATCAGCAAACTCTTTGCTAGGAAAAAAAAAACAAAAGTAAATTGAAAGAGATTTTCCTTTTGCCCCGATCAGATAAATGTCATTTTGATTAGCTTTTTGTAATGGAATCTATGGAAACTTCCTATGACTAAACAATTCCCGGGAAATTGAAGTTCACAGGCAACAGGGAAAAGCGGAAAAGCTCGGAAAAGGGGGCGTGTTGAGTCACAGACAGCTGAAAAGGATCCGAAAAATATAAACACCCAAACAACAGAATCCTAAACAAACAAGTTACAGAGTTAAAATCAAATAAAATTAAAGACAGGGTTCGGAGAGGTTGCGTTTGTTCAGTGGGTGGGAAATGTTGGGGTGATGGTAAAGTGCACACTGTACAGTGGAGATTGGAGCGTGTCTTTGTTGGCTCACCCACACAGACACACATTCAGTTACACACCAAGATTTTCATGGTGGCAAAGGCTAAAAAGCGAGTCAAGTTGGGGCAAAAAAGAAAATTGTGTTGCGCGCAGCAATGAAGGAGATGAGAGTCTTCTCTAACTACTTTTGTACTGAAAAAATATAGTTATAGTGTTTAAATTAGGTTCGAAATCAATTATACAAATATATTTATAAATTATTTTAAATTTTAGTTCAAGAAATCTTTCTATAATATTAATACCTTTTATATTTTCCCCTTTAATCCAATAGATTAAGTTCAATCTTGGCCACATTAACCTTGATTAAATTCCGAAACTAATATTCCTGATTTTCCCCAGTGTAATCCTGGACAAGTGGCTTTTCTAAAGAAGAGAAGCGTCAAAGGGGAACAAAAAAAAAGAAACTAGTTGCCATCTGAGTGGGCAAAAGGAGCAGACAGTAAACTGGCAACGAGCAAAATTAATGACATTGTGGCGCAAGTCACATCCAGTCTCGAGTACGGAGTTCAAGTCCAATGCTTAGAGTAAGTCAGAATATCAACGTCCAAGTCCAGGCCATGGTCAGCAAGCTGCCTTTATTGGCTTAAGCCACCAGAAAAAATAAAACCCTATACGATGTTGGCTAATGGCCTAAACCTAACCCATTAGTTGCGACTTCTAACACAGGGTTATGTATGGGATTTATTCCGCCAGTAAGCTGGAGAGCTCAGCAATTTCTAGCATAGATTAGAGGAAGTGGATTGCAGTAAACAAATTTATGAATATTCTTTTATGATTTGACAGACTTAAAACACTTAAACTTGCACGGAACGAGGCAACGGTGGAAAATTTTGTACAAGTCAGTAACAATGATGATGATTTTTCCTGATTTTATACGGTTTTTTGCTTAAATAATTACTTGTATTGTTGAATTAATCATTACTCAAGTTAATAACAAATAATTTGAGTTGCAGAAATCTTCCTTTATATTAAAAGTTTACCATTCTATTTAATTATAAATTTTAAGAATCTCATAGCTAAGCCAAAAAAGCATTAATTTTATTTCCTTGCTAATTTGTATTAGCTTTAAAAATCTACGAACTTAATTTAATATCTAAAAAAATTAACATTTTTGCGGATTTTTGATAAATTTAACCATTATAACCTTATAAAATTTTCAAAAAAAATTCAAATTTTAGTTTTCTGCCAAAGAAGGCTAGATTTACTCGGCTTTTGATGCTGATCACAAATATATATGTGATTTATAGGGTCGGAAACGATATATTCATGGCGTAACAAGCTTCTGATTAAAATTATAATACCCTGTAAGGGTGTGAAAATTATGATATTATTAAGGTATCAATAGTTATTGCAACGGTCAGTCATAATTAATGAAACAAGTCAGGATCATTAAATGTATATGGCCTAAAACTATAGTTTAAATACCTCTAAGACAGAAATCGTTGGGCTTTTATAACTTAAAAACATTGCAGTAACAAAATATTTTCTTTCTATAATAAATTTAAGTTTAAAACACACTCTGCATCATGATAATAAAGTTAATGAAGGATGCGGCACACTCCCAGGCATCATTATAGCATCATTATGATCTGTCTCTCTCGTTTGTGATGAATGATATAGCCCACTAATTGCAGAAGAGAAGCTGCTCTGCTTTATTGATCGCTTGGGGATTATGTAGATGCCTGGCCAGTGCTAGGGGTCTTTGTATATTTTTTCTTGTTTAGCGTTTTGCTTTTTATTTACCAGTTACAGACCCCGCGAGCCCGAACCTCAGACGTGAGACCAGACTTGGGGGTAACCCGGGCGGCTCTTGGCAACAGCGGGGAAGTCAAAAAAAAAAACTTCGTTGCCAGGACCGACGAGGTGTGTGTGTGTGTGTGTGCCTGTATCTGTGCGAGGCCGATAAGGCTAAGCAAATACGAGTTTTGTAAAGTATTTCAATTTGAACATTCGCTTTTTCCCCCATCTTATTTTATGCTCACCGTACATGAAGCACGAGATGAGGCAGCAGCGCAAGGAGGCTGCGAACAGGAAAGCCAGCTAGCAATGAGAAAGATATGGCATGGCCATAAAAAAAAATAAAAAATATAAAAAAAACTACACACAGATACTCCACACACTAGCGCGTACAGAGAGAGAAAAGGACGGGCCGGCCGGCAGACACGACGGACAGGACAAGTGGCCAGACCAGCGCAGCAAGTTTTTTTCCTTGTACTTTTTATATATATATTTTATCTCCTGTTTTTTTTTCTGCTCTTTTGCTTTTCCCCTTTGCCGTCGCTCGTAACCTCGAGTTTTTCCTTTTTATTTCGCGGGCGTTGCACAAAAAAAAGAGAGCGGGGGAAAGGCAGCAGCTTAAAAGTTAAAGAAGAAAATAAAAAGCAGCATGTGCATTTAATTGTTGTGTTGAAAGATTTCAAATGATTAGTAATTATATTGAATATTTATGTTAAATATGTTGCTATAAAATGAATTAATATAAAATGGATCTTAAGTTCCAAAATGAAATCGTTGTTATTACTTCGCTTCAAGAGTCTTTGATAAAATTAAACAAATGTATTATATTGAATAAATTCTACAGGAAGTTTTTAAGTTTTCAATCGTTTCTTCTAATAAAAATGAAATTAATTAAAGAAGATTACTGTTATTTAGTTATATTTATTTTTGAAAATCTATAAATATTATATTTTAAATAAATAATAACTAATGCTTAGTATTTAATGATGACAGTTTATTATCAAGAGGCCTAAGCTGTAAAAAGTCGAAAAAATATAGTCAAGAATATAGTTAAAGCTTAATTTAATAGCCGTATGGGAATGTTGAGGCTATTCCTTATTGTTTTTAATGATATTATATTAATAGTGATTAATGGAAGATAAAATTTGTTTTCAAATATAGAACCAGATTTTCTATTAAAAGAAAAGCAAAGACTTTAAAACGCAGAATTGCAAAAGATATAATTTAAATAAAACCAAGATTAAGTTTTGACGACAACAACTCTGTCTAAGGTTTGCAGTTTTATGATTACAGATTATTATTTAGTTTTAGATTATTATAAAATTTAAAAGATTATTTTCTTACACTTTCAACGATTTTCCATTTATTGAGAGCACTTCTATTTGTGAAGATGTTTCTTTGGAGGCTTTCCTTTCTTGTTATTCTTCTTTTGGTTCATCATCTTCTCCTTGGAGCTTTATAGGTACTACCCCGATACCGAAAAACGGAGAAACCGAAAAAGAACCGAACCGTTTTCCTTGGATATTTGGAATTTTGCCGAGAAAGTCACCACTGAGCAAAATGTCTGCTATCTCTCTTTTCATTTTAGCCTCCTGAATGGATGTGACACACACACACGCGCGCAAGTACACAAAGACAGGCAGGGAAAGAGACGTATCCGGTATCCTGCGAGCCGCGTTTTGTCTGTATCCCAAATTTTGGTAAAGCCGCCGCAGCCTCGTGGTCCTTGCACTCCGCCATCACCGCTCTTCCCCTGTCGGCTGCCGTTCGATTCGATTAAAATGCGCCTCCACAAGTGTAGTAGTAGTAGTTGTACTACTATTAATTTACTATAACGAAGCGGCTTTGTTTTTTTTTTAAGCTTTCGGTTGTTTTTCAGTATCCTGTTCCAGGCGGTTCGTCCTGTTTGAGAGTTTCTTTCCAACTGCCGCTAGTTCGCAGCGAAAGCCTTAGTGGAGACCGAAATTTCCAGAGAGACCGGGAGCGCCGGAGAGCGGGAGAGAGCTTACGCTTGCGCGCGCCAAAAACAAGAAGAGGGATAGATAGGGATGCCCTCTCACTTCCTCTCTCTCGCAGCATCTGGCATGTTAGCTCAAGTTCAGTAATGCACAGTGGGGGCAATTATCCTTATTCGATTTCCGACATTCAGAATTATTAGTTATAATGCACCCTGGGTAAAACAAACCTTCTTTTGTTAAGCTGTAATCGCTACGAGCAGGGACAGTTATTTACTTTAGCTGGGTTCAAACTGGTTTACATCCTTTCGTTTCGCCGAAGTGAGTTATTTTACATTTAGCTATGAACATTTTTCGAATCGCATGCCCACTGTGCTGTGTCAACGCTGCCCATGGTGATGGAGGCAGCGGCTGAGCTGAGGCAGAAAGCCGGCTGCCGGCGAGGGCTGTTGCTCCTTTGAGCTCTCCCCATCTCCTTCCTACCTCTGCCCACCTTTCGGCAGCTTGAGCGTCAGCTTCAGTTGACGTCGCGTCAGAAACTCTCGCCGGAGCTCGTGTGCGTAGGAATTGGGGTGGACCTCAACCGAGTGGCTATCAAATATAGCCAAATAAGTATATTTTCAGTTGAGGCTTCATAAATTAACCTTTTGTTTTTACAAATATGTAAAGGCATTACAAAAAAATTAAATAACTTAACCTGTAAACATTCTAAGAGTTTACAGCTTAATAGAGTGGTATATTTTACGTTTTTGGTCCACCCCAAAAGAGAGCTTGCACATATTTATTTTAATAGCTTGCGCCATTTGTCGAACTCCTTCTTTATTTTTGATTTTGCTTCGCCTCTCGCTCATCGCGTAAAGCCGAGACTTCGACTCGTTTACATATGGACAACAAAAACATATATGTACGTATACATATATGTTTACATACATATATAGCACATAGAGTTTGCCCATCTCCTTCCATCCCCCCTTTTTAGAAGTCTCCTCTCCCTTTCGCTGACTGGACTGCCTTCTATATCAATATTTATTCATGTGTGTCCGTGTGCGTGTATATTTATGTATGTACATACAACTGCGTAACAACAAAACAGCAATAGCAGGCGACTTGTGCATAAAACAACAACTACAGCATCAATTTCACCAACAACTTTGGCTTGACAACCCCGCAAAAATAAGAAAAGGAATAAAGCGAACCGTAAAAAGAAGAAGAAAGAAACAAAAGACGCACGCGGTTGCCACGGAAACTGAAAACTTGCAGTTCTTGGCGCATAGTAAGGTATCTTGTGTGCGTGTGTTCACACTCTCGGGGCGAGAAAAGAAGCTGCGAGCAAAAACGAGATGAGAGCGCAACAGCCGCCGCGAAAAGGAGACAGACAAAACGAGGCAGAGCAACTCCCACCACCCAAATACAGTGATACTTCCTAAAAGTTAATCTTTGAAAATAAATACAATTTTGCAGAAACTTTCAATTCAATTCAACTTATTTAACTTTTAAAAGGTTTGATTCAAAATATGATTAAAATATATTAGTTAACATACGAAGATGTTAAGACTTGAATTCAAATATCGGATTACTATAGTTTGAGGTTATAGACGTTCGACTGTTCCAACTCCACCTCACATTCACTTCTCCAAATTCCGGAGAATTTATATCGTGCTGTGGGCAAATTTCTTCGTGTATTCCTCCCGAGTCTGTGGCCCAGAGATTATTAGGCTTAATTGATTGGCGCGTCGGTTTCGCCAAATTAATAATAGTTCCACACACAAGGACAATAACGGCTGGGGTCGGGGTGCATTATTGATTAAGGAATTAGTGCTCACTCCATTATTTTTGATAAGTTTGCGAAATGTTTGCTTCATCCACTGATTCAATTAGGGAAATTGAATGGAAGTTAAGAACATGTTATGGGGGTTTAATAGATCTAATAGTCGACAAAAGAAACTTTTCCAAAAATATTCACTGAATCCCTTGAATTATATTCGAATGGCTTGGAAATTAGAAAGAGCTTCTTGTTTAAAAAAAAGGGGAATACAGATTTGTAATCACTTAGTAAATAAGTTATAAGTATAATTTAACATTTTTGATTTCCTTTGAGAATCGTAAACAAGGTTTTTTTTATCATGGAAAATGTATAGACTTTATTAAAGCGTAGTGATACTATCTTCTGTTACTACAGAGTATCAACTTTTACAATAGTGTCGTGAAAAAATTATAAGAATAAAATATTTAAAGCATTGCAATAATGCCAGGATTTCATACATTTTTTTTTTGTGTTATAATCTTTTGAAAAATGATTAAAACTTAAACAAAACATAAATAATACTTCAATAGCTTGACCATGTTCAAGTTTTTCTTCACAACAGGGTTTTAGGGAAGCTACAGGCAAGAATGCTGAATTGACCTGATCTATGTTTAAAGAAACTGAACTTAATTCTTAATTTAACTCTAACTTAATGCTACTTGCTACTTTGCTGTTTTGTATTTCTATTCATAAGAACTTTGGATTCATGGCTCTGAGTATATAAAACCGCTTTGGAACGATATCTATGATCACATTCTATTATTGTTTGGATTCAGTTCTTTTTCAGGTTTATTCCTGGTTTCATTTTATTTGTTGTTTTTTTTCTGCTTTTGTTTACTTTTGATTTTGATACTTGTATTTTGTTAGTTTGTTTAGTAAATAAATACTGCCATTTATAGCTGATATCGCTCTTTATGATCGGACATTTGGCTAAGCCGTTGCTTTTGATTTGGCCGCCGCCCTTTCTTTTTCCCCTTTGACTTCTCCCGAACTGCTGGCAGCTCCTGCTCCTCCTCCTCCTCGATACTCTCCTCTAGGAGTTGGTACGGTATCTCAATATACTTGTCCACCTTTTTGGGGACTTCTACATTGCTACAGTTGCTTTCTGAATCTGATTTAGCTGATCCGTACACACTACTGGAGCTGGTCCAACTTTCTGCTGTGTGATAAGAAGCTGTAGTATCATTGCCCTCAGAGGAGGTGTTCTTTGGTCTACGCGTCTTTCGGGGTATAAAATAGTTGGGATCCGTTATAAGCGGAAAGGTGCGGTAACCGTTTCGTGAGACCAGCAATGGTTCTTGCACCGCCTGGCGGCTCTCGGCGGTGTCCTCCTCATACAGTGATTCAGTTGGTAAAAAGTCCCCGGCCATGGACATCATTCCGAAGTGCCGCATCATGGCCACAGCCTCCAACTCAACTGTGCTAGTGTCCTCCCAGTCCGCCATCGTTGCATGCTCGCCCAGAGGCTTGGTGCCAGCTATCCGCTGGATTCGCTCCATCATCTCCAGGCTGTGACGGATTTCCCGGGCCTTACCGCCCTCTGCGGATCTGCTGTCTTTCATGCCGTCCAGCTGTGCGTTCCGTTTCTCACGCGCCGCCAGGTACTCGTAGGTGTTCTTGGGCCGGGGAACGAACTCTTTTTTTCGTCGCTCCTCGTAGTCCAGCTGGCCATGGATCAGATTGAAGTCCGGTTCCATATCCACCAGCTCATCCTCAAATCGAGAGCTCGGTACCCAGGCCATGATTGTTCTTGTGCAAAAAGAATTTGTTTAATTTGTTTTCAACGCCATCAGCAATAATTGCATTCTGCAATCAGCTCGCCCTAACCTCAAACAATGGTAGCATGCGTTTGCTGATCGCAAGGGCAAGTAACTCACCTTCTTTTGTTTAAAATCACACACAATTAAATGCTCAAACTTTAAATCCAAAATTCTTCCACGAATTTGTTTTTTAGAGCCAAGCAACAGGGTTGCCACGGCGCGTGGCACACGACAAGACGCGTTAGTGACAAGTGGACGACAACTAACTATCGAACCCACCGATATTTCTTTTCGCAAAAAAATTTAATAAAAATATACAATTTTCTTTTAAAATAATTCATTTAAAATAAAGACTTTGCTCCCGAACTATTTTACAAAACAATTCGTATGAGTCGCAGTGTAAAATTAATAAATTTTACAATATATAAATAAATAAATAAAACAATTTTCAAGTCTTTTATTAAATTGATTTAATCGTACTCTCACTAAACTAGTTAGAGTTTTTAATTCAATTTAATTTTTCACATCGATCAGAGTTTATTTTATTCTTTTGCCATCTCTAGAGAGCACCGGCGTGGCGAGTGATATTGCGCCAAAAAGTCAAACAAAAGGAAAATGAGTAAGGGAAGAGGAAGAGTCAGCCAGTCATTAAATAAACAAAAGGAAATCAATGCATTCTGCGTTATCTAGACATCTTCACTAATATCCCAGCACTTTGGCATAAAATAAACATAAATTACGACTCACCAGCGGCGTCTGTTTTCGCACTTTTCCGGCTGCGTCCTTTGTTTTTGCAACGTCTGCACTCGATTCTCAACTTTGCCCTCAATACGCCAACTTGAACAATTGACCACTTCACTGGGTTTTCGCGCACAACTAGTTAGAAAGCATTCTATTTTCTCAGTAAAAACAATTAAAATTAAAATGCAAAAATCTGCAACGCTGCTAAAAAATTTACTTTGGCGATTAGTGTAGCTGCGTCGAAAAACATAAAAATAACCAAAATATGGAGATAAATATCGCATTAAATTGGTTGTAAAAATATGGATTTCACCCTTCCATGAGAACTGGTCACACTAAAGTCAATAGTTTAAAACATTAAAAAATAAGTTCAATTAATGTTTATTGATTGTTTCTATGTCCTCAATGCTTTTAATTAGCATAATTTGTATTTTTAAATTTAATATTTTATAGAAAAATAAGCTATACAGAAAGAAAAAAATGTTTATTGTCTTAATTTTCTTATTAAATTTTTTCTGATTATATATTTGTTGATATCTTAATATGTAGCTTGGTGTTTTCATAAATTTCTAAAATGAAAATGTAATCACGTACATAAAATTGTATTCAATCTTAGTACAATAAAGAAAAATATTCATATTAAAAATTTTAAAATATTCAATATTAAAATATAAAAATAAAATATTGTATTATTTTCCTGATCGTTCCTATCACAGCTATATGATATAGTTTCCCGATTAAAATAAAATCAAACCGAAATTCTAGAAAAATAAAAAATAGGTATTTCTTAAATTATATGAAAATCTGTTGAAAACTGAAACAGGTATAATTTTTAATTGTATTAATTTCCTGATCGTTCCTATCGCAGCTATATGATATATTTTCCCGATTATAAGAAATCAAACCGAAATTCTAGAAAAATACAAAATGGCTATATCTTAAATTATATGAAAATCTGTTGAAAACTGAAACAGGTATAATTTTTAATTGTATTAATTTCCTGATCGTTCCTATCGCAGCTATATGATATTGTTTCTAGATTAAAAAAAAAATATAACCGAAATTTTAGAACATTACAAAATAGCTATATCTTAAATTATCTGAAAATCTGTTGATCGTTCCTAACGCAGATATATGATATAGTTTCCTGATTAAAAAATTCTAACCGAAATTTTAGAAAAATACAAAATAGCTATATCTTAAATTATATGAAAAAATTTGAAAACTGAAAGTTATCATTTTTAATTGAATTATTTTCCTGATCGTTCCTATTGCATCTATATGATATAGTAGTCAGATTTTCATAAAATTTTAGCTAGATCTACTCGGCTGTTGATGTTGATCAAGAATATATATACTTTATATGGTCGGAGATGACTCGTCACTGCGTTGCAAACTTCTGACTTGAATTATAATACCCTGCAAGGGTATAAAAACTTAAATATTTAAAGGAATTGTATAAAAAATGTATTAATATATATATAATTATTATTATTTTTCTATCTTTAAGTTCCACAGCAGTGATAAGTACATCCTATCTTCATAACAAATTAACATACTTCAATGATATGTTTAAAAACAATTATTAAATTATTTATTTACAGTAGTATTTTATGTTGCGATTTAATGATTTTTTGTACGATCTTATCAGCGATATTTTTTAATAATATAGATCAGTTTAATCGAATCAATTTCCTTATCTGGTCGAAAGTTCACTGAATAATACAGATCAGTTTAATCGAATCATTTGCCTTACGTGGTGATAATCTCGCTGATATGTCTAAATCCGCAGCTTTCTTTATATTTGCGATTATTCCTTGGTATGTGGTAGCACAATCCCCTGAAGGATCTGTATGTCTACTGGAGGATCCAAAAAACCAGTGCGGATCCTTCTGTCTGTCCGTACTAAAGCCATTGCTCGATCACATTGCTAAACTCCAAGACCAGTGGAGTATCTCTGATTCTTTAGGTTTAAATGAAACGCAATCGAAGCTGGACAGGATTGAAGGCATACAGTTGGCCTTTGAGAAAACTGTAAGGGCAACCATGCAACCAACGCAGGATATGGAAGCGAGACTCAACTTTATGGCAAATCAACAAGATATTCTAATTTCTAACGGAAATCAAACCCTCAATAAGTTGGAAAGGATCATTTCGGAGAACTTGGGTGCAAAACTGGATAGAATGGAAAGCCAACAGAAACTTTGGCAGCAGGAACTGATTGAAAAAATCGCTGAGCCGCGGCAGATTTTCAAAGACCTGAAGAGTGCACTGGAAACCCAGATAAAAGATCTTCAGGGAAAACTCTCTAGCCTTCAGAATTCCACGGTATCCAAGTCAATTCCAGCAAACTTCCAAAAGATCGCAAACAGGTTTTTCTACATCGAGAGGCTTTTCGAAAAGAATTGGTTTTCTGCCTCGGATACTTGTCGCCGGATGGGCGGTCAGCTTGCCATCATAGAGAACGAGGAGGAGCGGAGGGCTATTGCGGCTATGGTAAATCAAAAGGCCAATTTGGCCTTCTGGCTGGACATCCACAATATGGCCAATAAGTTGGAGTACACATCTTCGGCTACCGGGACAAGACCGCCCTTTATCAAGTGGGGCAAAAACCAGCCAAACTTATTTAATGAGGACTGCGTCGCCCTTGATGCTGGTGAAATGCATGATTACAATTGTGCCAGTAAATTATTCTTCATTTGTCAGGCCTGAAAGGTGTTAAAAAAATTGTTAGATTTTAAAATTTCTTAAATGGAATTTTACTGTCTGCTTTTTCATCAAAATAAATGAAATACCTTTCTTTGCTTAGCTTAGACTATAATTTAAACTTCATGTGCCCTGCTTCGAGTACATGTCCTTTATTATCTGCATGCGTGTCATCTGTGTAGCGCATAGCCACGAGTCCTTAATCCGGAACACCTGGAACTGCTTGCGCTTCTCCTTAAACGGCTTGTAGTATATGTCATAAATGTCGCGCAGTATGCGTTGCACAACAGCCTTTGAGGGCTTTTGCTGGCAATCCCGAAACGTTTGGTTTTTGTGCATTTTTGTGTAATCGCCATCGTCCCACCAAATGGGGAAATCGATCTCTTCGCATGGCTCCAGCATCTCCTGCTTACATTTTCGACTGGCAACTATCAATTTGTCGTTTGAAATGTGAAAAGTCCAGGATACATCATTATCCGACGGCTCCTCTTCGGTTAACATTTCCACAAGCAGTTCCTCTTCTTGGTCCTGCTGGGCCAGGGACAAGGCCAACTCATCGTCCAGCTCATCCATTTGCTGCTGGGCGGAAGCAGCCTGCTGTTCCTGCTCCTCAAGGGCCAGTTGCAGTTTTAAGGATGCGCCAGGCGGCGGATCGATTGATTGGAACCAACGCAGCTGGCCATTCACGTTGACAGCCTGACGAAAGACGTGAATGGTTAGAGAGAGTGTGACAGAATAAACGTAAAATTGGTTAACTTACAATCACTTGCTTGTCGGTTATGTCTCCTTGGAGCATCGGAGGCTTGCAGGTGGATATTGTGATCAGAGGAGGTTCTTCCTCCTCCTGCTCCTCAGCCAGCTGATCGAGCACTTGCTCCTCCGCCGTTTCCTTCCTCTCGATTTCGAGCTCCACCTCGTCAAGGTTCTCTATCAAGTCGTTGAACAGCTCATCCTGCTGCGCCAGCTCTTCCAGCCTCTTCTCCTCCTCCAGGCTGTGTAGCTCCTGCTGCAGCTCATCGGCCGTCTGAATGGTTTCCTCGATGCCAGAGTGTCGCAGTTCCAGGTGCCGCTTGAGGTTGGCCTTCCTATCCGAGCTGTACATGCACAGGGAACACTTGTACTCCTTGTGGCTCTTCTCAACATTGTTGTGCACCGCCATGTGGCGTTTCAGGTCATGGGCTCGATTCGTTTCGTACCGGCAGCCCATCACCTGGCAGCGGATCCTGCGGGTTCCTGCGGCCGACTTCAGCTGGGTGTCCGGCTCATCCGGAGTCTTTGGGACTACGACCTCTTTGGGATGTCGGATGGCCACATGCCGCTTTAGGTTGGTGATCTTATCGGTGTTGTAGATGCAGACGGGACAGCCAAATGGCTTCGGTTCCACCGGACGCTTGTGGCGCTCCTCGTGACGCCACAGGTTGTGGGCCCTGTTTGTCCTGTAGGGGCACCTGGCCACGCTGCAGCGCAGGATCCGAATCGTATTGACTTCCATGCATTCGTCCTCCGAGTCGCAATTGTCACTTGGCATCATGGAAATTCCCCAGGGAGCATCAGCCCCCTGCTAATTTTGCTTAATTGTTATTGCTTCATTTATGTACGAATTGTGTCATTTCGGTAGCTGCAAACGTGTCTTTTCATTATCCAATTGGGGAATTGGGTTGTTCTTGTCGCTTTACTCACTTTTAATTCACATTTGGTTCAATTTTTCACCGGCAAAATTAGTTTTTTTCCTAACAAATTTTTCGTCGCTTTTTTTTTTTTGTTTTTTTTCGATGATAGCATTTGTTTTGAAAAACTGCTGTTATTTAACATTTTACATCTTACATGTCTAAAGAATTATTTTACACGTTTACATGGGGTCGAATTCTCGAGTTTGCGATCTAATTCACATGTAGGAAGTTGAATTGTAATGTAAAATTCTTTAACAGACCTGCTCTTATTAACAGAATTTTCTTTCGTTGGCAGTCGGGTGTAGAAAATATACCAAACAACCAATGTATCGATATTTGTTTTGGTATTTTGTGATATTTTTTTCTCGTCAATCTTAATACCGGAGCTGTTAATTAACATTTTATATCTTACACGTCTAGAAAACAAATTTACATGGAGAAAGTAAAATTCATTAACAGCGTAAATTAATAGAATTCTCTCTCGTTATCGATTGTCTAGTAATCGAAAACATTGGAAGTACCACCAGCGTAGCCAGACTGGCGATAATTGGAAGTTTACAGTGTTGGCCAACGAACTGATATGTACTGGTAAGTATTGTATTTATTTTGGCGCGCATTTTGAAAATCAATGAATATGCTACAAACTGGTTTAAACTTTATTTTAAAGCCAAGCTTCAATTGCAAAATTCTGACCTGGATTAAATGTGAAAGAACTTTAGAATGTCCCATTTATTAAACAACCCCCCCCCTCCTATTTAAGGTCCTAGCAGCGACCTGCACTTGGCAGAGAGTTCATTATCCTTGCTGCCGTTTTTACTACAGGACACATGCGCCTTGCGTCGCCTGCAGCCGGCTTGGCGCATTCATTGAGTTTTTGGGGCCACCATCAATGGGACATCCCCTCCCGCCCCTTTTTGCCCGGTATCCCCATCTGTACTCGTACTCGGTTCAGAGTTCGTCTGGGGCTGCAAGATTCGTATTTTATTATTTTTTTTTTCTTTTGGGATCGGATCCAGGGGTCGGGAGTCCTTGCAGTTTTTCAGCTGTTTCGAGTTTTTCACTCGCTCAGTTGCAAGTCGACTGCTGGCCAAGGCGCACGGAAAACTCGGAAAAATCGGCAAAGCAGCAGCGACGCGCCCACGGGAAATCTAATAGAAATAGTAAAACCAAAAAAAAATATATATATTTCCCATTATCAAAAGTGAGAAAAAAAGGAAAAAGTTGTTAAGCAAACGAAAAAAGTAAATTTCAAAAGAAAAAAAGGGCTTGTCCAGGGAATATTTTCCCCAACTCTGTGTGTGTGTGTGTGTGTGTGCGTGTGTTTGTGTTAGTGTCTAGGCCATTAAAATAATTGCACAAATATATCCGGTTATGTTGGCCAAAAACAAAGTTCTCAAGCTCGGGGGAAATATCAAGCAAAAATAAATAACAACAACCCTCCCCATGAAAATGTGGAAAAAAAAACAACATGTTTTAATTGGTTAGCCAACGCCCCCGCCCCCTCCCCGCCCTGAGCACCCTTTTCTTAATTCCTCCCCCGCTGAGCCCCCAATTGCTATTTGGCTTTCTAAATTGGCATAAATTCATTTATGGGTCAAACACCCCCCTTAAAAAAGTTACCAAACTACATCGACAAAAAAGGAAAAAAAATAACTCCCCCTGCACTTGAGTGTATTTGTTAGTTTATGTGTGTGTGTGCACTTCCGGTTGCTCAGCACGTAACGGAAATATGCAGTATAAAATGCAATCCCTTCGGTGTGTGTGTGTTCTGTTTCCCTTTAAATTCGTTTTTAAATTGCGCAAGGTTATATTCGTAAAAGTGAAAGAAAATTATTCATAATTATTCTGAAATATTGCGAAAATGAAATAAACGCTAAAGCATATCGCACCCACACAATAAGTCAGTCAAAACGTGCAATTAGAGCCAAAACAAAGCAATCAATGAATATTAAATGGGGAAATATTGAAAGCGATGCTCGTTGGCTAAATTGTTTATAATTCGAAAATACAAAATGTTTTTCATCTTTTTTCGCGCCGTTCCCTCTCAAGCAAACGTAAACAATTAAAAGAAAAAAACCGAAAATTTTTAAATTTGTAAAACATTTTTAAATGCTCTCACTATTTTTGAATATTTTAAATATTTGATTACCTTTTAAGTTATTACGAAGTTTAATATAATTTTAATGCCATATAAAAATAAATACAATTATTACTTTAAAGTTTAAATTAATACGATTATTATAATTTAAAAGTTTTGGGTTTTAAATGAAACGTACTTTTTATACCCTTGCAGGGTATTATAATTTCAGTCAGAAGTTTGCAACGCAGTGAAGGAGGCACCTCCGACTATATAAAGTATATATATTCTTGATCAGGATCAACAGCCGAGTCGATCTAACCATGTCCGTCTGTCCGTCTGTCCGTCTGTCCGTCTGTCCGTCTGTCCGTTTCTACGCAAACTAGTCTCTCAGTTTTGGAGCTATCTGAATGAAACTTTGCAGTTAGTCTTCTATATACTCTCACTCGTATATATGTCGGAACGGGCCGGATCGGACGACTATATCATATAGCTGTCATAGGAATGATCGGAAAAGTTTTACAAAAAAAATTATAAAATTTTTAGTTTTCAACAGAATTTGATCAAATTTGAGATATAGCCATTTCATATTATTCTACAATTTTGTGTAAAATTTTATAAAAATCGGACGACTATATCATATAGCTCCCATAGGAACGATCGAGAAATTAATTCAATTAAAAAGTATAACATTTTCAGTTTTCAACAGATTTTCATCAAATTTGAGATATAGCCGTTTCATATTATTCTACAATTTTGTGTAAAATTTTATGAAAATCGGACTAATATATCATATAGCTCCCATAGGAACGATCGAGAAATTAATACAATTAAATTTATAACTTTTTTAGTTTTCAGCTGATTTTCATCAAATTTGAGGTATAGCCATTTTATATAAGTCTAACATTTTGTGGCAAATTTCATAAAAATCGGACGACTATATCATATAGGTGCCATACAAACGATCGTTTGATGTAGAGGAAAAATGCAAATCTGTGAATGTAAAACTGCAAATATAATATGTATATGTATATATGAATGAAATGAAAGCAGGTATTACTTCATTGTTTTTTAACACAAATAAATATAATTTATATTGTATGGATTCCTATTCATAGAAGTTCTATCTGCAAGGGTATATAAACTTCGGCGTGCCGAAGTTAGCTTCCTTTCTTGTTAATAATGTTTTCTTTTATTACTTATAAAAATTTTATATCATTTTTAAATTTCTTGTAATATATTTTTGTATGACTATTTATTTGCTTTAAAATGTGTTTATAATTTTTATATTTTTATCTTCTGTGAAAATGGTGTTTACTTTGAAAACACTAGAGTATATACATAGTATCCAAAAAAAAAAGAAAAAATATATGCAAAATAAAGCAAAAAACAAAAATTTGTATTTCGTGAGAGTTTTCGAGTTCACGCTTTCCATTTCATTGGTTTCAGATTTTTTTTTATTCGCCGGAATCAGTTTTCAATTTAATTTTCGACCTCTGCATCTGCCCTGGAGGTTTTACGACAGCAAACTCGTTCAATTGCCGCCCTCAAGAGGAAATCTCAACTCAAGGTGAGTAAAAGGGGGCACACAATAAAAAATATACATATTTTTTATTAAATATTGAATAAAAATATAAATAAATAAATTATATAAGAGGGAATTGACATATAAAAAGAATATTCATAGCTCTAATATGAGGCTGAACTTGATATACTTTTTTACTTTTAATTTCCTTTTAAAATTTCCCTTAAAAGTATTTATAATTATTTATTATATTTAGTATTTAATTATATTTAAAATATTACATAACATGATTTTGATATTTTATTTGATTTTAAATCCTTAACTCTTTAGGTAAAATAATGATCCAATAAAATGTTTAATTAATTTTTGCATCCATGTATGATTTTTCATATGGTTTAAAACATATTTAAATGAATAAATTTATAACAAATTCTTGGGTTACATTATAATAATATTAAGTATATTTAGTTAACATTTCAATATTTAAAACAGTAAAAGATGAAGCTAAGTTGGATATATTAATAGAGTTCTCCAATAAATACACCCCCTAGAAATTTAATTAAAATTAAAAGATGGATTTTCTACAGTATACCTAATCAGATAATTATTTTAATTATATTATATATTTTTGCAAAGCCCCCTTTTTTAATTTGTATCAGTTACGACTATATTAAGAACTGTATTCATATTGTTTGTCCTTTTTAAACAAAGGAGTGTTTGCCTTTTGGATTATTACTGCAGTGCTACTCCTGCTCCTACCATTGTTTGCTCAGTGGCCTTTGACCCTTTGTCCAGGTGGGGTCGTTTCCACGTCCTCATTCTTATTCTCATCTGCAATTTGCATCCCCATCCAAAGTCCTGTCGATGGCTCTTCAGTGTCCACTTGTGCCAGTTTCTCGATTTCCAAGTTGCTTTTTGCAGCCGGTATATCGAGCAAAAAGGGGCGTTTTTTGGGGTTTTTTTCTATGGAGGCAAAAGGAGAAGGTCGCAAAAGTGCAACAAGAGAGAGGGGGAGAGATTTTCCATATAGTTTTCCATTTTCCAAACCAACTGAAGTTGTGTGTTTGATTAATTTAATTAAAGTGAGACACAAGCACGGGGTCAGCAAAATATGAATTCAAAGAGTGAAAGAGCGTTTGAGAGCTACGAAAATAAATAAGAACAAATATTATTTGATTACTTTATAGGAAATTTAATGATATGATAAATCTATTATTTATATTCTTATAGCTTTATACTTATTACTTTACTATGAATTAAATCATCCAACTAAAGACCCTGGAATTAGCATCACAAAATAATAAAAGCCCATGATCTAATAGTCTTCATAATATGATCCATACATTTCAAATGTTTATGTTTGCCATTTGTTTAGTTTATTGAACTGAATCTTCAACAGAACATAAAATTGGCAGACATAAGCCTAATGGGGAATTCTTTCAAATCATAAAAAACTGAATAATTTCTTAAATAAAAAGGTGTAGATGGAAATGAAGAAGAAAAGTGTTTGGTTTAAATTATAAATTTGCAATAATAAGCTAACAAAAGTTGGATCAATTTTAAAACTAGAAATCAATATTTGTGAATAATTTATACTTAAGTTAGGCTGTTTAACTTTGAGTAGATAACTTTGGTAGATAAATTTAATACAGCTTGCTGTATCATTTAAAATATTAACTTTAGTGGCAATAAGGAAATTACTGGGAAAATGAATGCAAAGCTATTTCTAGATCTCAGCCTGATTACTTCTATACCATCTATATATATAATTGATATAATTGTCATGATTAAGACTTACCGGAATTAATCTCTTTCGTCATTCCTTAATTCCTTGCAGTGTAGATCCATATTCCTGGTGACTTTAATAAGGCTATGTCATCTCGAGATAAGCTTCTTCCTGTTTATCCACATTTATTCCATTGGCCAGATGATATTTTTGAGGTAGAAGGGCCATCGTTATCACTGTTATCACTAATCACTATCACTAGAGATGTTAACACTGGGACGGCCACGGACAGACTGAGGTCCGGGCGGCGGCAGCGCCTGGTATTTATAGTCTCCGAGCAGAAGAGAAAGAGAGTAAGCGAGAGCCCTAGAGAAAGGGATAGAGCTGGAGAATGGCAGAGAGAGTTGGAGAGAGTGAGAATGACTTAGACATGCTGAACTAATTAGAGCTTATGGGAGAGAGAGAGAGAGAGAGAGAGAGAGGGAGAGCGAGCGACATTGAGATAGAGGATATTACACTCACACGCACAAATAGTTTTGCCTTTTTCTCTATATTGAAAGATCGTTCCGATGGCAGCTATATGATATAGTCATCCGATATTAATATAATATATATATAATAAATATAATATATATAAAATAATTCAAAATAGCTTTACTTTAAATTAGAAGAAAATATGTTGAAAACTGGAAAAGTTATAATTTGTTTTTTAGCAGCTTTATGATATAGTCGTTCGATCCGGCTTGTTCTGACATATATTCAAGTGAAAGTATTTAGAAGACTAAGTGACTGACCGATCCAGTTTTTTTTGAGTTTTCATATATATTAATATATCTTAAAATATTTTTAATGATTAACTTGTAAATAATTCAATCAAATATTATTATTTACTTATTCCAATTTAAATAATAATCAAAGCCATCGAACCATCGAACTTTTCATGCCTTTATGGTAATCCTAAAAAAATCTTCCTTAAAATATATGTTTATAAATGTACAAATATATATATTATATTCATATATTTCTTATTACCCATTTTTTGCTCGTCACGTTTCGTGCATTACTGTAAAAAATTGAACCGTAAAAACGAGTTAACCTACTTTCAGGTGTGCAACGTGTGTCTTGTGTGTGAGTTCTTTTTATGGGTGTGTGTTTCCGAGTGCTTTGGTGTATGTGTGTGTGTCTGTGTTTGTGTGTGTATAAGGTGCATACAGTTGCAAGTGCACTGTTCCGTGCAAATAAACAAACAAACAAAAACACAAATACACAAATGCAAAGGCGGGACACATGGAAGAAATTTGATTCATTTGCATTTTGCACCCCCAACGGAAGCAAGCACACACACACACACACACACAAAGAAACACATATACACACACACAAACACACATACATCTGCCCTTAACGCACACTAAGAAATATAACAATCCTCGCGAAAAAAACATACAAGCAAGGTCCGAATTTTAGTTACACGAGCTTAAAGAGGAAAGATTTGAATTGTATATTTAAGAAATAAATACAATACATAAAGAGGAAGCAGTTGAATTATGTTATATATTAAAATAAATATAATACATAAAGTGTAAGCATTTGAATTTTATATATCAAGAAAAAGAGGAAAATATGTTATCTTAAAATACTTCTCAAATAAATACAAATAAAATTATTTACTTAAATTATTTATGGCAAATATTTGTCTAGGAATTTCCTAAGTAACTGCTAATTAAGCTTCTTTTTTAAACATAGCAGAAATAAAGGATCAATTTCTAAATATCTAAAATTAAAATAGGATCAAAGTAAATATTTATTATCTCCAGAGGCTTCTTTTTTTATACCTTTTTCTACTAAGAATACCTTACATGGAATTCCTTATAATATTATCTATTAAAAACTATTTGCAAACTTATTTTCTTATGCCCACATTTGTAAAAAAAAAAAAACATCTATGGGGTAGCAAGGCTCTGTGGACAGTTAAACAGCATTTAAGCCAAAAACAAAGCCCACAAACGAAAGGGTACAAAATAGGGTGGTGCATTTGGGGTCACCGCAAAAAGCGAGTGCAGTGCCCTCAATTAGAAGGCGCTCAAGGACAGCGACAAAACAGCTGCAACAACAACAACAACAACAACAACAGCAACATGCAACAACAACAACAACAACAGCAACATGTAACAACAGCTGCAACTCGCTAAAGTTCGCCTTTAATTGCTGACAACATGGCGTATACGTAATGCCGCTTTTTGCGTGTGTGTGTTTTTTTGTGTATATTTCTTGCATTTTGATTTTTTGTACGGTTTCACCCTTTTTGCACTTTGAACTATGCATATTTCTCAAGCAGCTCGCGCTTGGCCTTCTCCAAAAAAAAAAACAAAGAGAGAAGGAAAAACTGGGGTTGTAAGGGGTTGAAAGTGGGCCCAAGTACGTAGTTTTGGCATTGCCTTGGCTTGCATCCCTTTGCATCCTCAGCCTCATCTTCAGACTCAAGTTACTGCCGCAAACAAAAAAAAATACAGAAACAGTATGAAAACAAAGTTAAAAATGTTTAGCAGATTGAGGGGTAAAATGATTCCGGAAATACCCTTACTATTAAACCGGAAATGGTTGAATAAATGAACAATAATTAGTTTATTTAATAGGAAAAAATAAGAGGGGTTTTTGGTGATAAATCTACAATATTACAAAGCTATTTTGTAATATTTCTGATGATATATGTATACTATCTATAGATGATTAATATGTCTTTAAATATTTGTCTATTAATTTTGTTTTAAATATACTTTTATTAAATGAAAGTCTCATGAAACCAAGTATCCTTTTTCTTTCCCTTTCATTGGTCGAGTGTTGCAATTTGTGGAGTGTTTGTCCGGGTTTCTTCTTCTGCTTTGTTGTTGCTAATGTTGTTTTTGCCATTATTGTTGCATTTCGTCCTCGACGTTGTCTCTGGCCTGCTCAATTTTCTGCAAGGACACGCACTCTGCGTCTGTGCATAAGGAGCCACAAGTCGTTGGCGTTTGTTGCCCGCCACAAGGACACTCGAGAAATGTATGCCACCAGATTTTCCACCCCCCTCTCTTTCGACTCAGCCTCCAGCCGAATGCAAGAGCAGCAACCTTCGGTGGAGGTGAAGCGACAATCCTGAACCTGAATTCCTCCTCAGGCGCCAGGAAATGACACTGCCCATCTCTGTCAGAGTTTTATGCATGGAGAGAAAAAGTGGGGTTTATAATGTTGCATATATTAAATAATAAATATTTTACGATTTACCTAGTTTTCATTAGGTTTATATGTATATTTTTTATTTAGTTTTTACCACTTTAAGGCTCTTTTTAATCCATTTCTCAATGAGGCCATAAAGTTGAGATGTCCTTTTGGCAAAAACCCTTCCCTTTCCTTACCTTTCCTTTCCCTGTGCAATCTTGACATTTAATTATCTGCCATTTGGCTGCAGCAGCTGCCACAGATAATGCCAAGCTGTGTGTCAAGGTCGTTGCATTTGTTTTTTTGGGCGGTAAATGCATCTTCACCTGCACAGGTGAGCAGATGTTCAAGGTTGAAGCCAGTGCAGGAAATTCGACAAAATGTTCAAGGCGGAATCCATAAATTTCCGATGATGAACATCTCGTAGAGCGCTAATCGAATTCAGGGTCGGGAATGTCATTTGGGCGAAATTAAATTGGTCTATAATTTATATAGACCATGAAGCGAACTATACTTTAAATTAATATTAAAATTATGATTTAATGTTTGAATAAATAATGCCTTAGGTTATCATAAATTGTTTTAGAATTTTAAAATGTTTTATAATTGGGGAACATTTACTAAACACAATTCACAAATACTGTTATCGGTTAATATTCCTTTTATTTTTAATGTTCTTAATCGTTATTAAGACCTATTTTTAATTAGCTCAAATGAGTTATATTTTTAAGAAAAAAAATATATCCTGTAAGCTTAAGAGTTGCTTATTAACTTAAAATTTCATGGTTAATAATATCAATTAACTATATTATTTATTATGTATTAGCTTCCATTATACGCATATCGAGTGTGTTTAATATTCCTTAATATCTAATACCTCAAGTAACTTAAATGTTTTTATATTTTAATATTTATTTTAATAGGCTAGAATTCTTACTAACTAATTAACTAATTTCTAACTGCTTGTATTTTTTCTATACCTTTAAAGTTGTCGAAATGGAGCGAAGCGAAAACCGGCGAAGAAGGAGAAGGTAAGGTTATAAATCTAAGATTTCTATCTGAATAAATGAAATATTTTATTAAAAATGAAATATATTCGAAAAATAATATTAAGACACTTTAATTTAATTTTATTCAGCTTAAAAACAAGTATTTACGCTCTTTACAAGTTACCAGTATTAAAATAAGTCAAAGCTAATAAATTTAATCCTCAAATAATTACAAAACACCCTCTCAAAACCTCATTTTAATCATATTTCTAATCATTAACTTGACTCTTTTAATACCACTAACTGTTTAATTATTTATTTATACTTTACCTATAAATATTTTTACTTTTCAACTACATTTTAATTATAAATTTAAGTGGGCATCGCTTATGTGGTGTCTTGTGTTTTCAGGTCAATCAATAGCATTCCGATATCGATTCTCGCCAGTGATTAGTATATGCCACATACATACATATATCTGTGTGAATGCCTAACGGTGTGTTTGTGTGCAACATGGCGGCTTAGCCGACGCCATTTTACTTCGCTCACATCCTTTTCCGTTTGCATTGGTATTTGTGCCTAAGGTTGTGGTGTGGTTTTTACGCGAGTGTGTGTGCGCGACCTACGACAACATGAAGGCAGGTTGAGTTAGGTTAGTTCCTGCGCAGACTCATACCATGGCACTCAAGGGAATACAATACATATGCACATGTGTAGGAGTGTATCTGTGTGTGTGTGTGTTACTGTGTCGCGTAGGAGCAATCAATGAAAGTTCAACGCACGTGGAACGTCGTTACCTTGCCCAAAGACTTCTTAACTTACTAATTGAGCGAGCGTTTAAAGTCCATTTATAACTTAAGAAAAAGACGATATAACTATGAAGTTAATAAAGAATATTTAAAGTAAATTTATAAGGCATATAAAACTTTGAAATAATTAATTTAAATCAAGAATTTTTGTTTAAGGTGTACAAGTTAAAATAAACTAAATACTCAAAAGCTTAAATCTTAACCCGAAATCAAAAAAAAATACAAGAAAGGAAGCTAATTTCGGCATGCTGAAGTTTATATACCCTTGCAGATAGAACTTCGATGACTAGGAATCCATACAATAAAAATTATATATATTTATGTTAAAAAACAATGAAGTAATACCTGCTTTCATTTCATTCACCTATGTATACATAATATATTTGCAGTTTTACATTCACAGATTTGCGTTTTTCCTCTAAATCAAACGATCGTTTGTATGGCACCTATATGATATAGTCGTCCGATTTTCATAAAATTTGACACAAAATTTAAGACTGATATAAAAAGGCTATATCTAAAATTTGATCAAATTCTGTTGAAAACTGAAAATGTTATCGCCACCGCGATTGTCAGTCTTCCGACAACAGCCACCGCCATTCTCAGTCCTCTCAAATTTCTCGATCGTTCCTATGGGAGCTATATGATATAGTAGTCCGATTTTCATAAAATTTGACAAAAAATAGTAGAATAATATGAAACAACTATATCTAAAATTTGATCAAATTCTGTTGAAAACTGAAAATGTTATCGTCACCGCGATTGTCAGTCTTCCGACAACAGCCACCGCCATTCTCAGTTCTCTCAAATTTCTCGATCGGTCCTATGGGAGCTATATGATATATTAGTCCGATTTTCATAAAATTTTACACAAAATTGTAGAATAGTATGAAATGGCTATATCTTAAATTTGATGAAAATCTGTTGAAAACTGAAAATGTTATACTTATTAATTGAATTAATTTCTCGATCGTTCCTATGGGAGCTATATGATATAGCCGTCCGATTTTCATAAAATTTTACACAAAATTGTAGAATAATATGAAATGGCTCTATCTCAAATTGTATTAAATTCTGTTGAAAACTGAAAATGTTATACTTATTAATTGAATTAATTTCTCGATCGTTCCTATGGGAGCTATATGATATAGTAGTCCGATTTTCATAAAATTTGACAAAAAATAGTAGAATAATATGAAACAACTATATCTAAAATTAGATCAAATTCTGTTGAAAACTGAAAATGTTATCGTCACCGCGATTGTCAGTCTTCCGACAACAGCCACCGCCATTCTCAGTCCTCTCAAATTTCTCGATCGTTCCTATGGGAGCTATATGATATATTAGTCCTATTTTCATAAAATTTTACACAAAATTGTAGAATAGTATGAAATGGCTATATCTCAAATTTGATTAAATTCTGTTGAAAACTGAAAATGTTATACTTAATAATTGAATTAATTTCTCGATCGTTCCTATGGGAGCTATATGATATAGTAGTCCGATTTTCATAAAATTTGACAAAAAATAGTAGAATAATATGAAACAACTATATCTAAAATTAGATCAAATTCTGTTGAAAACTGAAAATGTTATCGTCACCGCGATTGTCAGTCTTCCGACAACAGCCACCGCCATTCTCAGTCCTCTCAAATTTCTCGATCGTTCCTATGGGAGCTATATGATATAGTAGTCCGATTTTCATAAAATTTTACACAAAATTGTAGAATAGTATGAAATGGCTATATCTTAAATTTGATGAAAATCTGTTGAAAACTGAAAATGTTATACTTATTAATTGAATTAATTTCTCGATCGTTCCTATGGGAGCTATATGATATAGTCGTCCGATTTTCATAAAATTTTACAAAAATTTTAGAATAATATGAAATGGCTCTATCTCAAATTGTATTAAATTCTGTTGAAAACTGAAAATGTTATACTTATTAATTGAATTAATTTCTCGATCGTTCCTATGGGAGCTATATGATATAGTAGTCCGATTTTCATAAAATTTGACAAAAAATAGTAGAATAATATGAAACAACTATATCTAAAATTAGATCAAATTCTGTTGAAAACTGAAAATGTTATCGTCACCGCGATTGTCAGTCTTCCGACAACAGCCACCGCCATTCTCAGTCCTCTCAAATTTCTCGATCGTTCCTATGGGAGCTATATGATATAGTAGTCCGATTTTCATAAAATTTTACACAAAATTGTAGAATAATATGAAATGGCTCTATCTCAAATTGTATTAAATTCTGTTGAAAACTGAAAATGTTATCGCCACCGCGATTGTCAGTCTTCCGACAACAGCCACCGCCATTCTCAGTCCTCTCAAATTTCTCGATCGTTCCTATGGGAGCTATATGATATAGTAGTCCGATTTTCATAAAATGGTAGAATAATATGAAATGGCTATATCTCAAATTTGATCAAATTCTGTTAAAAACTGAAAATGTTATAATTTTTTTTTTTTTAATTTTCCGATCATTCCTATGATATAGTCGTCCGATCCGGCCCGTTCCGACATATATATGAGTGAGAGTATATAGAAGACTAACTAGAAAGTATCATTCAGATAGCTTCAAAACTGAGAGATTAGTTTGCGTAGAAACGGACATACGGACTTGGCTAGATCGACTCTGCTGTTGATCCTGATCAAGAATATATATAGTCGGAGGTGCCTCCTTCAGTGCGTTGCAAACTTCCGACTGAAATTATAATACCCTGCAAGGGTATAAATATATCAGATTTATTAACAAAATTAAAAAAAAAAAAAAAAATCTTTTCTGCAGACTTTTCAAACCCGTACAAAGTCTCCTAAAGAATTTCCCAGAATTTCTTAAACTCTTCAAAATATCCTTACAAATGTCCTCGTTCAAATAGGCCTCAACTAAGCCGCTTGTAAATATTGTTGCAAATTGTTGTAGGTCCTGTGTTTTCCTGCCGATGCAGTCAATGTCATTCGAAATTAAATGCCAAAAAGTGACAACACGTTGAAAAACACACAGACAGGCACACTGTTTGTGTGCGTGTGCATTGCTTTTTAATATGCAAAAAAAAAAAAAAAAAAAAAATGAAAATGGGGGCAAAAAGAGCGGGCTGGCAATAATTGACCCAGATTTTCCGATGCCACCCTAAAAGCCATGGCATATCGCGTATACGCCGCGTGTTTGCGTTGGCTCTTGGGTCCATCTTTTTCCCTCTTTCTATAAACATACATATGTTTTTGTTTTTTTTGCTTTTGAATTTATTATATTTAACAATGACTACGATAAGGATAAGGAATGTTCCAAGGTTAACAGATATTTATTGAAATATCAAAATCAAAAACTTTTAAAAAAATTAAGCAGAAAGTAAATACGACAATTGCTTGTTTATTGTTAAATTTACAAAATAAAAGAACTCCACAAAACTACAGAAGCTACAAAAAGATCATAAGCTACAAATAAAAAGTAATAAAAAAGTCATTGGCATAAAATAATGAAAAATAAAAGAAAATACAAAGAATTGAAAACAGATTTAGATCTAACCTAGAAGTTCGACAAGTCATTATTAAATTGTTTCAATAAAAATAATTCAAATCGTTACTATAACACAAGTCATAACAGCAACCGAGAAAAATCTCATCTAGAAGTTCGTATCGAGGCAAAAATCGACAAGTCATTTTTATATTGTTTCAATAAAATAATACAAACAAAGTGACAAATGAAACGTTCAACAAATATACCAAAATATTTGTGGTTATAATTTGAAAGTACAACTTTTCACAAAAGAAAATAAAAAAGAATACAAATAAATAAACACCAGACGACTCTACGAGCCAAAGGCCTCGAGTCGAATGAAATAACCAAAGAAAGGGACTGCTATTTATACCAAACAGGGGGACAGGGTTGTATTTCTTTTAGGGTTGCCAACATAACCATTTTTATTACATTTTCCATCAGGGTTGTCACCTTAATCTAATACGAAATTTATATGTTAGGCACAAGTAAGAAATATATGCTTTGTATATGATACTTTCTTCTAATTAAACTTATTATAAAATGAAAATTTTTGTAAAAAAATATTATCAATTTAAGATTTCCTAACTAAAACACTTTTATTCACCAGACTTTCAATTATCACATCTTTATGGTTTCTTCCTTTTCCAGACGACGGAAAAAAACTGCATTTTGTGAGTCCTGCAAGACGGAAATCGGTGCTGGCCCCCATTTTAAATAAAATCAAGAATGGCGCCGCCGATGCCTCCGATAGTGCCGAAAAGAAACTGGGCAGTGAGAGCAGCGGCAGTGGTCACATTGCAGTCCAGATCGAGCCAGCCAGGCGGGTTAAGGTGGGTGAAAGTTAAGGTCCTTTGAAGCTACCCAAATAAATTTAAACTCGATCCTGTAGCGTCACAGCATACACGGCATGATGGAGGAGGAAAACACCATACGGCCGCATCAGGAGATCCGACAGTTGACGCTGGAGGAGAAGAAGTTCCTGTTGGCTGTGGAAAGGGGCGATATGGCAGGCACCAGAAGGATGTTGCAAAAGGCACAGGACACTGATTACATCAATGTGAATTGTGTGGATCCTTTGGGACGCACTGCCCTCCTGATGGCCATTGACAATGAGAATCTTGAGATGGTTGAGCTGTTGATTAACTACAATGTGGACACAAAGGATGCTCTGCTGCACTCCATCTCCGAGGAGTTTGTTGAGGCTGTGGAGGTGCTTTTGGATCACGAGAATGTAACCTTTCACAGCGAGGGTAATCATGTGAGTTAAAGTAAATTCTTTTCCAGAATAAATAGTACTAAAGTTTGTTTTTTAATTTAATCAGAGTTGGGAGTCTGCCTCGGAGGATACCTCCACCTTCACGCCGGATATAACTCCCTTGATCCTGGCTGCACATCGTGACAACTATGAGATTATCAAGATCCTTTTAGATCGTGGCGCCGTTCTGCCCATGCCTCATGATGTCCGCTGCGGTTGCGATGAGTGTGTTCAGTCCCGGCAGGAGGACTCTCTCAGGCATTCCAGATCCCGCATTAATGCCTATCGAGCCCTGGCCAGTCCTAGTCTGATAGCACTTTCCTCCAAGGATCCCATACTCACAGCCTTCGAGCTGTCCTGGGAGCTGCGTCGCCTCAGCTTTCTGGAGCACGAATTTAAGGTGAGGTTTGAAAAAAGGTAAAACCTAAATGGATTAAGATGGGTGTTTTCCCAGAATGAGTACCAGGAGCTGCGAAAGCAGTGCCAGGATTTTGCCACCGCTTTGCTGGATCATACTCGCACCTCCCACGAGCTGGAGATTCTGCTCAACCATGATCCCACCGGTCCCGTTTACGAGCACGGCGAAAGGATGCATTTAAATCGCCTGAAATTGGCCATCAAGTTGAGGCAGAAAAAGGTGAGTTATCCTTGTTAAATAATATATGAATAACTACTTGTTAAATGATATCCTTTCCTTTTAGTTTGTGGCTCACTCGAATGTCCAGCAGTTGCTGGCAAGCATTTGGTACGAGGGTCTGCCTGGATTTCGGCGTAAGAACATGGCCCTGCAGGCGGTGGACATTATAAGGATTGGTATCCTGTTTCCCATCTTTTCGTTGGCCTATATCCTGGCTCCCTACTCCAGCATTGGTCAGACCATGCGAAAGCCTTTCATCAAGTTCATTTGCCACAGCGCCTCCTATTTCACCTTTTTGTGTGAGTTAAAACCTTCATTATCCTGGATCTTAATTAAAAAAAAAAAACGTGTTATTAAGTTCTCCTGATGCTGGCATCTCAGAGGATTGAGACCTTCATCGGTGGCTGGTTCTTTGCCGACTCCTCGGGCATGCTCAAGGTGGAGGAGGTGCCCACGAAACGTGGAGCCAAACCCACCTTCATTGAGTGGCTAATCCTGGCCTGGGTCAGTGGCCTCATCTGGAGCGAGGTGAAGCAGCTGTGGGATGTGGGTCTTCAGGAGTATCTCAATGATATGTGGAATGTGATTGACTTTGTCACAAACTCATTATATGTGGCCACGGTGGCTCTGCGTGTTGTGTCCTTCTTTCAGGTGAGCTTCACTAATTATTTAAATATATTTCCTAATAGATTGTAACATTTTATGGTTCTTAAGGTCCAAAAAGAGATGATATTTAACTCACATGCCACGGATTTACCTCGAGAACGTTGGGATGCCTGGGATCCCATGCTGATCTCCGAGGGCCTGTTCAGTGCGGCGAACATTTTCAGTAGCCTCAAGCTGGTTTATATATTCTCAGTGAATCCGCATCTGGGGCCACTGCAGGTGTCGCTGTCCCGGATGGTTATGGATATCATGAAATTCTTTTTTCTCTACGTTTTGGTACTATTTGCCTTTGGCAGCGGTCTCAATCAGCTTTTATGGTGAGTTAATAATTAACAAAGAAAGGAAAGTCGAAGATTATATACTTTTGCCGTTTGCAATTTTATAACAAGATCAAATAGGACATCAATAAAAAATAAGCTTTAAAATATTCACGTTTTTTTAATCGATATTTGTCGATTTAAATGACAACTTTTTTTCGATAAATCAATCTTTAAAAATATCTTTATCAAGCCAAAAATAAATTAATTTTACTTAGGTAAGCTTTCCTATATTAGTTTGTACCAGGTTAATAAATCTGCATACTCAGTTTAATATATAAAAAAATCAAACATTTTATAGATTTTTGTTACCCCTTATTTTTTTTTTTTAATTTTAAAAATTTATTTTTCTGTGGGAAATACTTAGATCTTCTCGGCTGTTGATGCTGATCAAGAAAATATATGATTTATGGGGTAAAAAATTACTCCTTCACTCTTTTACAATCTTCTAATTAAAATTCTGACAGCTTTCAAGGGTATTAAAATAAGACAAAAATACAATTTAAAAAGTTTTTACTGAGGAAATAATAATAATAAGCTTTAAATAAATTATTAATAAATTTAAATTATATACTTTCCCCTTAAAGGTACTATGCTGATCTGGAAAAGAAGCGTTGTCCTGAGGTTTCACCGATGAGTGCACTTTTAAACATGAATGGCACCAATGATCCCAATGCCTGCATTGTTTGGCGACGTTTCTCCAAGTAAAGTTTTCTATATTAATAAATATAAATATTTTAATTTAATGTATATATTTAATTTCAGTTTATTTGAGACCACTCAAACCCTCTTTTGGGCTGTCTTTGGCCTGATTGATTTGGACAGCTTCGAATTGGATGGCATTAAAATTTTCACTCGTTTCTGGGGAATGCTAATGTTTGGCACTTATTCAGTGATCAATATTGTGGTGCTGCTCAATTTGCTTATTGCAATGATGAATCATTCATATCAATTAATATCGGTAGGTATTTCATTAAAAATAATTTTTTAATAAAGCATAAATCAAAAGAATTTGTCAGGGAAAATTAAACAGCAGTAAAAGAATCACGGAGATTTGAAAAATAATTGAAAGGAGTTTGAAGTTCTTCAATATTCGATTTGAAAAGAAATATAACAATATAATATATATATATAATAAACAATATATAATGTTCGTTTTTTAAATAGTTTCTTTTGCTGTTTCTTTGGTATTTGTTTAAAAAGTGTAAACTTTTTTTTTAAAGTACAACTTTTAATGAGTTTGTTTAGTTTGGAAAGTCTAGAATATTCAAGTACAACCTTTTAATATGTACATTTTCCCTGAATTATCCTTAGGAACGTGCTGATGTGGAGTGGAAATTTGCTCGCTCAAAACTCTGGATAAGTTATTTTGAGGAGGGTGGCACCTGTCCGCCTCCTTTTAATATAATACCCACACCCAAGTCTATTTGGTATGCCGGAAAATGGGTGAGACGAGTTTTCTGCAGCGGCTCCTCGGCCGCTCGACGGGAACACCTGAAGACCATTCGGGTGAGTACACTAAATAACTGATAAAATATTTCAAAAATTTATTAATTAACCTTGATTTAATCCCCAGAGAAAGGCCCAGCAGGCGAGTGATCGTGACTTTAAGTATCAGCAAATAATGAGAAATCTGGTGAGGCGTTATGTGACCGTGGAGCAGCGCAAGGCCGAGTCCCAGGGCGTCACCGAGGACGATGTCAATGAGATCAAGCAGGATATATCCGCTTTCCGTTGCGAATTGGTGGAAATTCTGAAAAACAGCGGCATGGATACGAATGTGACCGCTGGTCAAGGTGGTGGTAAGCCCAAGAAATGTTTATTAACTAACTTGACTTTGCCTCTATTGAAATGGGTTTCTCGTCCTTTGACCCCCCAGGAGGTGGTGGCAAGAAGAATCGCCAGAAGGAGCGTCGTCTGATGAAGGGTTTCAATATTGCTCCACCAGGATCGACGGGATCTTTGGCTCCTGTTGCGGAATTTTCCACCTCTCTGGATAACTATGATAACCAGCATGAGATCCTTAGCTCCACACTTTCCACTCTATTTACACCGAACTTTATGCATAAACGCCAGCAGAGTCAAGCGGGTAGCAGTGGGGGTGGTGGTGGTGGCTCAGACTCACCCACCACGCCCACTCAGGGACAGGGCGGCCAGCAGGGTGGTGGGTCAATCCAGGTGACCAGCAACCAGGTGACCACCAAGTACAACAAATCCGCACTGAAGCCATACAACAAGAGGATTGCAGGGCACAAAAAAAGATGGGGTACGCATTCATCGTGCTCGAAATGATTTAATTTTGGAATATTTTTGGGATTTATTTTTAATATTTTAAAATATGGTGATATCTTGGTCATAGAAAAAACTCTTCTTTTACATTTTTACCTACAGCAAAATTCTTGAGAGTGTTTGGAAATCATAGCTATATTCAAAATTGTTCTAGTTAAATGCAGTTTTCAAAAGTATTTGATTTTGAAAAGATATATATCACAAAATAATCAAACAATACTACCTCAACTTATTTAAAAATGTTTATTTCAGGAAGGGAAATATCTAAATTTGATTCCATAAAATAATACCTTATATTTCTTATATACAATTCATTTAATGTTAATTGGTTTCAAGTTATGTTAATAACAAAGATTGTGAAATTATAATTTTTAAGTAAATTTTCTAAAGATACTAACATTATGCATTTAGTATAAAAACCAAATTTATTTATTAACTTTACAAATTACAATTTATTTTTTTATATTACAAATACAACCTCAAATAAAGTTAAAAATATTTATATTAAAAATATTTCAGAATAATTTACAAAATAATATATTATTTTCTTTATATAAATTGGATTTAATTTAAATTGGTTTTAAGTTATGTAAATAACAAAACAATGTCAAATTATTATTTTGTAATATATTTTAAAAAGATACTAACATTATACATTTAGTATGATAAAGCAAGTAGTATAAGCCAAATTTATTGATTATTTAATACGTTAGAGTAACCCAGATTGGCAACTATTAGTTATAATTCAATTAATAAAAGATTCTTAAATAGTCTACCAAAGATTATATTAAACCTTTTCTAACCAGTATTAAGGCAGAGAAAAGTGTGTAGATTTAAAAAATCATTGTTCAAGGCAACCAAAACTATATAGATTTGTAATTTAAAAAATTTTTACATTAAAAATTGTATTTAATAAATTTTTTTTTCCCTCCTTCAGGCACATTAATAGAAGCCGCCAAGGTGGGCAATGTGAGCAAAATGCTGGGACGTTCAAAATCCGAGGATTCGGTGTGTAATTCCTCGCACTCATCCACACCGGTTCATGGTCAAATGAGGGTCACCTATGCCCAGAATTCACCGCAGCACAATTATGGATGCCATGGAGATTCCTCCAGTACCACGGCCTCCACAACGACACCAACGCCCTCGGTGGTTAGCAATCCACCAGCAGCCCATGTGGGGGGAGTTGGCTCCCATTTCTTTCACACCACAAGCGGTGGGCTTAAATCAAACTAAATATCATTCTAATTACCTAAATTTAAATTATTTTATTTAAATTTATTTCCAGGACTCACTGCCATTGCAGCTTTGAAGCGAAAGCGCAAGAAATTCTCTTCTAGCAAAAATATTTGTCCGGTTACCGAATCTGTGGCAGCTGCAAATGCAGCTGAAATTTTAAGTGATAAGGTGAGCTAATTTTGAAGGGTATTCCCCTAATTTTAATACATAATATTCTTTATCTAATTTGCAGACCCTGAAGCGTGTGTCCAGTTATCCTGCAGCCGAGGCTGGAGTCCAGCACAAGGATCCTGCCCATCAATTGGTGAAGCCAAGGAGACATGAACAGACCCAAAGTCAGCATGATTCGGTGGAGACAAATTCAACGTTTACTTTGTCCATTGATCCTTCGAACACGTCCGTGAACTCCAGGGAACCATTGATCAGTACCAGTTGTGTGTCCACCACGGGAGCCATTGGATAAGGGATGATGATGATGATGAATCGTTGATGAATTACTGATGAATGGTACTGCAGCGGAGATACAAAATAAATACATTCAAACATACCAAAGATATAGCACACCTAAGGCATACCTAGGATACTATTCAGAGACAATTTGTTGACACTTTTTGATATGAAGACATATAATGAATGCGGGATGCTAATAAACTAACCGATAACCCGAAATCTAAACTTAAAGCCACACAGCCTAGATCTTAAATTACCTCACCACAATTAGATATTATATATTTATATAGGGAAACAAGAGTCATACACCAAAGTAGAGCATAACACTCGATAACTGTTAGCCAATACACACACATTAAACCCGTAAAGAACTATGTATTTTGCACAAACTGAAGGAATATTAACCATAACCTCCTGGGAATATTCAAAACTACTCATCATTAACCTCAGCTCCTCCTACAAAACAAGGCAAACTTTAATGGAATTTATTGAAACTATATCCTCTCACCTGAACCATTAAAAGCACACAGACACATATCATGCCAATCGCTTTATAATGAAACCTTTTACACCAAAGAAATAAAATAAATTCCCCCCCGTAATAAATAAAATATAACAAATAACTAATAACTAAAACTATCCCATATCGATGTTGAACGTTGCCTTAGCATGAAACATATTTTTTATACACATACATAAGTTTTGGATGAACATTACTGAAACGTACTGTACTCGTAATCGTAACTCGTAATTGAGGTAGGAAGCGCTGTGTATTTGTTGATTTGAGAAAATGAATTTGAAGCCAGGGATTTGTTGATAATGTTTCCAGCAAGCAAAGTGCAAGCAGAAAAGCCAAGCAACGCAAAGCAAAAAATAAGTAAATAAATCAAAGGATACCACAATTTTATACACCGATTTTAACCAACACAAAAAACAAAAAAATAAAATAAATAACAAGAAAGGAAATGAACAAAACCGTATTAATAATCAAATCGCATACTAACTAAAAGTGTTTGAATTTTATGGTATTTATGGAATACAAATACGAATAATCAGAATTTTTAGATGATTTTTGGGTTAAAGTAGATCAAATACTCACACAAAAAAACACTCACTAAACACACGAACAATATACAAATATATACATATACGAAATATCAACGAAAACAATAAACAAGGAATAACCATTTTATATATAGAACGAAAAAATAACGAATACCAATGTTTAGCGTAATATAAAAATTGTTATTTGCACGAAAAACATAACGAAGTAAAATATACATATAAAATGAAATGGAAAGAAAAAGTGTTTATTTTTGAGGAGATACCAATTTTTTTTAAATTCATCAATATGCCTAATTTGAGTTATGGAAGTAAATGAATGAAATGAACACTTGGAAGAAGCTGAAGCTGATGAACTCATTGGAAGAATATAAGATATAATATAAGAGTTTGCAATAAATCTGATGAGTTGGGAGATTCCATGAATTTGTGTGTGAATTCCGTTTCTTAAATTATTGTTTATAATATTAAAAATAATTTAATTACGCTGCAAGAAAAAACCCCCGAACAAATTTGATAATCAAAACCCAGATTTGTATTTTTTATTATTTGTATATCGCATTTATTTTAATGTTTCATATATATATATATATATTTTTGCAAATAAATTTTATAAGTTTGTAAACATAGAAACATACATAATTTCCATTTATTTATCATTTGATTCCGATTTAAGTTTATCTTTTATTTATATATATATAATTTTTTTAATTTGCATCAAGCAAATGTTTATGCTTTACATGAACAAACATTTGTTTTGTGTATTTTTTTTTAGATTTTTCGTGATTTTTTTTAGATAAGATTCCGGTTTTTGTTGTTGTTGTTTGTATATAATTCACATTAAATGCTATGGAAAGAAACAATTACATTTAGTTTTAATTTATTTAATTAGAAAAATAATAATAATTGGAATATAAATCACTTTGGCCCCTAGTTGGGGCTGCTATATAGCAGCGTTCAATATTTAGTTGGTTTTGTTTTTCTTTAATGTTATATATATTTGATTTCTTTATTATTATTTTAGTTGAAATGCAACAGTTTGTTTTGTCAACAGAATATAGCAGCCCCAACTTGGGGGGTTGCCGTTCGCCTTGGGTTTCTGGTTGTCGTATTTAATATGCTTGTTTTTGTTTTGTTTTTATTAATAAATTGTTTGTAATAATTCGTATAAAAAGGTTTTTGTTTTTTTGTGAGAATGAAAGAAGCGTCTGCTGTTTTACATATATATATATTCTTTGTATATACATATATATTTCGGCTTAGATTGGAGCGTTGTTGTTTTCATTTTTTGCGGGGAAAAACATAATTTTACAGAGCACTGAATACTTGTTTTTGTTTTCTTTTTTGCTAGTGTAGTAATGTCTAATAAATTCATACATTATTTTGCATTTGCTCTCACGCCCCCCTACGCCCCCTGCGCCACCATTACCATTACCACTATTTCCCCCTCTCAATTCGTTAACTCGTTTTAGCTACTTAGTTTGTTTGGTGCAATTTGTTGGACCAAGCTAACTACGATTTCGTTTGGAATACACTTTACAAAAAAAGTCTTGTACAAAAAATTCTGCAGCATTCCCGCACACACACACTCATACACACACACACACACACACACACACACGTATTTTACACGACATTTGACATTCACCGGATATACACAGGGAGCGTGAGAGCGCGACGACAGATAGAAGCTGCTTGCTACGCGACACAGCGCCATTAACAGTTTGAGAAGCAGAGATTTTTGACAAGTACTGGAAGGAGAGCCTGTGGGTTTCCCCCTTTTATGTTTTTTTGTTTTTGTTTCAGCTCTTTTTCATTCGTTTTTTTGTTTGTGTTTTGTTTATAGCACATACTGGAGATTAAATTTTCGTTTTTTTTTTTGTGACAACAAATATTATATATAAGTAAATACCATTATTAACATGTTTTAGCTGTTTTGTGAATGTGTTTCTTTGTGTACATTTAATACATTTAATTGGGGGACTCTGCCTTTCTCTCATTTCTATTTTTCCATTTGATTTCCTGCATCCTGCTTTCTTATATTTTTTCGTTTGTTTAAAATTAGACAATATACAGTTGCTTTTTTTTTGATTTTGTTTTGTTGATTCTGTTACATATTATATATATAAAAAATACATAATTACAAACTAATGGGGTTTTGTTGAAATCACTTCTTTGAGACAGACAGGAAGGCCACAAAGACAGCTTCAGATTTAAAAAATTAATTCGGAAAAAGGATATTCAAAAATAGGTCACAAAATGCCTAACAAATTTACAATAAATTTGGGATATAAAATGGATTTTATGGCCTACTTTTGAAAGTCTTTTAAAATTGTTTTTAAAAATCAATAGCGATTTCTGTGGCATCCCTGATAAAGTGTGTTTTTTTGTAGTTTTTTTTCTCGTTATATATATAATTTTTTTTTAACTTTTCTCCTGTTTTTCTATTTTTGTGGATCCTTGCCTGCAATGCATGACGATGATGATGTGGTGGCGGTGTCCTCTTAACCCCTCAGCATGTTGACGAGCATGGCGACCAGAAAAGTGCCCACCAGAAAGGAGACCACAATGCACACGGCCTTCTGCTGATCACTCAGGCGTTTCCGGTTCGAGTACAGCGATGTCAGTTTGCTAACAATACGACGCAATCCACCGGAATGGGCCAGACTGGATGAGATGGCCGATGCCGCCGCTGCCGCCGTTGACGACGAGGAGGAGGAAAAGGAGGAGGCAGCGGCGCTCAAGGAGGTGGCACCCAAGGCCAAGCCGCCGGTATGCGGATGATGGGCATGATGCATGTGATGCGAGTGATGCATATGATGCTGATGCTGATGATGCAAATCCGTGGCCCCGCCACCACTTAGTCCTGCTCCTCCGGCAGCACCACCGCCGCCGCCGCCGCCGCCGCTGCACTGCTGATGATGGTGATGGTGATGATGATGATGATGATGCAGGGGATCCGCACATGCATTGAAACCGGACAATTCCTGCTGCAACCGTCCAATGGCCACGGGATCCGCTCCCACGCCGCTTGCCCCACTAATCGCCGAGGCACTCACCGATCTCATATGCAGGCCATTGGCCGATCCATTGCCCGCCGATAGTTTCCTGCTGCTCCTCTGACTGGCAACCACTGGTGCTGTGGATCCATGCAGGTGGTGGTGACAGGTCGCCGAACTGGGATCCAACTCACTGGGCACCTGGTAGCGCAACGGACTCGATGGCTGGCCATAGAGGAGCTCCCCGCCGGCCGCTATCCTTACGGGACACACACGGAATTGGTAACAGGTGCCAGCGGCCAAATTGTCAATGGTGAACTTGGTCTCCGGTCCGCGATACAACTGCCTGTAGTCCTGGTTGGCCAAATTAACTGGAGCTCCGCTGGAGCTGCCACTGGAACTGCTGCTGCGTCCCTTGGGGGACAGGGAATCACCCTCCAGGTCGGAGGCGCCCAGTACTGCGTACTGCAACTCGTACTCCACGCGATCGTGGAAGGAGTTCTTCGAGTGCTGCCACTCCAGCGTTAGCTGCATGCCCAGTTGTCCTGGTAGGTCCATCAGGCACACACTTCCCTCTTGGACCACCCGTGGTGCCTTGATGTTTGCCGGCAGCGTGGCCGATGTCTCAAAGACATATTCCTCCGAGTAGTCACCATCGCCAGCACGATCCGTGTGGGCATAGATGCGGAAAGTGTAGCTACTGCGCTCCTGCAGTTTGTGCACCTTGCACATGCAATTGGTGCCGGCATAGACGGACTGGAACTGCTTGGCCCTGGCCACATACATCTCCACAAAGTATTTGGTGAAATCACCATTATTGTTGCCATTGCCCGACGAGGAGGATCCACCGTTGCCCAGCTTACCGCTGGGGTTCTCTCCCCACTTCAGCTTGATGTAGTTATGTCCGGCGCCGCTGCATTCGAGACGCGGTGGCGCTGGCGGTGCCGGCTGTGTTGTCAGCTTGGCATAGGCACTGAAGGCACCCGCTCCGATGGCGTTGACCGCCTGGACGCGGAACTTGTAGCCCGTTTCGGGCGACAAACCACTCACCGTGTACCGCGTGCAGGCATCCGGAGTGGCAATGGTCCGCTCACCGTACTCAATGTTGTAGGAGCAAATGGGTGATCCATGGGCCGCCGGTTGCGTCCAATTGAGGGTCACCTCTTGGGCGGTGAATTCGTAACCCTGCATCTGCGGTGCTCCCGGAACGGCGGCTGGCGTGCATACGCTTATCACGTCGGAGGAGTTGCCCGTTCCGGCGGCATTGGTCGCCAGAATGCGGAAATGGTAGCGCGTGTAGGGTGAGAGGTTCCTCAGCTCCGCGCTGGTCATTGCACCCTGATAGCAGTTGTGGAACTCGGTGCTCGGTGGCTCCTTAATGTCCTGCTCCTGGTCCTCGTCCCTTCTCTCCTGGCTGGCACTCTTCAGCGTGTAGCTGGTCACCGCCGCTCCATTGTCCTGCAGTGGAGGCTGCCAGCTAACACTGAGATGGGTGGCCGACTTCACCAGCACGCGTAGTTCCTCGGGCACACCGGGCGCCGCTGCGGCCGCCGTGAATCTCATCCACTGCGACCAGTTTCCGGCTCCAATTCGATTGATGGCTCGCACTTGGGCCTCGTACATGCTGCCCGGGATCAGGTCTTGAGCCACAAAATAGGCCTGCTTGCCGCGGTAGACCACCTGCGGTGGCTGCACTTGCTCCAGGCGTCGCATCTGGGCCTCAAACTCCAAGACCGGAGCCCCGCCATTGTACTCCGGATGCTGGAGCTTCAGGAGGGCGGCGTAGGACGAAGGTGGATCACTGCACTGGGGCGGTGGCGGTGCCGACGGTGGCACTGCCTCCGTGGTCACGTGTCCAATGTCAGAGTAGGGACTCTGTCCCGCCGGTCCCTCGCAACAGGCACGCAGGGCATAGGTTGTTCCCGGCTGCAGGCGTTCGCACATGGCCTCCGTTTTGCTGCCCGTGTAGATCCTCTCGAACACCGGTCCCGCTGCACTCAGCTCGAGGTGATAGCGAAGGATCTCCTCACCGCCTGAATCGCTTGGAGCATCCCATCGGGCCTTGAAATGTGTCCCATGGATCTTGCCCTTGGCCTGGGGTTTTCCCGGCCGGCCAGGTCGCTCCCCCAGCGTTCGGTAGATGATCTCCATTGACCAGGGCGACACACCGGCCTCGTTCTCGGATCGCAAACGGAACTGATAGCTGCTAGCTCGCCTCAGTTGCAGGCACTCCGTCTGCAGCTCTGTGCCCTTGTAGGTGTTCAGGTAGCCGTGGCCCGATTCTGGGTCCTGCATCTGCAGCAGGAAGTCGCCATCCTGCGCACGTCGCTCCCAGCCTAACTTCAGCGAACTGGAACTATTGGCCAGCAACTGCGGTGGCCTGGGCACAGGCGGTGGATTCCCGGAGGTGCTGTAGCTGGCTATCGGGGAGTAGGGACTCTGACCCACCTCATTCACTGCCGCCAAGCGGAAGCTATAGACGGTGGTCGGTTGCAGTTTCCCAATGACATAGTGCTTGGCCTTGATCTTGCCCAGCTCCACGAACTTTTGCGGCTGCCCATTGCCATTCGTCGTCGCCCTGCCCTCGTCATACTCCAGCAGATAGTGTTGTATGCTCGATCCGTTCGCTGCCGGTGCGGCCCAACGCAGGTTGATCGAGTTTTTGGTGCGCGACACCAGTTTCGGGGGCGGCGGCTGATCCGGTTCGCAGGCTGGCGTCCTAAACTCTGCCGGTTCGCTTACGGTCCCATGGAGTTTCTGATAGTGCACTTGCAGCCGGACCAGATAATCCTGTCCCGGCTGCAGATCCTGCACAATGCACTCGTAGGCCTCGCCCATGTACAGGCTCTTGTACTTGCACTGCTTCCCCGAATCGCTGAGGAGAACTTGGTAGCGCAATTGTCGCATATCCACAACGAGGGCATCCGATAGGGCTGGCGATTCCCAAATGATCTTGGCCGCCCGCGAGGTCACATCTATCACCTCGGGCTTTTCAATGGCCGAGATTTGGTCTACAATGGAGGCCTGGTACTCCTCCTCCTCCTCCTCGCCGGCCAAACTGGAGTTGTCCTCGCCATCGTCCGAGGTTCCCACAGAGCTGGCACCGCCCACACTGCTACCGGTTCGCTGGGTATGATGTGGCGGCTGCTGTTGCTGCTGCTGTTGCTGGGGATTACCGTTCCTGTGCTGGGCAGGATGTCCTGCTTGCTGTTGTTGTTGGGGAATCCTGCGTCCCACCAAATGATGATGGTTACTGAGGTGAGCCGGCAGGGGTAGCACACCCAAAGGAATGTTGTTGTTGTTGTTGTTGTGACCATTCAGTTCATTGGCACGGCGCGGCGAAGGTGAGTGTGTGGGTGGCGTGGACAGTTGTGGATCTAAAGCGGAGAAAAGAGGATTAGCTGGAGGTCAAATAAAGGAGATAGAGAGGATATAATGCTTACTTGACTCCCTCTGCTTCTCCAGCTTTCGCAGCAGCTTCGTGTGCTGCCGCTGACTTCGCTCATCCCGGTAATTTGGCGGCGATGGCGAGTGCGGGGAATGTGTGTGTGCTTGGTTGTGTTGCTGCTGCTGCTGTTGTGTGTGCGGATGGTTGTGAGTGTGTGTGTGACTGTGGGTATGGGAGTGCGGTGCAGCAGCTGTTCCCGCTGGCGGTGGCGCTCCTGCTGCTGGTCCTGCTGCCCCAGGCGGTGCTCCTTGGGCCTGCTGCTGTGGTGGAGCCTGCTGCTGTTGGGGAGGCGGCGGTGGTGGCAAATGGTAATTGCCCGCTGGTCCTGGGCCAGGATAGCCCGCCACTGGGGTGTAAAAATGCGAAGTGCCATTGGCACTTATCTGGAAATAATAAAAGAAGGAATAAATGTATTATTATTACTGTCTTTATATCAGGTTTAGGTATTTATTTAATTATATTATGTACTTTAAAAACCACTGTGGCTGTTCTGGTTGTCTTTTCACTTTTCCCTGGCTGCTCCTCCATTTCCACATCAAAAGATCTCTTTGAGACTGAGTACCACGTCAACTTTTGTCCACGCTGGCTATAAATATCTGCCTTCGGCTCGTAAAAAAAACACAACGCCGCCGACACGCAAACTGATAACAAATAACTAATTTATTTGTCAATTTCTTATCAGGCAACAGGAAGCGAGTTCGTTGTGGTTGTTCTACATTTATTCACTTGGCAATAAATTCCTTGGCACTTTTTTTAGGCGCTTGAGTTTCGTTAGGAACTAGTTAAAACCCGAGATATAGTTTAAATAATAACGAAATCGAGTAACTTATATATAAGTAAAATTTAGAACTAAACAGCTGACTGGTATGACCGCATAAAAACAAAACAAAAAAGACATTCGTAAACTGCAACTGGTCACACTCTGCTGAAGAAAACGTTTGCAAACAACGTAAGGTGGAGAAAACGTAAGGTCTTTACGTGAAAAGTTTTAGTTATTAAATACCAATATACAAGTAAAATAAATACAAAAATAATAAATTAAATATGATTAAATTAAATATAAATTAAAAATAAGCAAATCGAATAAAAAACAAACCAAATTCCTCATTTTCCTCAGTTCTCGAGTGTCACAGCTTTTAGATCTGTATTGCACCTTTAAAACTTTAGCTTTGCCAGTAAAATAATAAAAATAATAATACTAAATTTTATAAAAAAAAAATGTTGTATAATTTCTAAATTAATTGTCAATATATTTCTTTTTAAAATAGAAATTTCTGTATAAAATATGAACTCTATAAAAGGGTGTAATAGCAATGAGCTTCTGCGATATGCGTTGCTTGGCGCTTAGATTTAAAATTACTTTGACATAATCGTAACAGCTTAAACCAACTTTTAAAATGTTTAAAAATAGTACCAAATATATACAAAAAATATTAACTTGATATTTTATGCCTACATACGATTTACGTGAAAATAATCTGTAGTTTTTGTAAGCAAAGCTTAAAGTTTTAAACAATAATTAATATATTCTTTGCCGCGCCCGTCTAACAAAGTTTGAACTAAATTTTCGCAGGCACAGACCATTAAATAAATTGCTTTTTTTGCGGTATATATGGGCAAGAGCTATTAGCCACGCCTGCATGGCACAGATATTAACTAAAAATTGTTGCCAAAGTGGCCTGGCGTGGCTTGGCTTGAAGCCTGATGATTGATAATTGGCTGCAAAACTGTAGTAAGTGATTTTCTTTTTTGATTTTTTTGGTACACCAAAATTACACTAATTTTTCGATGATTTTTTTTTGCATGAATTGTGCAATTTGTAAGCTTTAAAAGCGTTAATTGTCTCTCATTTGCTCTCGCGAAATGTGTACGATTCTCCATGGTTCTTTTTTCGGATGGTCATAAACTATGAAGGAAAAAATAATAATAATAATAAATATGGGTCAAAGTTAATGAGTTTTTTTTTGCGCCACTCTTTATGCTCGAAACAACAGAAATAATAAAGTCGAGACAAAAGAAGCCGGATTAACGCATGGCAAACAATTCTGCGAGGGAGTTTACGGTTTCGTTTTCAATTTCAATGGTGCGACAGATGCCGTTATTTCGGAGTGCATTAACTCAAGTTGCATAATGGATACTTCCAGCTATGTACAACAACAACAATGGCAAACAAACGTTATGCAAATTAGCATACAATCAAATTATAAACATTTCAACATAAACACACAAGCGGAAGCTGCCATTTGTTAGCTGCTGCGAATCTCTCACTACGATGGCTTTGCAAGACAGTGGCTTACCAGAGGTTAAGGGGGTTTTTAGGGGGGTTTCTAACCTCCTAGATAAATAGAGATGATCCTCTTACTATGTTCTATATTTTAAGGTTTTTTAAATAGTTAATTCCTATCTTACTAGAATGTTTTCTTGCCTATTTTCGACTGGCAAAGATCTCTCCCTCTGTACAAACATTTTCCCCACGCTTGTGTTTGTTTTTCTGCAATGCTGTGCCAGCAAATTGTTAATTAAGTCAAGGAAAATTCAGCCCCAGTCAGTCATAGAGTAAAGTGGAGTCAGTCGAGCACCGCCGGCACTTTCATTTCAGCAGCAAAGCGTGACGAAGCCACATGTGTTGTGTGTGTTGTGTCCAGGTTGGAAATCTGAGTCCAAGGCGGATGAAGTTGTTGCCTCCGCATTAATCAGGTTTTTTTTCACTGCTAGAAATGGCAATAGGATCGGCCAGGTAACCAACCAGGTAACCAAACCTGGCTAGTACACTGTCGGCGAGTTATGTAAAAATGTGACAGCAAAGTTCAGCTCCGCTTGGGGTTCAATTAAAAGTCATGAGCAGCAACAATGTTGCCAGCAGCAAGCACGACGATCAACTAGCAACATTTAATGGCTTGCACTAGACTAAAGATAAAACAACAGCAACAAAACAAAAACAACAGTCTACAAATTGTTATGCAAATGGAGTCTTTAGTTGGCCTAAACGGTGGTAAGGATCTTGACAGTTAGCAGGGGAAAGGGTATAGATTTAAGAGGTGTTTCTTAGGAGAAGTATTTTTATAATATTATACTATATTATATACTATAAAACGTTAAAAAAACTGAAAACTCTAACTATATTATAAAATAAAGAACCTTAAAAGTTGATTTAAAAACATGAAAACTGTAACTATTAAGTAATAAATTGAATGCAGGCTGTCCTTTTAATTTAATCTGTAAAAAAAACAAAATATGATCCCTTTTAATTTCTAAATATTGTTCTAATAATCTACAGTAATATTTTGAAATTTTTTATTCTGTTAATTTTAAAAAGTCTGCTTATATATTACAAATTCAAATTTTTATCAGCTTTTATATGTATTTTTAAAATATTTTGAATTCATAAAAACCATTAGAAAAAATAATTGCATAGACTACTTATTAAATACTTTACATATTTTAACAAATAATAATTATTTAATATAAAATAACATATATATAATATTTATATAAATCATATATGATCTCTACTAAATCGCCATCAATAAATTGTAATTAAAAATAAATAAATTGCAATTGATTAGTGTATTATTGAACTGTAATTAAAAATAAATAAACTAAAATTTAAAGCTCCCAAAGTTCATGGTTTAAATAGGATAAAGCAATGATTATTTAATAAACAAAACAAAACCGGTGGCATTAAATTGTAATTTATTTATTTTTAATTATAATTCAATGCTCCCAATTAAGTTTGTTTATTAAAAAAGCATCCTTTATCCTGTGATCTTAAATTGTAATTAAGTGAAATTAATTTTGTACTTGTCAAATAGATATATGTATATATTTTTTCTCCAACAAGAACACATAATAAATGGCAGCAAAAAAGATTTATTTGATTTTGTCTGTTGGAACACAAAATAAGTAAATCACTGGCAAAGTGTCAGCAAATTATAAATCCCGCGGCAAAGCGCGTAATCAATGGAAATTATATAATAATTCACAATGCAATTAATTCTGATGTTAATTGAGCGATTGATAATATAATACAATAAATAACAGAATGTGGGCGGAAGGGGTTTTAGAGTTGAATTTAAATTGTGCTAGGCGCTATTCCAGAACCGGAATTGATGTTGATTTCCATTTAAATTTTCAGTCTGGACCAAGTCACGAGCTCCATTGCTCATTCCAAGGGTCAGTGAATTTTCCACCATGGCAACGGAAAATGTATTTCAATTTTCCCCCAAATTTATATATTATATATTTTTTTCTTTGTTAACAATTTCTGCACACATAAAAGAAATTATGGGAATGTTTATGTTGGACAATGAAATTGTTATTATTAAATTATTAGACATAAGTGGCAGCAACAGTTGGGAGGCAGGAGATGATTTTTTCGAACGTGATGTGAATGGGTAACGTTCATCTGCTTTTGGCTAACAGCAAGAGTTTCATTTTATTTTTTTATTATTTTTTTTTGTTGTTACCAGCTAACCATTTTGCAAATTAGCAAGGCAATTTAAATGGAATGCATGAGCCATGGCTATGAACTTGGCCATCAGCGAAAAGTGTTCCGCATTTTAATGGTTGAAAAAAATGCGGAAAATTGATCAAAATGATGGCAATTTGTTTCACTTAAATTTTACTTAAGTGTCACTAGGCCTAGGACTTGAAAACTTATTTAAAACGAATTTTATTGGGTTAAAAAATTAAAGGTAAACCTCATAAAAGTGTTTTTATAAATTATAATCTAATTTAATTCAAAATCAACAAATCCATTATTTTAAAATTATTAAATAATAATATTAACTTTTGTTTTACCTTTAATAAATTGTTATATAAAGAGCAGTCTGCCGCCTCTGTATTTTTATAGCTTCGCCAGAGAAAAACCTTTTATTTATATTTAAATTTCCATAAAATCATTTAATCAAATTGTGAAAGCTATGAATATATTACAGATTATATTTTTTCTCCTGACATTTAAAATGACTGTTTAAAAATAAAGTATTCCAAAGAAAATATATTATAAAAACGAACTGAAATAACTTATTCACTTGAAAGTGGCTATAAAAATATATAAAATACGTGAGAACATGAACAAAAAACAGATAAGCCGCATTTTATGATTAAAGGGGAATATAGGGTGTATTTATGTATAGCTAATTTTATTTAAATTTGTTAAAAGAAGAGTAAATAAGTAATTAACATTAAGAGTTATGTATAGCCAACATATTTCCCTATAAAAACTGAACTATAACTAACTAAAGCATTCCTTCTTTCTTTTTAACTGTCAATCAGTCTTCTTAGGCCCCTTTTTAGGGCGTGTCCCTCTCGTTAACTAACTAATTAGCATTCCAGGTAAATATATTGGCTCAAACAGCTTTCGCAGGTGATCGTTTGTCAAAGCTCACACTTAAATGACAGCTCGCGAAAATGCAATGAAATGGGTTTCAGAAAAATAAAATAAAACTGAGAAATGCATTATTTCCTATTCAAATATTAGTTTTCTATGAGTCACAGAGCATTAAGTACTTTCGGGGGACTTTGGAATACAAAGCGAAATGGACTAATTAGTCATGCAATTTTCACACTTTTCCAGTTTATTACATTACAGTTTATAAACTAAACTTAAGCCAAACGATAAATATAATAAAATTATAAATGCATAGGCAACGACAGCTGGCCAACTGTTTTTACGCTTTTGTTTAAACTTTAATTTAATTGTTATTTAGCTAAAAGTTTACCCATTGCCATTGTTGTTTATTGGCTCAGTTTCATTATGGCTAAGCGCACGAGTCTCTCGGTTGCATTCGAATGAGAATCGCTTTCAGTTTTCCACTTTTCAGCTTTTCCTGGAACAAACAGCTTCACCCGGATCCAAATCGGGTTTTTGTTTGGCCAATAAATTATTTTTACAGACGCCCCCGAATGGGAATATCAGGGGGAATTGTTGTTGCTGTTGGGTTTTGCTGATTGCTGGTTGTTTCGCTCAATTAGCTGTCAATTAATTGATAAGCGGCGCCGGATAGGAAGTCCCCCCCCCCCTCTCTAATGGTATGGAAATGAGATAACGTCTTCTTCCCTTTCCGATAAGGTCCTATACTATGTATCTCAATATAGATGCGATTGACTGTGATTGGGTTTTCCCCCAGATTCTATTGTTTCAAATCGCCTGAGCATTGAGTTTAATTAATTCATTTACGGGAAAGGCTAGACATTGTTTGCATTTGCCATTAGAACAAAGCTTGAACTACACTTGATGGAACTTAATACTTAATAGTTCTAAGAACAAGCTCAACAATGTTTAAATAAGTATTGATAAGTATTAAGAGTAGTTGTTTAAAGACTGTGATTTGTTGCCAGAATTAAAGTTTCCTTATAAAACTCATTAAAATTAAAATTTAAGAGGTTTAATGTGAGCTTAGGATTTTGTATGAAATACATTGTTATTTTTGTGGTAATAAAATTTTTAAAATTCTAGCTATTTTATAAAGAAATTCTTGATTAAACTTAAAGTATTTTTAATACTACAAAACTTTAATAAAATTTATAGAAAAATAAAGCAAAACTCGAGTCACTTCTCTGACTAGAATTGATACGGAATAAAATTGGTAATTAATTGTCATATATTTTTACTAAGAATGTATTTAAATTGTATTAATATTTTAATGTTAAATGCATTTGAAATATTTCTGAATATTTATATATTATTTTTTCTAATTAGAAATATTTTTAAAACTCGTTTAAAATATGTATATATTTGTATACCTTTGCAGAGTATTTTAATTTTAGTCAGAAGCTTGTATTTGTATGAAACATTAATTTCCAGCCCTATATATCATATATATTCTTGATCAGAATCAACAGCCAAGTCAATGTAGCCATCTCTGGCATAAAAAATATTTTTTGAAATTAAAGGAGTTACATCGTTTAAATTTTAAAAAATTTATCAAATTTGCAGTTTTTAAAAACGTTTTATTGAGTCTGCGGATTTATTAACTAAATAAAAACTGACAGAGAAAAGTTTTCCGAATTAAAACTAAGTTTTTTTTTGGTGGAGAATGTTTATGCGTTTTTTAATCTTTGATTTGGGGAAAAAATTGTCATACTTAAATTTCAATAAATAATATATTTGAAGCTTAATTATGATTGATTTCCGATACAATCCTAAAATACAATTTCTAACTGTAAGGCTATATAAACTTCAGCTTCCGTAAATTAGTTCCTTTTTACTTGTTTAATATACATACATTCAAACTGATTCAAACATTTTAACAAGCAAATTGCATCGCATTTCCAGTTAAGATCAAAACTGAAAGCTTTTTGGAAGTGACCGCAGACAACATCATCCTTCCATTCCCTCTCTCTCTCTCGCCTGCATGCCAAAGCACTGACACCTTCCAATATCACAGAGCGACCTCTGCCGTAACTTCTCCCGCTGACCACTGCAGATCAGTTCTTCAAAAGTCGTAGGCCGAAGCGGAGGGACCAAAAAAACATTAAGGTCTCCCCGCATGTAAAACGGTGAAAAAAGTGGAAAATTAACAACGCAAAAGCAAAGACAGCTGCCAAAGTGTAAGTTAAATTAAAGTGTAGTGAAAAGTATTAGTTAAGTAAGGTCAATGCTGAGAACAGCCTCTGTTGTGTGGTATTTTTTTTCTAGTGATTCTTTTTTTTATTTTTTGTATATGTGAAAGTGAAAAAAGAATGAATATCAAATCAAGTGTAAAGTGCAAAGTGTTAGTGAGTCCCACAACAGAGGCTGCGTGTTTTTAATTAAAAAACCAAGATCAGTGCGTAATTTTTGACTCGTTAATATTGGCAAAGACACTGCTGTACCTTCAATTAAGAAGCGCTTTTGTCGTTGTCCACTTATTCACCGTTAGAATCGAGCTGCAGCTACAGAAATTGTGTGTGGGTGAGTGAAACAGAAGTATTTTTTCTTGCTCTTGTGTTTCTATGCGTTTGCAAGCCCGTTATTCCCCCCTCTCTTGACCCAGAATCTCTGATGCTTTTCAACCTGTAAAGTGGAACCAAAGAGCGGGAGAGCGATTTTAGGAATGTGATCCACTCTTGTGGCTGCCAATTGTGAATAGTTGGACACTTCTCCAGGAGCTTTTGTTTAGCTTTTTTTTCGGGGCAAATTGTGAATTAAAAAATGTCAGTAAAGCTTGATAAAAGCTGACTTTTATAATTAACTACTTTTGCTACTACTTTTACTTATTTTAACCTGGCAGGGGGTATGATTGTTATTATTATTATATAATATATTATTTATTTATAATTTATTTATATACTTTTGAACTTGGTTTTCTTATTTAAAAATATTTAAAACGCATAAAAATATTTATACATTTTCCAATGTTTTTTTTTTTTTTTTAATTTAAACCTGTTTTAAAATGTATATATTTCATTTTAAAAATGATTTTTCTGGGACTTCTTCACCTAATCAAACGAATATAAATATTTAACTAAGCTCAGAGTAATAAATAAATAAGTATCCACTTACGAATGGTGCTGGATGGAGGTGTCCTTGGCCAGGGTGCAGTTGCTGGTACTGCTGCGGCGATAGCATCACATGGGTGAGCGTTCCGTTCTCGTTGACGTACTGCGGCACCTGGACGGGCACCGGCATCGGGGGAGGCGGTCGATTCTGGGACACCATCTGGACGGTGGCGGGACCTGTAAATATGCCAAAAATGGGCAAGCGGGAAGAACAAAATTATTTAAAATGCCTCAACAAGCGGCAATATGCTGATGTATCTCACAGATACAGTTACAGTTACTGTACAACAGGGCATCCCAGTTAGAGAGAGAGAGAGAAGGATTCTCATATGTGGAGAATGTGGGGGTTTTTGGGGGGAGGGAAGGGGGCACAAGTTAAGGCAGGCGACAGCTGGCGCCAGCGAGGCGACAGCTAGACGAGCGAGCGAGGGGGGGAAAGCGCCAGGACATTGCCAGGACAGCCATTGCTGCTTTATGTCAGCGGCGATTTCTCTGTGTTTGTTTAATGGATATCCCTCTCTCTTTCTCTCTCTTTCTCTGTCTATTAGTGTGTGTGTGTGAACATATTTGCACAGAAAGGAATTTATATATTTTATATTCGTTAAGAGTTTGAGATACAAGTAGTGTTTTGCTTGTAAAACTTAAAATAATATTTAAGTAACTAAAGCTAGATTTATTTAAATTTTTATTGGTTAAAAATAATCAACATTTTATTTATTTGTTCTGTATTTTATTATTAAAAGACTCTAAAAGCACTCTATTTCAGCAACAGAAAAAACAAAAATGAAATAAATTGACAAAGAAATTTATTCGTAAGCCCATTAGTTATTTTCCTTTAATTAAATTTGAAAATCATAATTTAAAAATATATTTATAATCTTTTTCATATATTTCTTGTATTAATTATTTAGTTTTTTAGTTAATAACCATTATTCTTAAAGACTTTATAGAGCGAAAGGTTCAGAAACTTTTCCCTAGTCATGTTAATTCTGAAATTTGAAATGATAATATTCCATTGACTTTAACTAATTTTTCTGCTCTCTGTATACCATTTGAATATGTATGTTTGTGTTTGCTGCAGCCAACAAAATGCTTGACAGAGTCTGCCAATTTCTGGCCCCCTTCGTCGCCTCGAACTACTCAACTACGATACGCATACGCACCGTTGCCCAATTCCGATTTCATTTGCAATTTAAGTCTGCCCGATGATTAATATCCAAGCTGCACCTCCCCAAACCCAGTGCTGTCATAGGCACTACTATTTGCCTTTTGCTGCACTGCTCCCCTTCTCCCCAAATATATATATTTTTGCTTTAATAAATGTGTTGGAAACATAGAAATCTGTAGAGCAAACATTTCTTGGCAGCCACGTTTTTCGGGAGAGCGGGAAATTTGAAGAAAAATCGAGTAATATATATATAGAGAGAGAGGGGTGAACAAACGCTTAAGTTCTTGGGGTTCTTGGCAGAGAATCGGAATCCGAATCAGAATCAGAATCATAGCTTCAGAATTGTCTGGGATCTGTTTCGGCTTCTGGTGTCATTAGGGGTCAGGGGGATGTTTTAAGGGGGGGTAGGGATAATACTAGGAACTAGCAACATTTCCATTTCCATCTGGGGGATCCATTTCAACTGCAACTTTGTCGCCTGTCAGTGCCACAGAATAAACGACAAGCGGAGACCGCCCCTCCGAAGAGCGCTGCCCCCTCAAACATTTCAGATATATTTTGATTTGTGGATTTGTATTGCTTTTCAATTTTATTTTATTTGTATTCTTTTTGGCTGCAATGCGACTCGGAAAAGCCAAACGAGCAACCAAATAAAATATATATAAATATACACATTCCTTGTATATATATAATAATAATGAGAAAATTCTGAAGAATGGGAATGGCCAAACATTTGTTAAGGGGAACGATGTCTGGACAAGATTAGCACATAATTTGCTTTGATAGATGATAAGGCCTTAAATGTCCAGTGCAGGCCTTATCGAATGTGAATTGAAGGGGAATTAGTGAAATGGTATTTCAATCTATGGAATTTAATGATTTTTTCTAATAATATTTAAAGAGAAATATCTATAAAGAAATAATGTTATAAGTACCTATAGAATTAAATTAATAATTCCATTCTTTATAGTTCTGTGAGCAGTCAATAAATGAGATCATTCTCTTGAAAGATATAAACAGATTTATTAAAATTAAAGCTATTATTTGATAATATTTAAATAGAATATATATATTGTATTTAAATCGGTATATATTCAATTACCAATTACAATTAATTAGCTATAAATTTGACGCTTTTATTCTTATTTCTTTATATATTTAAAGAAACTTAAAATACTTTCCCACACTCTCTGACCTTTCTTAAATTCCCACGCTTTCTCGCACATAAAAACCAGTAAGAAACCCCATAAATATTTAAACTCGAACCAAACGAATAAAAAAAAATAAGAAAAAAAACGAGTCATGAATCCATGTTCATCATAAAATGCATTCCATGTATGTACATCAATATGGATGGGTACAAATGCGATTCCCCCAGCTGGGAATTCAGCTGCAGTTCACAGTTTTGCACTTTGCATGCCGAGGCACGTAAAAGGAACGTGGCCACGCCTGCCATACGCCCCCATTTCTATTATAGTTTTTTCTTCTTACTTTCTTAGGGTTTTCCCCTCAAAGTACTTTACATTTTCCTGCATTCTGCGTTCTGTTTCGCTGGCTAAACAATGCAAGCGTTGCATTTTTTATGGACACCACGCGGCGTATGCGTAATGTCGGCTAATGGATTGCGGGTGGTTTGGTTCGTAGGGGGTGGAATTCCCTCCCCCCGTCCGGCTTTCGCTTTAATAGTTAAACTGTAAACTTAACGGTAATGCGGCTGCTAATACGCTTAGCCATGTCTCGCACTCATTGAGGCCGAAAATGCTGGGCCTCTCATGGTTCAATCAACCGTTAAATGCCAGACAAGAGTCAGACAGTGTCCCATGGAGGAGTCTTATTGATCTGCTCTTAGGTGTAAAAATGTTGGTTTAGTGCGCTGACGCATAAAGCGACAGCAAAACCGATGGAAAAAAATACTAAACTGATGATGTCTGATAAAGAGCGCGTTTGGTACGTTAAAGAATTTTTCCCCTTTTTTTTTGTCGCAGTTAATCATTCGGCACAAAAAGGTCTGGCGATTTTCACAGGCCATCGGCGGCAGGTGAGGAGGGAAACGGGGGGAAAGTGTGTGTGTGTGTGTATGTCTGTCTGGCCAGGAAATGCACACCGTTTCCCGGGGGCAAGATAGATGGCAAGTGAATTTCCACTCGACGCATTTGGCCAAGTGTTAAAAGGCAGCAATTAGTTAGGCGGCCAAAAAGAGGGGGTTAGTTAGCAGCGGCCTCGGGAGGGGGTGGAGCTTATCGCTTGGCCAGCAGACAGAAAGACAGACAGACAGTTAAATGAAGTACTTTAGCGACTAAAGCCGCTCTACCCCTACCCCCTTCTCTGTGCAAAAAATGTCTGCAACTTCAACTGCAACTTAATTAATGCTAAACTGCTTAAGAAGCGATTTGAGCTGGGTGAAAAAGTGGCTGGGATATTATCCCAACCCTCAGCTATATAGAATTCCTATGGAGGCATCTTCAAGGAAATTGTAAGTAATTCTCAAGGAAGCGAGGGTTTTGTTAGGTGGGGGAGTAAAAAACTATTTATCTGAAGGACAGACGACAAGTTGTTGATGGCCAAGAAGGGCTGTGAAAATTCGATAAAGAAGTACTTTATAAAAAGAACGTAAAAGTCTTTAATAATATAGATTTTTCATTTAATTTTAAGAAAGTTTTCTAATTTAAGGTTAATCTCTAGACTATATATTTCTCTTTAACTATTCTAAACGATCTTACAATTTTTAAATTACATAAAAATCTACAAATAACATATAAAATTCACCTAAAAATACACAAGTATCTCTAGATACTCCTTTGTATTAGCAATTTCCATCCAAAAAGCAACATTTTCGACCTTCTATTGTTAGCTGAAGCATCATTTGGCTCTTTAATTTTCTGCCCTGATGCGTTGACCTTGTGCTCCGCCCTCCAAAAAGACCCACCCAACCTAACCACCCTTCAGAAAAACCCCTTTTATAGACAGTGTCAAAATAAAGTTGCGGCTGAAACGCGTTTGGTCTAATTGCAAACTGTTATTGCTTTCCTGTTGTTACGCATTGTTGAGCCACTTGGCCCCGCCTTTAGTCAAGTCATTTGTATAGTTAGTCAGGGGTTAGGGGTCAGGGGTTAGGATTCCGGGGTCAGGGTCGTTGTCTGGTGTCTCTGATTGCCAGCAACACGCACACGCAAAACACGCACAAAATGCCTATAAAATTAATAACAATTCGGTTAACAGGCGAAACCAAAACCAAAACTTTGAGTGAGAACCGGAATTGCCACGCATCCTCTCTGTGTTTTTTTTTGTTGTAGGATTTTTTTTTTGGGAATTATTGTGAATGAATTTATCAAATGAAAATAAATAATATTTATTCTCACTCACGTATTACTTTTTTTCTTTTTCCTAGTGATGAATGCTCGGGGAGTTGAATAAACTTTCGATTGTTTTGAGCTTGATTTATGATTCTTTTCACTTAAATTGGCAGCAGCACAGGATATGCAAATGATTTGTAGGGCCAAAGGACTCTCTCTCTCTCTCTCTCTGTGTTCGATATTATAATATTGATTGGAAAAGTTAATTCCCCCAAGGGTTTTGCCACTTTTCTCGCTTTGATGTTCCTGATAATTACCAAGCAAATCTGGACCAATGTTGCGGTTAGATGGCTCATTATAATCAACACTTTTCCTCACTTATCTGACATTCTCCATCTCTCGGTAAGCAGGGCAATAATAATTGCGTGTCTCACTCATTTTCTTCACTTGACTGCAGAATCCTCCCAAAACATTCCCCCATCTCTTACACATTTATTCATCTCCAATTAACGATGCGTGCGCAATTATCTCGATAATTATGATGAAACCAAAGCAGAGAATGGGAAAATTCAAGAATAATAAAACAAGTAATATAAAACGACTTTCGCAAAAATGCAATTAGAGCAGAACATTCACGAATGGCACCTTGGAAAGCTTTGGAGCTCAGAAGGAATTTCCTTAAAGAGTTCTCTGTGCATTTCGCTATGGCAACGAAATCGCATTAATTGCGTATACGCCCCGTTAAACGCTTGCCCACAAATCGAAGGCAACAAAATGCTCTAAGACCCATTGATTGATGGGGGAGAGAGAGTGGAAAATCCGTGGGGGAAATGGGAATGGGGATGTAGGGGGGAAATGGAGGGAGAGAGGCTGTTTTCCCAGAGGGTAATGGAGTAGCTGGGAATGGCGCCACCTAAAGCCATTTCCTAGTCTGCACGTGTCGCACGCTACACTGGGAAATATATATACAAATATGTACATGATTTTTATTATTTAATAAAAATAAAAAAACACATCCGGCTCTTGAAACGTAGATAACCTATATGTCTATATGCTATAGCTAATAAATAACATATATGTTCTCTAATAAAATACGTTCAAAGTTTAATGGCACATGTGAGGAGGGGACTTCCCCGACCTTATCAGGTATTATAGCTGAGGCGATACACTAGACCTCTCATTAAGTATGGTCTGATCTGGTGTACAGAAAATAAAAGAAATATTATTAAATACTATCAGCCTCCAAAGTCTTTATAGAGGAGTCAATGAATAAATTTGAAATCAGTCGCTTTTCGTAGATGTTCACATTCAGTATGCAGATCATCGTCAGTATCCTGCTTTTTGCAGTTCTTGTTGCTGCTGCTCCTGAAGGATCTTCAGGGGATACCAACTCCTTGGATCTCTCTATTCAGTGTGGAGGATATTGCTTTAATACCTTCAAGCCCATGTTAGATCTCTTGGCCAATAGTCATGCCAGTAAACTCCATGAGACCCAGACAAGGTTGGAGAGTGTGGAAGCTCAGCTAGATGAACTCAAGGAGAAAATAAATGAGAATAAGGTATCCTCGAAATTTGATGCTGCGATCATACACAGAATAAATTCTCGAGGATTTGTGAAGATCGGTTCGAGATCCTTCTACATTGAGGATCGCTTTAAGCTGAATTTCTATAGTGCCTTAATCATGTGTCGCCAGATGGGCTCCTATCTAGCTGTCATCCAAAACGAGGAGGAATTAAATGCATTTAGGAAAGAACTCAATGAACGTCATAGCTATTGGCTTGACATTAGCAGACTCACGAATGAAAGTGAAGAAAAGTATAGATCTTTGAGTTCTGGAAAGGATGTGACATTTTTAAAGTGGGCCGAAAGAGAACCCAGCAATTATTTCGAAACAGAAGCCTGCGTAAATATTTTAAATAGCACAATGACTACCAAAAATTGCAAAAACGAATATTACTTTATTTGTGAGGCAATTGATTAAAAATTAACGAGAAATCTGGCAAAGCGTTTTCTTTTAAAGTGTATTTGTATATTTAAATCCAATTTTAATTGCTTTAAAAATGAAATTACAATGTTTAATGTTGAATAAATAATAAATAATTGAATCTTGCTGTAATATATTATATTAAATAAATATTTTCTATATTATGATTGGGTTTTAAATAAAAATGGCAAAGTTTATATGGGGTACTGACTTAATTTGTATTGAAAGTAAATTCTTCTTTTCCTCTTTTCCATATTTTTATTTAATTATTGTTCCAAGTATTTGGTTTAATTATTGTTCTTTGTATTTAGTACTACTTTCTACTTTCTACTTTTTCCCTGTGTTGTGACTGCTGTTTGCTGCTAGTCTGTTTATTTGAATTTCCAATATCTTTGACGAGGCAAACAAACTGCCTCTCCACCACCTACAATGTTTGGAAGGAGGTCCTTGTCATGCAAATATTGGCATTTTGTATGTCACCTAAGTGAAGTCTCCTCATAGACAACAACGACACAAAATGGCTCAACGGGAAAATAACAACAAGAAAAATGGAAACGTGAAAAGAAAATGTGCAAAAAAAATACAAGGAAACAGGAAAAACAGTGATGAAACAGCCGTGAAATTTTTGTGTCAGCAGCCTGAAAAAAGGGGGCGTTACGCGTACGTGGGCGTGCCAGCCAGCTGTGACGAGAGCAGCAGCAACATGCTGATATATCCCATGGATATACACATTATGTCTGCATATATATACATTCGTATATATATATCACGTCAACACATTATGCCTTCATTTATACTTTATGATGAGTAAATATTGTTATTAAAACGAAAAATTGCGCGTTGTCTGTGGCGATAAACCAAGGTCCCTCCCGCCGCCCTCTGACCTTCGTCTGTGACGCGAACAAGGCTGTTATTCAGCATTTGGTTTATTGGTTTTGTCTTGTCTCTCCCTTCAAGCCAAGTTAACAAGTGCTGAAAGGGAGGACGGGGAGGTAGGAAAATAGCAGCGGCAGCAGCAGCAGATTGAGGTTGCTTTCCTTTGTGGGCTTTAAATTAATGTGTCTCAACCGTATCAGGTGCATAATGTATCAGGTGGATAGCGCGGGGCTAATGGTTCGTATTTTCGGTTTAGTTGAGAGATTTATACCGATTAGTGGGGACTTTGCAAAGGGCGGGGTATAGAAATAGGGAATTAGGTACAGACGTTTTAGGGATTTATTTCTGCAAGAAGACCAGGAAGTGAGCCAGAAATTGATTGGATTAAATCTTGGAAATGCTTAATTGTATTATTAGATTCTTTTTGGGGGGAGAGTAATTACTAGAAAGTTGAAATTGTTGAGCGAAAATTGATTTAGACCTTGTAAAGTGTTTTTAATACTAATTTATAGAGTTATAAATGTTGAAAATTGTATAATTTATACTAATTTATAGAGTTGTAATTATAGTAAAGTGTATAATTTTTGTTTCATTCGAAAATAAAGTCATTGGTATGTTAATTATAATATTTACATATTTATATTTTATAAAATGCTTTAAACTTTTCCAGAAACTTTTTAATTTCTTTAATAATATTCAATTTTTAATATTTAAAGGTTACATTTCTTGTTAAAGAGGGTAAAGGCACTCAATTTCACTTAAAATATGTATTAAAAAGATAAATCCATCAGTTAATCAAGAATAAATCTTTAAAAAGTGGAAAATACAACCCTTTTGCTTCAAAAATTCACAAAACTTTCCTCAACTCTTTCGTTTTTTTTTCCTCTCAGCTTGTCAATGTCACCGCAATTCCCCCCCCCTGCCAAGTCGACAACAATTATAGCCCCACTTAATCAGCGTGCTTAATTATTCCTATAGCACACCCCCTCTCCCCAGTCCCTTAGCCACAATCATTAACACTTTCAATTTGTTGCACTTTCGGCCCTCAACCGCTGAGTTCTCAATGTTCCGTTCCCACTTCTCAGCTCTCTCTTCTCAGTTCTCAGTTCGATGTTCGCATTACCATAAATGCATGCAGCGCTTTTGTGTCCAACTTGTACTTCTTTTTTGGCCAACACCCTCCTCTCTCCTTCCCTCCCCCCCTCAGGCAATTAACAATTAGCAGAGACTGTAGCTGTACTGCTGTATTGCCTCCACAACACCACCACCTCGCATAAGCCCCAATTCAATTAACTTGCACACTTAAGCCAAAAAAAAAAAGAATCTGGGGAAGGGAAAAAAAGCTAAAGTTCCGTTGGTCTGTTTTACACAGAGAAAAAAGTGTGACTAATTTTATATGTTTATTTCTATGTGTATATATACATATCAAATCAGATATTGTGAAATTTTTTGACGCTTCTAAAAAATATTCTACCAAACGATATATTGTGATATTTAAAATATCAGACATTATATATTGTATTTTTTTGTATTATATTATGATATATTATATAGTATGATATATTATGATATATTATGATATATTATGATATATTATGATATATTATGATATATTATAATATATTATGATATATAATGACATATTATGATATATTATGTTATATTATTTACAGTAAATTTTTTATGAAATGAAATATTGTTATATTTAGAGTATTAGAAATTATATTGTTTTTGTATTTTATTATATTTTTTTTATCTAGACAAATTAATAAAACTACATATCCTGATATACGAAATGAGAACAAAATTAAATTGATAACAAATAGCCAGACTTAACATATGATTATCGAAAATACCCAAAGATATATCATAAAATTGCAAAATAATTATAGTAATATTTTAAAACCACATACAATAGCAAATTTGTAAAGATGATTTAAAGAGCGATAAAATCATTAAAATCTTTTCAATATTTCTAAAATTTCAAAAATATTTAAAAAGTTAAAAAAATCTGCAGTTTGATTTCCTTCAAGTGTTAACAAAACTTTGCTTTTTTTACCGAAACTTCTCCAATTTCGTTCTGCTCTTTTATTTCATTACCCCCCGCTCCTGCTCCACCCCCCCTGTAACCACACCCCCTCTTTAACCACCCCCTCTCCCAAGCATCGTAATTCTTCTGCTGCCTCCTGCTATGTACAATGGCATTGACATTAAGAAATGCTAACCCGCAATTTGCAATTTGCTAGCAAGCGGGAAGAAACAAAGGGAAAAAACACACACAAATTAAACATTGCTGGACTGCTAAGCGAGAAAGAGAGAGAGCAAAAAACAATAATAATAACAAGCTGGAGAAGAGGAGAAGAAAACGCGAAGAAAGCGAAATCAGCGTGTGGCGCATGAAGCTCATTAAAACACGGAATGGAAGACGAATGACCAAAGCGAAAGGGGGAGAGGTTGCCCTCCCCCACTCAAAAGAAGGGGGGAGGCTGAAGGTTGGATGATGGTCAGGAAAGGAGTGCAAGAGTAGGGTTATCTACACTGAGAAAAAGTTATAGAAAACCATGTCTTACAGTATTGAATTTAAAGGTTTTTAACATCGAAGAGTTAAGGTATCTTTTGGGGTATTTTAATATATTTGAAAAAAAGTTTAAATTGGTTTAAGAAATAAAAAAAATGTATTTTTCGTTGAAATATATTCTTAAAATATTTTTATAAATTTTTGTCATAACTTTATCTTCAGAACCTTTTAACGCAGTGAAGGAATCATTTCCAAATCATATATTTTCTTGATCAGCTCCAAAAACTGAATAGATCTAGCCATCTTAAAAAAAATGTATCAATTTTTTTTTTCAAAATTTTAAAAAAAGGGGTTACATCATTAAAATTTAAAAAAATTTCCAAAAATTTTAATTTTTGTAAATGTTATTTTGAGTATGCAGATTTATTAACCAAACAAAAACTTACATAGGAAAGCTTTATGAATTAAAATTAATGCCTTTTTGGATGAGTTATGAGTTTTTAATGCATGATTTGTCAAACAAAATTGTCATATGAAAATATAACATAAATAAACATTTATAGATAATATTTGTATTAATATTATTTAATATTTTATTTTCCTTTCGATTCTATAATTCAATTGCAAATGCCAGGTAAATATGCTTTGGATACCCGATTTAACATTCTCTGGACTTAAAAACTATTTCTTTAGATATTTGAAATATTTTTGAAGTTCTTTCCTGCATTTTTTCTCAGTATATTTAAGCAAACCTAACGGAACCGCCGTAACGAAAACAAATGAAATCAAATTAATTAATTAATTTTAATAATTAATTTTTCTCCCGCAGACTTGACTTCAAAGAATAAAAAAAGTGGTGGGGGCGGTGACTAAAGCGAAGGCGTGGTCATCTGGCAAGCTAAAGGTTAACCGTTGTTTATTTGTTTCCTTTCTCTTTATTTTTCTGGTCATTTTTTATGCCTTTGTTTGGTAAAGATTCAGGATTCTGCAAAAGAGTAATTGCAATATCTGGAAATCCGAGAAAACCGAGATTGAAAAGGAAAGTGAGGTATAAATATACATTATTTTGGGTTAATATATAAATTAACTATACAAAATCATTGAAGTTGTATTTATAAACAATATATCAACTGTGATTTTGGGACTAGAACTGAAAAAAACCTAGTAATGCAAATTAATTATAAATAACCTTTCTTAATTGCTTAAAAAATTGTTATAATTTCCCTCTGTTTCTTTGTTTATGCTATAAATTAAACCATCCTGCTGAGAATAAATATTTGTTTAGCCTTGGGTTAAATAATTGTTGCTTCTACCAATGCCAGACAATAATACCTTTTGTCCCATTCGGCCCATTGGAGTGTTGTATCCACGACTTTTGCCTTTTGGCGGCACTTAAATTTCAATTCGCTGTTGTTCTTGACTTTTACGGCTTTTCGTGGAGTCTTTGCCAGTTGGCCATTTTGGCATTTTTTGTAGCAAAAGCCAAAGGCAAAGCCAAATCCAATTGCCTTTTCGCCTGAATAATTAATTTTATTTATGCCGCGACAAAAGATGCTGCTACGCTCTTTTTTTAAATTTTTGTTGTTGTCTTGAATTTTATTTCTTATATATATATATATTTTTTTTTTGTTCTTACATTCCTCTAAGCCGCAGTATGCTCATAAATTGTTGAGCACATGCAAAAGCAATAGAGAGGGCCAAAAGCAGTGAGGTAAAAGCAAAAGGCGGCACAATTAGTTGGCAACACGAGTGAGCCAAAACAAAAGTGAAAAGACAAAATAAAGCCACGTTCTCTGATAGTCGAAGCAGAAAATAATTTATATCCCTCGCAACAGCAAGGGCCTAAAGCATACAGGAGAGGATAAACTTATAGGACAATCTTTTATTAAATAATATAGAAAATTCAAGAGTTAAATAAATATATAAAAGGTTTCCAATTCGATTTTTTAAAGGTGTTATTATGATTATTTTTAATGACATCTATTTATGCAATTCATTGCGATGTTTAAAAAATTATCAGAAATAAATGAAATGTTACACTTAAAATATTCTAAAGCATACATAATTTTCTTAATATATTGTACAAGTTAAGAAAATATATCACTTTTAATTTGTTGCGAAACTTTGAAATAATAATTCATCAATAATAATCTATCAATAGATTATTTATATATAATAGGTAATAATATATTTTATATATTATTATTTTATATTATAATATAATATAGGGTAATATATATTAAATTTCCAGTGCTATTATTTTACCTCCAACTGTTTTAGACACACCGCCGACCAATACTAATAACGATTTACGTGCTGCGCCATTTTGTCCAAAAAGAAGATTTATAAGGCCGCAGCCACTGAGGATACTTCAAGGACAAAACATGGAAAAACTCCCCAGGACAACAAGAAAATTCAAACAGACTTAACTCAGACGCAGACCAATAAAACTTGGTCTACAAAAAAAAGTCCGAAACAAGAACACGAACAAAAAAGATACAACAGGAAAACAAATGGCAGCAGGAAAATCCGGGAGTATGGAGTTCTCTCTCTGTGTGTGTGTGTGACCTCGTACAGGTGCTAAAGGGACACGCAGGGACAGACACAACAAGTTCAACAATTTGCACCTGTCACAGTTTGAGCGCCACTGAACCGCAGCCAGGATCAAATGTTTGCTCAGCTGTTGAGTTCCGTTATTCCACCTGACACCACCCAGTTATATTGTTTTTTTTTCTTGCTCTTTTTCTCGAAGACAAGGTGTCGCCCCAGATTTGGGTCAGTGGGATATATATACACAAAGATATATCTATATATATATATATATTTAAAGACAGCTCCTGTGGGTCATCGTCTTGTGGTCAGTGTTTTCTTGCCTCTCGAAAAAGGTTCTCGTTCGTCATTCGTTCGCTTCGCTGATTTGTGTTTTTTTATGCTAAGGGCCTTGGGTTCGGGTTCGGATTTTTGGGGCAGAAACATTAATCACAATAGCCTTAATTAATCATCCCTTTTTTCTGGCAACCTTTCCGTAAGAAAATTCAGGCGTAAAATACAAATTAAACACATTTAATTTTTAAACGAAAGGGAAAGTGTAATTTAAGGTGGGAGTCCTTTTAATTCCTTTGAAATATAATTGTTTTTGGGATAGAAACTTAAATTAGAGAAAGACAGCTTAAAAATAAAAAGTATTACAAATTTATTCTATTTATTTACTAGAATTTTCTAAGAGAACTATGCATAAAGTCCTTATTTTTTATTGCTTTAATTTCCCAGAACTCTTATGGCTTATTTATACCATTGTTTTGAAGTTCGCTTTAAATATTTTCTACTCAATTAACATATATGCCATAATTTCTTATTATTTCTCTTTGTTTACCAAGAAAACTTTTGTGAACTCTTAACATTTTTCCCCCCTTGAAATAAATATTGTTTTTCCTTTTCATTTTTGGTAACTTTTACGTGATTTAAGCTCAATTTATTGACAGCCTTTGGAGCAATTTTAACTGCCATTCACATATGTCACTTCATGCCACCCTCTGCCCCCCCCTCTCACAAATTGTATCTACAAGATACAGACAGACTAACGACGCCTTCTGTTGCCTGTTGTTGGTGAAGTTGTTGTGCCTGTCAAACCGTAAATGGCGTCACTTTGACAGCCGTTTATATATATATTTATATATCTGGAATTATATATGTCCATCACCCATGTCGTCCACATGCTCGATATGTTTATGGATTTCAATATCTTTAATTTAACATATTTTATGAGTGTTTTATGGGAATATTAATTTTTCTTTTCCGCCATAGCCTCCCCCTTGTCGTGTTGTTATTACCGTCACGCCTTTTAATGACCATTGATTGGTTGGTGGGTGTTGGGACAAGAGAGATCACATGTCAGCGGATCTTAATAAAAAATTAATCAGAATTGTCAACGGAAAATTCACGCAACTCAAACATTTCGACAGAAAGTGGAAAAGGATAATTTAATTGGGTTAAATCTATGGGGATATAAGGATTGTTTTATTAATAAATGGTACCGGGATGGGCTTAAAAATGTAGGCTCAACACCTTTTCTATCAGATAATTTCAAAAAATATTTGTAGTAACTTCTTCATAATTTATTACATTTTTTAATAATAATAAAGTTTGGTATTCCTTCCTATATACATACTATAAAGAAATAAATATGCATTCTCATTTTATATTCACAACAAATTACCTTTCCGTATAAAGTCATTAGTTTCCACTTTATAAACAAGAATTGATTAAATTTTTTATCTCATAAAAAGAACATTATTTTGTTGCTGGAATTTTTCGCTAATTATTTGCTTCGTTTGCTGCTCATGTTAATTTTATTAATATTTTTTATTTTGGCTTGTGTATATGCGACATTTGTCGGAAATGTTGAGCGTTAAGCAAAGTTATTTAATTATTTGATTTTTGTGTGCTCGAATGGCCTTTGTTTGAATGCGTTTTTTGAAGCTTTTGATTTTTGCATTACTGCCTCTTTTTTAATATTCCGTATTTTTGTTTGTTTTGTTATCCGTTTTATTAGGAATAAAAAAAAATGAATTAATTTTTCATTGGAATTTGCTGGCAAATAATTTCGTTGAAGATTTCGCAAGCCTTTGGCAAATATCTCCGTACTTTTAAGCTGCGAAAAAAAAATGTTAAACAATTTTTGCTGCTTCGATTTCTTTACTGCTGCTTACTTCTGCACTTCATTGTGTTAATTATATGCTGGCTCTGTTTATAACAATTTGTTTCATCTCTTTTGCGTGACTTTTTGTTTGGTTTTTGTATATTTTTTTCTCTCTTCATTTGCGTTCGTTGAACCCTTTGGATCTTTTTCGGAGATTTTGTCTTATTATTATTACTACTTTTCGGTGTGTTTGTTTTTGTGCCTTTTGCACGCGCCTCGTTCGTCTTTGATTTTTTATTTTTCGAGGGCCTAAAAAATATGCCAAAGTTGAGCGCTCTGGAGAAATATTTTTGTTTTCATTGTGGCCAAGAAATGTGAAAGTTTTCGACGAATTTGGGCCTTTTTTTTACTATGCCGTATTACTTTCTTGTGAAGATCGGAGGGAAATGGTTATTGAGACTGGAACGAACGTATCTTGCTAGCTGGTGAACTCTTGACATACAATTATGGCAGTGGTTAATTAGGTGGGAAAAAAATATGGGGATTTTTTTAAAGATACTCTTTTTTGGATCTAAAAAATTGTGAAAATTTTGTATTTAGAGGGTTTTTGGAGATAGTTATTTTAAGTTTTTTACCAAGACATCTACTTTTAATGTCTTTAAAAATATTTATTTACCCAAAAATGTATGTATAATAACCTTTAGGTACATTTTAAGGCATTCCTTGTAGTATTTTATATTTATATTAAATTCATCTTCTTCATATTTATATTTTCTGTTTATTTAAAATATCTCAATTGCTGTATATTTATTTTAACTTTATCTAAGAAATTGTGAATATTTTGTATTTGTAGGGTTTTTGGAGATAGTTATTTTAAGTTTTTTACCAAGACTTATACTTTTAATGTCTTTAAAAATATTTCAAAATATTTATTTACCCAAAAATGTATCTATAAGAACCTTTAGGTACATTTTAAGGCATTCCTTGTAGTATTTTATATTTATATTAAATTCATCTTCTTCATATTTATATTTTCTGTTTATTTAAAATATCTCAATTGTTGTATATTTATTTTAACTTTATCTATGTTAAGCCTTAAGTTATTGTTGTCATATTTGTCTTGCATATTTTATTTGATTTCCAAATGCAATAGAGATTTATTTAAATGTGGCTTGACAAGTGTGGTTACCACACAAAAATAAATAAATACATTTATTTAAATAGTTTCATCAACTTTGAAATTTATTTGGTTTAAATTGTTTTTCCTGGGATGATAATCTTGCTAGAAAATCAGTTACTTGGCACACTTGACTTCTTGTTTTGATTAAATTTAAACCCAATTATAATTGAGGAATTTTTCGTTATTTTATTTGCTTTCCTCTACATCTTCCAACTGAATTAATTTCAATTCAATTGCATATTTAGCCTTATCTCTGAATTTTTTATGAAATTGTTTCTGCTTATCTTTGCATCGTTTCTTTCTCCAGCTCCTCTCGATTATTTCTCTTTACATTTTCATTCATTGTTTGCTTTGCTTTTTTATTATTATTTTTTTTGCTTTTGCTCTGATGCCAAGGCAATTTTCTGTAGCGTGCATTTGCTTTTTTTGTTGCACAAAGTTATGCGCGTTGTAATTGCAAAAGTGACAATATCCGCTTCGTGCTTAGCTGCAACTAAAAAATATATATGTATATATATATATAAAAAAAAAAAAAATGCAAAAAAATAGCAACAAAAGCGGCACGAAAAGTATGCCACAAAACGGATGCAATAAACACGCAGCCCAAAAGCCAGAGCCAAGTCATGAATGGCAAAGTGAAAATGGCAGTGCCAAAATGAAAAGCCAAAGCCAAATGCGCAGAAATTAGCAAAACGGAAAACGAGAAAATTCCAGCGGCAGCTCCAAAGATTTCCATCATCAAATAGAGGGAAAAGAAAGACATTTTCAATACACTAAGAGAAGAAATGGTCAAGAGTTTACATATCACGAATCTTGAATGTTATATTTCTTTAAATATTACCAAAAAAGGTTCAAAAATTACGTTTAAAGTATAAAAACTCCTAAAAACTAATGCTTCAATTGACCTTATTTTTCTTTCATTCGTATGTTTTTCTCTCTCTTCGCAGCCTTGGTAAGCATTTTAATACAATTCCATTAAAGAATGTATCTCAAAGATACACAAGCACGCATACGGTCTGTATCTGTGCATAATTAAACGCTTAGCGGTATACACCCAGATACAGATACAGATACAATTTTATAAATTGCACTCGTCTTGTTTATAGTTATTGTTGTTCCCCATTTTTGCTTCCACCAATTGTATCTCTAAAATATTCAAAGTCACGTTGCCTTCTCCGAAAATGATCACCGCCAGAGTTTTTCCCACGAACATGTTACCAAAAAAAAAAAAAAGAACAATATATATTTGTGTATATGTTTATATTTGCATCTGAATCTGCAAAAATCCCACACACAAAGTTTTTTTTTTGGTCATAAAAAGCGTTAAAGATTTGCCCATATTAAACTCTAGTTGATGGATATTTTTCGCAATTGACCTTGAGGTTTATTTAAGTGGTTTTTTGTCTCAAAGCTTTGGCTCGTGGAATTTGCGACAAAGAAACTATAAATCTATTTCAATGAACATTCCATTAATGGTAGTCTTTTTGGTGTTTTTGTTTAGTTGAGAAATCTTAACGTGTGAAATACTTTTAATCAAGTTAAAAGAGTCATTTGTTAAATGGAGGTTTTTAAGTAACTAAACAATTGTATTGTATTTTTAAATTAGATAAGCGTTTTAAATGTCCTAACAAGTGAATAAAAAGTCTTTTGAAAATGGAAAACTATGAAGGCTTCTATTGTCAAATTAACAATATATTAAGGGAGATTGTTCTTTTCATTTATAAAGTTACTTTAAGCGCTTGCTTTGTAGAGTTTACAAAATATCTTTAAAATTGAATTTTGAGTTACCATTTTCCTTGTCAGTTTTCTAAAAGAATACTTGAAGAATATATTATTTTCTGAAGATTTACGGCAATGGTGTACCATACTATAAGAAAATTCCAATGCACTTGAGTATATATCTTATTATCTAAACACTTTTGGATTTTAACATTTATGTATCTAAATTTCTTTCAAAAAGTTTTCCAACAAAGGCATTCCTTAAGTGTGTTTAACTTTTCGAATAAAACTCATTGGCTGATGTCATTCTGTGATTGCAACCCGCCTCCATCCTCCGAAAACTAACTATGGAACTTGTAGAACGCAGTTACACTTTTTAGCATGGATTTTGATATATATAATATATATATATATATATGTTTTTTTTTGTGCCAAATCTAGAGCGCATTTCTGAGTCTCTCTTTTGTTTTGCATTTAGTCGAGTGCTGTTACTGTTACTGCTGATGCTGCTGCGGATGATGATGATGTGTGGGCGTAATCTCGAGCATTGTCACTCAATGGCTCACTTAGCGGCACTTAACGGCCAAATGCGCACAAAAAAAAAAAGAAGAAAAAAAACATGAGCATAACGAAATTTGAACTGCATCCGTGAGATACGCGCGCCACAAAAGGCAAAAGGCACACAGATGCAGATACAAAAGAGCCACGGATACTGGCAAGTGACTGCCGTCAATTATAACATTTCTGACAGTTGAAACTTTCAAATTAACCCACACACACACTCCAGATTTTTGCGAATTTGTTTATTGCAGAGTCAGGCAAGACTTATGTACATCTACATTCACTAGTGACAACTTTTGGACTTCTTTTTGCATCAGCCTATAAAAATATGTAATAGCAAAATGGATCGAACAAGTTTTTTGCATACTCTAAATCGATTTTTGTTTTTCAATGAATCTTAATATCTATGAATATATTTATAGATATTTATATATATGTTTTAAAGTATTTTGTGGAGCTGTGAAATTAATTATGAAGCTTGATATAAGTTTATAAGTATTTAAATTCATGTTTGAGGTATTTAATACTTTTAAATACTTTTTAAAGGATTTTTTAAATACTTTTTTAGGGATTTTCTAATATTTTTTAAAGAATTTCAAAAGATAATTATATCGTTTATTTTTAATATCGGCTATAAATGGATTTTATTTTTGAAATTTATCTGGATACCTACAAATACTTTAAAGATCTTTGAGATGCTGTGACATTAATTATTAAGTTTGGTATAAGTTTAAAAGTATTTAATTTATATTGTAAAGTATTCTTTCTTTTTAAATACATTTTAAATAATTTTAAAAGATATTTATATTGTTAAATAAATATTTAATGCTGTTTTTACAATACAATTATTGTATCTTTTATCCCTTTCAAAAAGAGTTCAGTTATTTAAATCATATTCAATATAGAATGTCTTATATTTAGGAAACAACTCACTGCATTATAATTAATTCTGAGAAGGAAGATAGGAAGTTTAATGTTATTTAAACATTCTTTAATTCTCAGAGTCTTAAACCCATTTAAAACTTAAGTATTTTTCATTCATTCACTCTTTCTATTCAAGAAAAATCTCATTAATCGGTTTCTCGGCGGCCAGACTTCTGGCCAAAATGAAAATAACCCTGCCGAAAAAAGAGCGTAACACCAACTGAATACGAAATACTGACTGCTATTTGCATCAGCCAAAAAGCAAAAAAAAACTGGTAAAAAATAAAGAGAAGCCAAGAAGAAGTTGAAAAACCCGCCATGGCCATTGGAGGAGGCATTAGACGACTTCAAGTGGCAGCCAAGCGGCAACGAGTGACCCAAATACTTCAGCTTCAGCTTCAGCTCTGGCTTCCACCTCGGCTTTGGCAACAAATACAGATACAAATGCAGCTCAAGATACAATTACACAGAGGAAAATTCATTAATCTTGGAAACTTGATTCAAAATAAATAAGAAAGAGTTGGAAACACAGAGTAAACAGCTATGGAAGGAGTGTATAAAGCTTCCTTTGGGTCTAAATAAATTTAAAAGAAATACTTTTAAGTATCTTATACTCATTTTTCTTCAGTGTACAGCTTGAGCTGTAACTGCAGCTTGAAACTAACGGTAAATGGCCGAGGCTGCGTTGGCTGCCAATGCTGTTAACCGCATTTCGCAGGCGTGTATCTAATAGATACATTTCGCATGCCGTGACTGGGAATGCCACGCCCCCTTTGCCGCCTCCACTTCACTTCACTTCAGTTCACTTTTCGCATGCAGGCACGCACACATGACATTCTTTTTTTATATTTTTTTGGTTCGAATGCGAAATTTCCGAAAATTTTCAGAGCTGCCAACAATTTCATCAACTTTTCCTCGGTTTATATATGTATATTTTTGTTGTTTTATATTTTTTTATCAACTGCAGCTGACACTTTTATGGTTTTTGTTTTGCACTTTTTTTGGCAGTAAAACTATTTTTTAATTATTTCATTAGCAGGGCAACTCCACCCAAAAAGGAAAGCAACAAAAAAATATGGAGGGGAAAAGTCTGCCTCAGACATGTTGACATTAATTTATATGGCAACAAGCTTTAGCAGGTCTTTGAACTTGAATTTAATTATGAAACTTAAGTTGGTCAACAAAAAATATTAGCACCGTCCGAAAAAGTAAAAGTTGATCCACTCAGGTGACTCACCTAAGACGACTCATTCATTTCACACAAGTTTATTTGAATAGTTATAAAATATGTGTGAGATAAACTAAAAAAAAGCTTAAAGAAAACAACAATATGTGTGTGGTTTATCATGGAAATATATGTGAGAACAGTTTACTATCATAATAATCATATTAACAGGATGTTTACGTTTTATTTTATTATTTTATTTATGTATATGGTTATTTCCTCAGTAAAGATTAAGTTTTTAAAACCCTTTATATTGTATTTTTCCTGTGTGTTCTGCTATTTATTACTTCTAAGAAAAGTAGTAAATATTTTTAAACTAAAGTATCTTTAGATTTATCACCCTTTCATAACACGTTTTTAAATATTTAATTTCTTACCTTATATTCTCAACATTTGATAATGTTTTATATTATTAAAACATTATTAAATGCTTGATAATGTCTCTCTAATATTATATTTATTGAAAGACTCCTTTCAGTTTTAAAAAGATATTACTTTCTTCTTCATCTTACGCTTCAATATTATTTCAAGGAATTTTAAATATTTCCTCTACTTAAAATATCTTAGTAATTGCCTAAAGAATCTACCGTTTTAATGGCTTCCGGGAACATTAAAATTATATAAAAAGGAAACCCCATCGATTTCGACCGACATTTTTCGCTAACTTCCAAAGACTTCTTCCCAGAACCTGTTAAAGTTCGTTTTAGGCCTCAAAACCGGACATACTAAGCCACACAAAAATGCGTTCGAATATTTGCTATAAAAATTCCCAAAACTCCTATTGGAAGATGATTCACTCCCTTTGATTTATGAAGGTAGACGAGTTTCCTTCTTTTTTAATCCACTGACGCACAATTCTCTAGAGACCTTTGCATTGAGAGCATTGAGGCCTTGTCGTCACATGTTTAGCGATAAGGTATATGTATTTATATATATATATATAAGATATATTCCCCTCATATTGTTTGCGATCAACCTATTTATGAATGAACAACGGGGAGAGAAATACGAAAGAAAAACAACAAGACAAGAATGTGCCATTCGAGTAAATTGAGGATGTGACTCACTGGAGGCATTTAAGTGAATTATATTTGGCGCATCGGCCTCTCTCTGGCTTTTAATTTGCATCTCAAAGATACGCCACTTTGCTGCAGATACAGATACAGATGCAGATACATCTACGCCAGAACAAACAAAACTGGCAGATAGATAAACAAACATCAGAGTCGTGACAAAAAACAACAGTTGGTTTGTCAATTTACATTTCGGTTTTCGGTACTGTTTTGTTTGCTATGAACTTATGCAGAGGAAAAAATTTCTTAAATTAATTGGAAAAAAATATTACTATTAGATTATATGTAAACATTTAATTTTTATCAGCTGTGAGATACAATTTTCTTTCTTTATAAATTTATTATTATTAACTTTTCATTCCCCTTTTTTAAGCTACAAAATTTCCTCTTTGCATTTACGTATCTTGACAGCTGTGTATCTTTGTATCTACGCAAGTCTGTATCTTTTGCTTCCGCTTGCAAAGCTGAAAGTTTCACTTTAATTGATAAGAAATTAGTTGGGAAAACAAAAACCCCAACGGACAATTTATCAGCTTTAAATAGCCTTGGGGGCTAATCAGAAGTTTCCTTTTACGGAAAATGAGAAACTAAAATATTTGCATAATCAAGCAAATGTAAGAAGCTTCATTGAATATATGCTAAATTATTAACATCTCCAGCTTATTGATATTATTCAAAGTAAGTGTTGCATTTGCAGTTTGCCTAAAGGGATTAAGAGTAAGCTGTCCATTTAATTTAAGCTTCGATTATTAATTGGAAATTTACATACAGGAGCTAAGATAGGTGAATAGTAATTAAAATGTGGCATATATGTATGTTTATAAATTATAGATTAAAGAAGAGGGAAGATAAATCTTGTTTGTGTTTATTTATGAATTTTGTCACAAGAAACTACATTAATATAAATTAATTCAATTAAAAAATTGAGTTCTCTTGTTCTATTTAATTTCAATAAATCTTTATCAAAGGCTGCACTTTGAGCTGCACTTTTCCATCCATTTTCCATAATCATGACGACCCACAACCGTCGCATTTTTTTTTTCAGACACAATTGCAAGTCAAGTTAAAAAGAAAATTTCATAATTAGCGTTAATTGCTGCTTAGTTGTGCAAATAGAACACAAGCCGAAAGAGAAAGTGGGTGGCGGGAAAAGTGTGGGTGCGGGGATTTCCCTCCAGCTTATCCCCCCTTTTGCAGCGGAATTTTCTGACTCATCAAAGGCAAATTTGCTAAATGCAAAAACAAAACAAAAACAAAAAAAAAGTGCACCAGACAAAAAGAAATGAGCAGGAGGAAAGTGCACTGCCTGAGGTACAAATGAAAAGCGGCTGAGGGGAGGGGTGGAAAACCTCAAGTGACCGCCGCCGCCGTTCCAGTCTCTCGCTTTTTATTCCCTTTTCCACATTTTTCCCATTCCCAGCAGCAAGTAAAAAAAAAACTTGAAGTTAATGTGGAAAAGTGAATGGCAACCTGGCTCCGGCCATTGGATAATTTGTGGCAAGTGCCTGCAGTGCCACTCCCACTTTTCCCAGCAAATAAGTAAGTCAAAACACACGCCCAACAAACCAACAAAAAAAGCAGAAATCAAACCGAAGGAAAAAATAATATAAAAAATACAATAACAAATATCAATTGAAGTTTGCTCTGCGCTAAAATAAAAACAACAAAAAAAATCATATAAAACGGGTTAAAAATCAACAAAAGGGTGGAAATAAAAAATTGAATGATATCGCATAACGATTCGCTGAATTTCTGTTTGGTTTTAATCAGATTTTTGTGGGGTTCGCTGACACGACATTCAGCCACAGAGACACAGACTCTGCCCTGCCCTGTTTCGGAAAATATTGCAGAAATGTTACAAAAATAGATTGCCATCGAAATTGTTAACAATAATAAATGCAGCAATATTCAAGGGATTTAATTGCTTGGAATATATTGAAAAGGTAGCGAAGCGAACAATTAAATCATTTGAGACGGAAAGGGAAACAAGGAGAAAACTTGAACTATTTGTTATTGATATTTGTAATTAATTGAATGAATTTCTTTAAGGGTATATATTCTTTTTAAATATATATATTTAGTCTTAATATTTTCCAAAGAGAAATTTAAATTTTCACATCTCTAACTTATGGAACTTTGTATATATTTTTTGTTTGTCTTGTTTTTGGGTGCGGCGTGTGCCGGGCTTTTAATTGAATTGAATTGAGCATTGGCCAGCAGACATGTGAGACATCTGGGTAGCTCCAGATATAAGGAGTATATATATGTATTTGTATATATAACTCTGAAACTCAAAATCACAATTGAACAGACAGACAGACACATTCCTGCCCCAAAGCCTGCACTTTGCATGCCACTCGAGGGCGTTGAGGAAAATGGTTAGGGCGTGGCCCTGCCAAAGTTGTTGACGTCGTCTCGAATTTTGGCTCCTTGGGCAGAAAAGAGATTTCTTTTCAGGCGGCAACAAGTGCCAAAAAGTACCCCAAAAAGAGGTTTTGTCAGTTTGCAGAGTTAATTCAAAAGGAGAAAGAAAAATTGTTAGGGAAAAGATAGCAGCTTTTCTAGGGGGAGAAAATGATAAAAATAAAGGTAGAAAATATTTTATGATATATATATATATATGATAATCATATTCCTGAATAAGTCAAGTAATCAAAAATATGATACATAATTTTCCTATATTTTTTACAAACATTTTTAAGACCTTTTTGGTTTCCAAAAATCTCGAAGCCACTTTCTTTGCCATATTTCTCCCTCTGTATGCTAATTTTTTTCAACATATTTCCGCCAACCCATTCGTCTTTATTTTCTTGAATCAAATTATTTCACTGAAGTGACATCATCATCATCAGCAGCAGCATCAGTAGCATCAGTAGCAGTAGCAGTAGAAGATGCTGCTTCAACCGAGTGAAGGAGCAGCATCTTCACCCTGACCTCGTAAAACTTTTGCCGCATTTTCGCACGTGGCCATAAAAAAAGGACAGCAGGAAAACGGGAGGGGGCTGGGCATGGGGGCGTGGCCACTGCAGGATATGGTATTCCTTGCCAAGAGATATATAGAATAAGGAGAAGGAGAAGGGGAAGAAGATGTGAACTTTCTGTGTGGCATGAGGGAGGAATTCTCACAAGGATTGCATAACCAGCATGCCAGCAGGCGGCAAATAAAACTGAAACTTTTACGTCTGACCTTGTTGCACGGTCAGTTGCACACAAACAAACAAACAAACCTAATCCTTGAATCCTTTTTTCGGTTCTTAATTGAAATTGAAATGAGAAACGAAATACGTCACTTGCACTTTTAACACTTACACTTCAAGCGGCAACAGTGCGTATGAGTAATCATCTTTGATTGTGGCTTACCTGCAATGAAAATGATAAAAATACACAAATTAGTAAGTTTGTCAAAATATTTACACACAGCTTAAAGGGGAGGCTTAAAGTGCCTCTACCAATATACAGATTATTAATTCATAGACATCCCTGGGCTGTGTGTGTGCATATGCGTATGTATGTATTTATATTGCACATTTTAAAATGTGTTTCCCATTTCGCCAACACGTTCGTGTGGCGCATGTTTTCCCCAAAATGCAAACACAGACGCAAAAAGCCGCATTATTAATTACCCAAAACACAAAAAAAAAAAGGAAAGGGAAAACATCTGTCGGGTGGTGAATACTCTTCAAGCGAATTTGAATTGATTACATTTTGTATTTCAAGAGAAATCAATTTAGGATTATATACTTAAGAAAAAGAGAAAAGTTCTAGGTAGGAAAATGCAATATTTTTATATAATTTTACTTTATTTTTATTGTATATTTCTCATATCACATTAGCTGCATTTTATGTACTCACAATTGCACAGAAAATTGTAAATACCCAAAGGGAAAATATTTAAAAAGCATTTTCCGAACCGCAAAATTAACAGGGGGGAGATGTGTGTAAATTTGTCCTTGCATATTAAATGTATTTATTTAAATTATTGTTAATTTAATGCATCACTGTTTATATCCATCCATCTCTTTATAGAAACCCTTTTACAGTGCAAATTAAATAATATAAATAATATTAGTGTGAAATTGGCTGGCATTTTGGCTTACTCGGGCTAATGAGTTTCAACTCGGCAAATTAATTGCATAATTTAGTTTTCCAGCAATTATTGCGATGCGTGGATGTTGCATGTTCCGCATGTGCGCCGAAAAATAACCAAAAATTTCAACCAAATTTCATGGAAATCCCCAAAAGGGGAAAGAGGGGAGACTTTTAATTTTTGGGGGAGAAGCTAGAAATCATTTAAGAGAAACAGCAAAAACAGGAAAACAGTTTTGTTTTCATCCAACCAACCAGCGCTAAAAATTTAATATATATTATAAACAAAATTATAATGCTTTTTGTTGTCCCAGCAGACAGCATATGGATTTAATGCCATGTCGTTGGCTGTACCACACATTTTGTGGCTTCTTTTTGCAGCCCTTTTTTTTTGTTTTATGAGGCAGAGTTTTTGTGTCTTCATTTGTTTGATTTTTTTTGGCTTGTTTTTATTATTATTATTATTATATACAATTTTTTTTCTTGGTTCTGAAAAACTGACACATTCTTTTTTTATGACTATACACATCAGTGTATATCTGCCATAAATATTACAATATTTGCCCAATAAATCCTTCGCCATGAAATTCTGTGTTTTATCTGCTTTGGTATTAATTTAGTTTCTTTTTTTTATGGAAGCAAAGCACTTAGGGGGAAGCCACAAAAACTTATGATCTCAAATTAATTTAATGACTAGCACGTGTGGCGAAAAAAAAACATAAATGGAAATGAAGGCTTAAATTACTTTCATAATTGCAATAAAAGTTCTGGGAATAAAATCATTAAAGTGGTAAGATAATATGACAAATGTTGATTTTAATATTCTTAATTTAATAATGAACATTCAAATTGCTTAGTAGGATATTAAATGGAGGAGGTAAACGTTATGTGGAAAATTTGTTAAGTTTAAAATTTAAGCTGTATAGATTTATATTATAATTATAAATAAATTTTTGGTTTAGTCAGAAAACTTATTTTAGGAAACTTTTTTTCATTCCCAATTTAGTTTTAGCAAAACTAAAGTTAAATGATATTTTCTTGTGATTTATTTGTATTTCTAAGTTGTATTTTTATATTTTAAAATTTTTTTACAAATATAAATTTCCTATCTTGCAATAGGCTTATCAAAATAACTTTTTTTCCTTCCAATTTCCAGTTATGAGTGAGTTAAAGTAGACCCAAGACCCCATTACTATATTATCATTTTGTGAAAAACCTTTCACATTTCCCAAGCTGGAAAAGTAGATGGGGGGGGGTGTTGGTTGGTTTTGGTAAAATAAAAAAATACTTGGATATTTATCTTGAAACAAATTGGTTCACTTAACAAGCACAGCCAGTGGCCACTGGCCAGTGGCTTCGTTTTCGTCTTTGTCGTTGTCGTTGTCGTCGTGGTCCACTTGGTTGACCTTTTAACCCTTTCCACAGCATAACAATTGACCCCCAGTGCCACCAGCCACCGGCCAAGCACATTAACCACTAAAATCCCCTTTCGACCGCAAAAGTCACACAAATGACCAGCGGACAAAGGCCAGAAAGAGCCAGAAAGAGAGGAGAAAAGTGGAAAAAATTGGTAACCGAAACTGTTTGGCAATTTATTTGGCCCAGACTCGGGACATTCGAATGGCATCCAATCGGTTGGAATCAAAAGGAATCGAACTCACCATTTTTTTTATATATGTTTCTTTCTGGGGGGTGGCAATGGCAATTACAACAATCATAACGTGCCCAAAACAAGCAGCAATAAAACCGGCAAAGGGGGGAATTTTTATGGGAAATACAACAAACGATATCGGAATCAATATAAAACAGCAGATACGACACGGTTACAGATACAGTTACAGTTACAGATACAAATACAGATACAGATACACGTAACAGAGAAACAAGGTGCTGGTCAGCACTTTAAGGCGGTGAAAGTTGGGGGACTGTTGTTAAGTTTATGTCAATCAGTGATAAGTATCTTCAAAAGTATATTATTATTTATGTAATTTATACAATACGAAAAGCAAAGAACAAACAGAAAAATTATCAAGATTAAAATGTTCGGGGAATTATTAAGGTATTTTGAAGGGAATTTTGATAAGACAACTTTTACCTTACTTGAAGTATATCATATTAAATAATACAACTTTTGAAGGGCTATAATATATCAAAAACCTTGGCCAGCTTTCAAAGGGTATATCAATAAAATAACTTGTACCTTATTTAAGGTATTACATATTAAATAATATTATTATACAACCTTGACTAAATAAAACCTTTTCAAGTTAAAAATATCTTAATAAATCTTGGTCATGGTATGAGTTTTAATAATTTAATGACATTAAATGTCTATAAAAAAATTATGCACAATTCCGTCTTGACCTACAGTCAGAGTTCATCTTTAATATTAAGGAATATTAATGTAATATAATCGATAAAAAAAAATGTTATATCTATATATATAATATTAATCTTTAAAATAACTTGTACCTTATTTGAAGTATAATTTATTAAAGAAAATTATTGCATAAACTTAATAATAAACTAAATAAAAATAGTTTAAAATATCTTAGTAAACCTTGGCCTTCTTTAGTCATATTTATTTAAATAATTTAAATAAATTTAAAATCTATAACAAATTAAGCACACTTCCGCCTTGACCTACAGTTATGAAACGCAGAGTTCATCTTTCTGCAAATAAAATATACTTTTAATAAATGAAGCGCTCGAAAAGGAGTACAAAGAAAACGATGGCAGAGGCAACAAACACACACAACAAAAAAATAATAATAATAAAACCGTTGAAACAAAAAAAGATGAAAAAAAGGACAAAAATCAACAGTAACAACAAGAAAAAGTTAGGATCAGAAGGGAGAGCAGATAAAAGGAGAGCAGAATCACATGAATGGCACTTAACTTTGCCCAGAGAGGGAGAGAGAGAGAGAGAGAGATGGAAATGGCCAAAAAGGGGGGAGGAGGGTGAAGCAGAAAGGTTTTAAAATGGAGGAAAATGCTGGGGAGATGGGGCGACTGAAGTGGGCCTTGAGGCCAGAGGACCAGACGGAGATAGATAGAGATGGAAAACGTTACAGTTACAATTTTAATGCGCATTGCATGTGTGCCCCCCCCCAACCCATTTTCCAACCCGCCACAATTTTCCCAACCAAATGTAAGTTTCTGTTGTTTGATGCCAATTTTTTGCATTTGCTTCTTCTGCTGCCCTTCTCCCCTTCGGTTTTCCCTGGGAGTTTTTCGCTATATTTTTTTTCGTTGTTCTCTTTTTTTTTTGGGTGCTATCCCCCCCTCCCTCCTACAGTTTTCCTTTTAGCTGCATTTGTCGTTCGTTGAACCCATTTGCTAGAAGCTTTTGCCGTCCATAAGTGGCCCTGGCCAACAACAATAAATGCAACAGCAAACGACTGCAACAAAAAATAAAAAAAAGATATTTATAAAAAAATATAAGAGAAATACTACTACAACTACATACAACCCGCTGAACTGCAACAAAAGCAATACAAATCAAATGAAAGCTGCCTCTGCAATTTTTTTCATTAGGGCAAAAGAAAAATGCGACGATATAAATAAAAATGCATACAAAAGACACACATAGATAACTGCAAGAAATTAAGCAAATCTAAGAGGAAAACTTAATTTTTTAGTATTAAAGAGAGGGTTTTTAGTAGCAGAATTTTATGCATAATTAATTTTAAATGAGTTCTTATATGAAGTAGTTTCTATTGTATTGAAAGCTACATAACTTAATGCAAGCTTAGTCCTTAATTTATTGTGAATTTTCTTTAGGTTAGAGTTTTAGGTAAAGATTAATTAATGAAAAAGAAAATAAATAAAGAATATAACTTGTTTAATTGTATTAATTAAAGCAAGTTGTGTCCTTAATTTGTTCTGGAATTTTCTTCAAACTAGAGCCTAAGATAAAGATTAATTATTGATACACTTATACTCTACACATTCTTAAAGCATTTATATAATAAATATAAATAAATAAAGAATATAACAGCCTAAGTACATGGAACTACCACTTATTCTAATTTTTAATATGAAAATAAGTACATATTTAATCATAATTAATCCGTATTTGAAAGGTATAAATATAAGAGTCCCTTGAATTAATTAATAGACAGAGCTAACAACTATAGAACTGGGAAACCTTACTTTAATTGTTCTTTAATATATTAAACATTTTTTTATGTAATAAATACTTAGCTAATTTTTAAAGTAAATAAAGATTTGAACACTCTTTAATTTTTATTTGCCCAATATATGCATTATTTATAAATAATATTTATATACAAATATTAATACATGCATATCCTTTGCTTCAACATACCCATTATTTATATAATGGTTTAGTTTCCTGTATATTTTTATTGCTTTTTTCTCAAGGGGTTTTCCCCTTTTTCTCTTTTCTTTAACAGTATTTGATCTAAATCTTATCAGTATTTTATCTCTGTCTTATCTTTATGTCTATATTGTTTGTGCTTTATCTTATCAACACACATTTTTCCAAGTGCACGTTGGGGGGGGGCCTTCCTCAATTTTCATAATTTATGTTCCCTGCACAGTTTTTAATGCTGTTCAATGCATATATAAAAATATATATCTATACAAAGCTAGTCAAAAGTATTTACACTTCAACCATTTTCATAGCCAAATTTCTTTTATTTCTTATTATTGTTGTTGTTGACCCTTTTCCCTGAAATTTTCTTTTTTGCGTAGATTGATTTAATGCTATTAAAATTAAATATTTTTTTTGTGACAATATCATAAGTTACTTTATTAATAGTTTAAAAAAAAATTGCTTAGGTATTGGTTGGAATTGAGTTTATTAAATAAATAGACATATTTTCTTTCGCTTTTAATATTGTCCTATGAACCGTTATCTTTTGTTTTCGTTTTCTGCTTATATCTGAATAGATCAATTTATGCAATAAAAAAAATTTCCTGGAAATCGGTCAACAAAAACAAGAACAATAACAATAGATAAGTTTGGCGGTGAAAATAATTGCGAATTTGTGTAAATACTTTTGACTACCCCTATATTTGTGCATCTTTTATGGCTGACGAGGACGAGGACGACGGGTGGGCGGCTATTTGGCCACGCCCCCTTCGTAAACTGTAGCCTCCCACTTTTTATTATTATTTTTTTTTGTTTTTGTCGCAATGGAGTGACAGCAGCAACTCATTAAAAAGCAATTAAAAGACTTTTTTGTTGTTACTGTGGAGACAGAGGCGTCGTCTGAGGAGACACTCAATAGCCGCTGGCCATTCGCAAGGTCAACACGCACATAATACGTGTACTATATGCAAAATATCTATATAAATCTGTATGGGAATGAATATATACATACGTATCTATATAGATATTTATGTAAATCTGTATATATGTATGTACATGATGTCCAACCGATGTATTGTCTGGCGTGTGTCTGGAGCTGCGACTTTCGAGCCTCGAGCCTGTGGCAAACAAAAACATATTACGCATACGCCACCGAAGGACACGCAAGGCAAACAAACAAGAAGAAGGCGGCCACAAAACAAGGACACGGCAAAACGAATAAGGAGGCAGAGAGTGAGTGAGTGAGTGGCAGAGATAGAGAGAGTCAGATATGAAGATATATGGCAGAGCAAAATATATATAGAAGGAGATATAAAATGAGTTACAAGAGTGGCATAGGACACTTGAGCTCCTTAGGAGAGAAAGACTCGTAAAATACATGTTCTAAAAAAGAAAATATAAAGAAATAAATACTTTAGGATAAAGTTAAAGATGTGGATGTATAAAATTTATTAAGAAAATGAGCATTTATTGAGTGGTATTCATTTAAAAAAGTATCTTAATAAGTCTATATAAGGAAGAGTAAATTTAAGGTTAAATATGGTAGGTAAAGAGGTCCAATTGCTATTTTTAATGGATTTTTAAAGGTTTAGGGAGAGTATGATTTAAAACTTAGGACTATATTCTAATGATATAATTATAAAAAACACAAGAACGCTATAATTAAGGCTTTTCAGTGGTTCTTCTTCCTCTAATTAAATTATAAGAAAACCCTGAAACAAAATCTTTAAGTAATAAAGAGCAAAAGAAACTGCTTTCATAATTGTTAAGAAAAAGAAACTTAAACTGTCATAAATCTAGGCTAGTTGTGGTAACCAACCAAGTTTAAAAATTACCACCATTCACCGAAAAACTACACTCATAAATAAGTTTTGCTGCCACCCACATTTCCTTCCAAGGCAATCCCTTTTCTTTTAGAAAATTCCAAGTTAGAAGATTGTCTGATTTTCATAACCAAAAAAATATTCCTTGAATTTTAAATTTTTCGTTTGTTTGTTTTTCTTTTCTTTTTTGAGGCTAACGAAACGTAGACAGAAATGGCCAAAACGTGTTGACAGTTTTCCCTGCTTGCTGCTCTCCAGTTTCCTCTCATTTTCCCGAACACGAACACGGGATTGGCAAAAGCCTTAAGCATGTCCTTGAGCTAGAAAATTTATTGCCGCTTTAAGTTATTTTGTCATTCTGCATTATTTCGTTTAGTTTTTTCTTTTCCTCTTTCTTTTTTTGTGGGTTGTGCGTTGATTTTTTGTGGGTGCCATCTGCCACGCCCTGATTTCAATACGAAATTGCGCAATGTATTAAGAAAACATTTTCAAGCTATTTAAAGGCAATTTCCCCCACACTCTACGAAGAAATTTATGCGAAATTGTTTTCCTTTTTTTTTCCTTCTTTCTTCTGAAGTTGGAGTTGGCGTGAAATTTATTTTTGGTAACCCGCCACTGCCAGTGATTATTTGGGCCAATATTGCGGCTTACAGGGGCTTACATACGCCTGGAAAAAAAATACGAGAGGGCCAAAAAGGTATAAAGCGGGAGATATATCTCTGAAAGAGGATCTTGCCAAGCTCAATTGAAATACCGGCTATAAATTAAGCGTTAATAGACTTGGCCAACTGGGGGACCCATGCAAATATCAAAGCCGAAATGCGAATTGGCTTAAGTGCTAGACTTTAATTAGGTTTATGAAAATGAAAGAAAATATATATTATATATATTTATAAGTCACTGAATTAAAGCAAAAAGAGAGAGCTTTATGAAAACACAATTGGAATTGTGTTCAAATTTATTGTTAGAGATTTGTTCATTGTTTGTTATACACTTTGTTTGCTGTTGATGCATGTGTGGCACACACAAAGTTCAGGGTCACATTTACCGTTGGATTTGCCAAAAAAATACAAATAATAAACGTGCACAAGTACACGGAGAGAAAGTGCTTTAAATAATATTTGTTTTGAAGGGTCTTTGGTATTGAAAATATATATGTATAAATTGTTATTTTGTCATAATTTGTATAAAACCCATTTTAATTGGTATTTGCTTTTTGTTTTCTGTTCTGTAGCTCCCCACAATTTGTAATAACCAAATCAAATCAAGTGAAATTCTCATTTGACAAGCAAAAAATTCAGTTGTCGCCTTTTTTGATTTGATTTTTCCTATTCATTTTTCCTTTTTCTTTTTTTTGGTTGCATCTGGTTTTCTTTGTTTTGTGTTTTTGTGGGGAGCAGAGATTTTTCGCTTGAATACCAATCGTTGCCGTGGGTTAGAGGCGGGGCGGGAAAATCAATTACGTGTACGCGTCGCAAACGGAAGTGGCAGACTACAACAACAACGATATCAACAACGACACCAGCAACACCAACACCAACATCAACAACAACATCAACAACGATGGCCACTTTAAGCCGGAAATGTGCGACAACCACAAGAGCTCGATGGGATTAGAGGCAGCGGACCAACTCGAGGGTCAAACTCACACACTCTCTCTCTCTCTCTTGGATCGCATTTCCCTCCTGACCACGTGCCTGACATTTCAATTAAATTGCCAAAAAATATATATGTATCTATACGTTTGCCAGATTTATACCCACGCACACGCACCGAACAACACACACTTTAAGTCCGCCAAATGCAAACGAATAAATTTCTCTGCTTTTTGGCAAATCCCAATGAGTAAAATTGCACACAAAAAAAAGCAAGAAAATTTATATATATATATATGTGCATATATATAAGAGAAAATCGGGAAACAACTTCCGTTTGATGAGAGTTGCATAAAAATGCGGATCAAAATGGAAAATACTTTATTTTGTGGGGCTGTGAGTGGAGAGGGGAAAAGAAAAAAAAAGAAAAAGACTTTTCCGCTTTCGAACAATTGTCATGGAGAGAAGGCTAAAGATGGGTGGTTATGGCGGGATATTTTCATATGTGGGTCTTTTGAGATTGAAATATATTATTAAAAATCTATTTAAGAAGTTGAAGAGGCATCCTTCAGAAAGTTATGATATATATATTGGGAAAATATAAATCAATCAATCAATCCATAGGAATTTCAGGAAAATGTTTATTAAATATAAGCATATATTCAACAAATAAAAATTAATGAAAATTCAAGTAACATTACACAAATAAAAATGAATAAAATTCTACATTTCCCTTTATTAAAAATGTAAAATCTATGCTAAATGTTTAATGAACTTGCAACTTAAGTAAGAGGGCTATAATTACCTCTTTCAATTTATTTAAATATATTTAATATATTAAAATAAAAGAAACCCATTTCACAAGCTCATTAAGCTCATCTCAGTTGAATTTGAAAACTCTTTCGTGACACAAAATATATATCTATCCAGAGAGGCATGTTCTGGAATAATTTTCCCTTTTAAGCAAACAAATCGTTATTTGATGCAACCAACTAAAATTTCAGTTATATAGTTTGTGCATAAGCTTCAAAGAGAGCCATTTGTGATATAAGTTTCGTGCAATACACACACAAAATTCGCAAATTGCAAGCCGCTCAAACTGTGCAAATTGCAATTAGTGGCTGGTTTGTGGGTGAGAAACTGAAGCTGACTGAATGAGTGAGTGATTGGGGGAGGAATAGAATGACTGAATGACTGAGTGAATGAGTGACTGAATGACTGAGTGAGTGAATGAGTGACCGAATGACTGAGTGAATGACTTACTGACTGACTGACTGAATGACCGAGTGAGTGACTAACTGACTAACTGACTAACTGACTAACTGACTAACTGACTAACTGACTAACTGACTAACTGACTAACTGACTAACTGACTAACTGACTAACTGACTAACTGACTAACTGACTAACTGACTAACTGACTAACTGACTAACTGACTAACTGACTAACTGACTAACTGACTAACTGACTAACTGACTAACTGACTAACTGACTAACTGACTAACTGACTAACTGACTAACTGACTAACTGACTAACTGACTAACTGACTAACTGACTAACTGACTAACTGACTAACTGACTAACTGACTAACTGACTAACTGACTAACTGACTAACTGACTAACTGACTAACTGACTAACTGACTAACTGACTAACTGACTAACTGACTAACTGACTAACTGACTAACTGACTAACTGACTAACTGACTAACTGACTAACTGACTAACTGACTAACTGACAATCTCATTGACTGACTGACTGACTGAATGACTGACTGACTGACAAACTGGCACACTGAGCAACTCGTGCCCAAATGATATAATTACGTTTCAATTAGTGCAGAAGTCTGATGCACATGCCGCAAAACTTGCAACAAATTATATTAAATGAGGAAACCAAATGCAGGCAAGCGGAAATTCTAGGGGGAAGTACAGAGATGGAGGCGGAGGTAGAGGTAGCTATTCCGGGGGAATCCCATTAAGCCGGTGATAAACAGACATTGATAGCGCTGTAGAGTACCAAAGTAAAGTGAATTTTCACTTTAATTGTAGCAACATCTCTCTCTGCTTTTGGTAAACAAATGTTCTAGCAGATAACGAAAATAACAAAAATTAATTAATTAAGCCCAAGGAAAGGGAAAGCAAATAAATAAAAGCTCGTTGGCAAAAATATAGGTCACCCGGAGAGTCAATTGTCGGTCTGTCGGAAAAAGCGTTGACAGTTGAGAGTTCATCACTTTTGCCACCGTCAGGAACTAAAAGTTAAAATATATGAATGAATTTTTGAGGGCATGGATATATATGCTGTCAGTGACAAAATATGCTCACCAAAAAATTTATGCCGCATCATGTTTTCACTCACCCAACCCCCACCGAAAGTTTTCCATTTTCCAAAAACCCCGAAAGCAATTTGTCATCTAGACATTTGACAGCATCGTCGTCTTTGTCATTAAGCTTGCCCTGGGAAATCTTCTCGAGAAAATCCTCTAGGAAAAAAACACACAAACGAACCTCCTCCATTCGTGGGATAATGTTCCACTTGAAAGTGAGGCATAAAACTCAATTCGACTTGACTTGAAACTTGTGATGTGAAGTTGAGCGAACTATTCAGGAAGGAGAACAGGAATCGTCGAATGTGAATGCGAATGTGAATTTTTGGCTAACCTTCGAATTTGGCATAAAAATCAACGAGGCAAAAGTTGAAACTAGAGAGATGGGGGACAGAGAGACATTCGACAGAGGTATATGCAAATGCAATGGGCTATATTCCGATGGGGCCAAAACCAACAATAAAATCGAGCAAAAGCGAGGAAGCCAATAAATCTGTGCCGCCAAAGCGGCTCGTAAAAATGGACAAGTTTATGTTGGGTTAAAAGATGAGGAGAAGGAGGTGATATGGGGTTTAGAGGGGTTTGTCTGCCATCGAGCAGCTGCCATTTATTTTGCAACTGGAAAAAGCTTCTCCTTAATATTACTACTTCTATTTTTTTTTTTAGCTTTTTCTACCTGTCGCCTGGCTGGCTGACTGCCTACAGTTGGGCAGGGACTGGCAAAAGACATTTTTATGCACTTTTCTTTTTATGAGCCACAGGAATTTCCCCTCCCCAGAAATGGGTTCAAACGGCAGGCAGGCCAGTGTAGTCGTCCTTTATAGTTAAGAGCTTGTAATATGACATCACACAGATCCGACAATGTCCTTCTCTCCTATCCACTTGCAAAATGGAAATGTTTGTTTATGCCCCACTGAACAATTGGTGGGGAGCGTGTGGAAAATCCCTGGAAAAGCGTTTTATGTGCGAATAATAAGTAACAATCATTTGTGGGTTTCTATCAGCAGAACAAACGCAACGAATGTTTGCACAAGTCCAAGTCTCCCTTTTGTGTCCTGCTCACAGGATTTACTTCATTTGTATTACTTTGTGACACAGTTTTCCTTCAGCGGCTTTTATTCGTGGATTTTCCCTTAAATTCTTTTCTTTTTCTTTTAGCAGGTGCCACTTGGACTCGGATTACAAAAGATTGTATTTACTTTCAGTGTACATATATAAAAGTTTTAGCTCAATTAAACGGAACGGAACAGAAGACATAAACTCTTGTGGCATCTGTTAAACATTAAGTGACTCAAGACGGATAAAGTTCAAAAGTGCAAAGTTCATAGCCGCTGGCCATGCCGCCCTCTTAATATAATATAATAAGTCTTAATAAGCTGAGGGCGTTCGATGTGCGGGTTAATTAAAAATTATTACCAAAGAGATTAAACGAAAAATGGGCAAAAAGAATATCAGAAAGTCAATGTGGAAGTTGGGTTGGAGAGTGTCCGGGGTATCGGATGTCGCTGGTTCTGGGGGATAAATATAATTATGCTAGATATTAGAGATTTTCCCTCCCTCTAGTTTGTATTTATTATTTTCCCAAGATTGTGATCTGTGTGCAAGTGACGATATTATACTTAGATTGCCCTCTCTCTTATTTACTCTTAATTTTCCCACGAGTTTTTCTTTGGAGGGGGTTTCCATCTTAATATCCGAAATGTTTACGTTTCTTGTATTTATGGGAGAAATTATTTGAGAAATTAGTTAATGACTTGAGACATGTGCTAGCTATGAAAAAGATACTTGGGAAAATTTATAATAAACTAAAGAAATAGGTGGGAAAAATATAAAACATTAAACTGAAATATCAATTTCAGTATGTAACTTTTACTAGTACTAAATTATTTATTTACTATATGCTCTAAAAGAATAAAGTTGGCTACTTCCTTCCTCTAAAGATCTGTTGGATTATCCTAAAGAAATTTATACTGACTCTGATTTAACTTTGGCCTTCAGCCACGTGCCTTTTATCAGTCCTCAATTCCAATTCATTTCAATGTATAAACATATATATTTTTATATATATAGTATATTTTTTCTGATTCTTTTTTGTTCTGTGCTCATTTAAGCTGACCGCACGAGAAATCCAGAGTGTGGGCATATAAAATAATAGGAATTATGTTGATTAGAGAGCGTTTTTGCTGGACTCTGGTTTGCCCGGCAATCAACACCATGAGGGTGACCCTGCCATCCCTTTTTAGCGCCTTGCCAAACTATTCGGAAGCCTCAGGAAATACTTCCATATCTACACTATTCAGCTAAATATTTTTTCCTCTTTTTTTTTGCACAACTGAAATGTGGTGTGGGTGGCAGGAACAAGAGCATGCTCAGCATTCTTATAATTATAACATGCTCAGCATCCATATCAATATAGTAAAGTTGATGTCGACCCGGGCGCAAATTCCATTAGAACACACTGTGGGGAAAATGGCGAGAGGAGGGGAGGAGATGGTGTGGCATGGATGCTGTGGGGGGAGGGAAACTCTTGCTTGGAGCTGTGTCTTAGACTAAGGCCCAGCACGCACTCAGAGCCCATTTCCTCTGCAAGTTTATTCGATTAACAACAATCAGGCCAGGCCAGGCCAAACCAGAGCAGAGCGAAGTCGATTGGAGTTCAGGGAAAAGGCAGAATAGCAGGCATAAATATCACTGCAAGAATATATGTTTAATTTATTACTTAAAGACATTTATATTTGTGAAATTTTTAATTTGTTTTTGAAAGAGAAAATTGGACAGATTGCATGAAACATTTTTTGATAACATTCTTCATAGGAGCTATAAGAAAAGGGAACCCCTAAAGGTCTTCCAAGTACGAACTCGGGCTCCTTAAAATTCCCAAGTAGGAATTCGGCGATTCTAAAAATTCCCAAGTACGAACTCGGGCTCCTTAAAATTCCCAAGTAGGAATTCGGAGCTCCGAAAAATTCCTCAGGATGATTTAAATTTGCAATTTTTAATTCAGTGACATCAAAGTATATTTTTTTACAGACAGATCAAATAGGCAATCTCTGACATGATAGTCTAGTTCTAATTAATATGAATTAAATCACACTTTGAGTTCATAATAAATTTATTTCACAAACAATAATAAAACCTTCTCACAGTGTAATACTAAATGTCTTAAATTATGATTTTCTGTTTTCATTTCAAGGTGGCAATTATTTTTCCCCCTGTGCAGGCTTTTGCCAAATGAGCAAAGGAAGCTGCCAGGAGCGGAACCTAGAAAGAGAGGAAGATAGGGAGAGAGAGAGAGAGATGGAGATATCCTGATAGAGGGAGGTAGCAAAAGCCATTTACACTTCCCAGTAATTGTAAATTATGTGCAACTTAGTGGAGAGAAGTAGAAGACTCCCAGCTCGCTGGCACTTTGGGCTCCCTCGATGTTGACATCAAACTAAGTGACACTGGGGGGGCCTCAGTGGGTTAAGAAGGAGGAGGTTGTGCGGTCTGAGTGTGTGTGTGTGGATAACTGCCAGCCTCACATGCAAATTCAATTAGCACACACAGTCTATAGTGTGTGTACATAAGTCTGTAAGTCGGGGAATTGAATTAGAAAATGCGCCAAAAAACAATCAAAAAGAAACCAAAATTGAAAAGTCTCTTCCTATTACTCGTCTCAAGTTTCAAATTTTTGCCAGTCAATCAATGGGAGGCCTCTGTTTTTTCCCTTCCGCCCTCCCTCTGAAACCACAATTAGGGTTAATGACATTGATAAATTGAAAATGCTGGTTATTGGGGTTTCTGGGTTGTGCAAAAACTTGATCAAATTCAATTATATGTATATATGTATATTTTGCCAGTCTATCAGTATCTTCCCTCTCTGTATTCTCTGGACAAAAGCTGTCAAGTCTTAGCCATGGCCAAGTTCCAGTCGAACTGGTCAATTTTAGTGTATGTGTGGGAGTGTGTGAGCATTGAAAGTATCAATGCTAATGCCAAAACACAAATGCAAATTGCTTGTTATTTAGATAAGCTTTCCCCCATATATAGGGTGTTAATTTGAATTTACCAAAAAGAAATCATAAACAGAAACTATAAAGTTAGCGAAAGAATTTAGCAATTAAGTAGCTAATTTTAGAAGTAGCTTTCTTTTCATAATTCCCTATAGAATCTTTAAATATAAACCTCTGCACCTGTATAAAAATTATACCAAGCTTAGCTCATAGTATGCAAATCCCTAGATGGGCGTAGATTGGTCACTTTTTGTATACTAAATGGGAACTGGAACCTACCAAGCTGTCGAAGCTGAAACTGAATGCCATATCAATTAATATAAATACTCGGCTCTCCCACAGATTCCATTCTTGTTGTTATGGAAATTCAAAATAATTCCAGAGTGCATTTAGTGGGAGTAATACTAGCACAAAATAGTAAAAAATAAATGCAATTTCAAGCTAATTTGTATCTTGATGATATTAAATGACTATCGCAGTGAGTGGAGAAATAGAAAATGGGGTTTGTTATAAGAGTTGCCAGGGGAGGAAAATGGTATTCCGGAGAGATAAATCAAATGCAAAGTTTACTTGTTGACTTTGCGGACTTTGAATGGGATGTGGGCGTTGGTCTGAGGTTGAGGTTTGCCTCTCAGCAGATTTAAATGCCAAATGTATACAAAACTGGGTGGTTTTTTCGTATATAGAAAAGGACAAAAGGGTGAGGGGTTGTGGTGGGTGGTGGGTGATGGGTGGGTTAAGCCCTTTTGCCTGTGGCTTTCGTCTATTTTTAGATGGCGAGTTTTCCTCATTTTTCGACCATTTTTGTTTGTTTGTCGCTTGCCAAGTTTTTTGGCAGCTTAAGAGCTTCAGCGACTGCATCATCGTGGCAAAGGCTTAGCAAAGTATCTTTTGACGAATTGAGATACTTAGACGAAGGATTACTTGAGCTGTAATTAGCTGTCACTCCAGCTGCGACGACAAGGAAATTTCGCACAAGCTTTTAGGGAATGCTTTAAATAAATATCACTTGTTTAATATAATATTATTTTATTTTAATAAACTTGTGTGTCGTTAAACAAGTTGCTGAGGGACTAGGAGAAAGATACAAAATATAGTTAAAATGGGTCTTTTCATGTATCCTACTTGTTCTTCTATATTTTTTCTGGAAATTATCCATAAAATTCTTGAATTATTTGTTTAAAAACAATGTTATGATTCAACAATAACAAAAAATTCATTTTTCATATTGGTATTGATATTTACAATGATATAGAAGGGATTCCACTCATTTTTCGTTTACGAATTTGTAAACTCAAATTTCCCATTAATAATGCTTCAAGAAACATTTAATAAATAACATTTAAATAATTATCGATATAAAATCGATTATTATCGAGTATTATCCTTTCTCATATTTAATATATATCCAAAATATAAACACTCGACTCACCGTATTCCGTTGACATGGCGCACATGGGCTGATGATGGTGCGGATGCGGGTGATGCGGATGCTGCGGACATATTCCCTCGTGCGGATGCGGTGCAATATAGTACTCCGGCGGATAGAATTCTCCCGGATACGGAATATAAAGCTGTCCCGGTGCCAGAGGCACTGGTGGCGGCGGACCGATGCCATTCGTGCCGTTACTTAGACCAATGCCGTTGCCCGAACCACCGCTGCCACTGGACAGGCTGCTAACGCTGCTAGCGGATGAGCCACCGCCACCACCACCACCACCGGCTCCTCCATTCGGGGATGGAGCACCTGCACCTCCGCCATGTCCATTTTCATGGGGCGGAGGGGGCGGTAGATTCGGCGGTGGCGGCAATGGGGCATGATGCAGGGCATGGGGCGGCGGCGGCGGCAGGTGATGATGATGCTGCATTGCAGCCATTAAGGCCAACTGCTGCTGTGGGTGGTGCAGGGCGCAAACGGGCGGCACTATCTGAGCGCCCTGCGGCGGCGTGGCAGTCTGCTGGAGCAGCGGCGGAGATGCCGGCAGCGAGCAATTAGAGGAGCCCCCATCCGAGGGGGAGTGTTGTTGCTGCTGCTGCTGCTGCGGGGCGTGTGGCTGCTGCACGTGCAGCACTTGCTGCGGTGGCTGTTGCTGCTGCTGCACCAGCAAATGTTGCTGCTGCTGCTGCTGCTGCTGCGGTGGTGGTGCCGGCAACATCACCATGTTGCAGGCGGCGGGCGAGGCCGGATTGCTATTCAGGCTGGTTGTCGATGAGGTGGTCGATGAGCAACTGCCGCCCGCATTATTGGTGCCACTGGTTGTACCGTTAACGCTGCTTACGACGTTGCCGTTGCTGATGTTACTCAAGTTGCCACTGTCCGCAACATTCAGTCGCACCATGGTATTTTTCGCTATACAAAACTTTGATTTTTTCTTGCCCCTCGTTCTTTCCTAGTGGGCGGCCTCCTTCAACATTGTTGCTCTCTAATTATAATTGTTTTTCTTTTCTTTTTTTGTTTATCTGCAAGAGAACATACGATGGTGTTTGTCTTAAATTAATAGGTTGTTTGGTGCCTACTGCGCCACTCTGGTGTTACCAATCCAAAAACGTTATCAATTCTTTGCTGCGATAAGGGTTGAGACGGTGTAGAGACACCCACAATATTTTTTGCCGCATCCCTGGCCCCCACCAAGTCAAGGTTATCTTCATGAAATTCCTAGGAATTCTACGCAGATTGCGCTTGATTCCTGGTATTCAGAAGTTTTTTTTTGTGATAGAAACAATAATTTTAAACAGAATATTATCGGAGAAGTGGGATTTACAAAGATTTTTATAAAAAGAAATCATCAACTTGAATATTTTGATCAATTAGAAGCTAGGTAGAAAGTTGTTCCTATGTTAAGGTCTTGAGGATCGGAGAGAGGTGCGTAAACTAAAATGTGGAAAAGTACTGCGAAACGATATATGTAACAAAACCTTATTCCTTGTTTAAATTAATTTAAGAAATGCAACGAATTTTAATAATTAAAAAAAGTCTATACAACAAATTTTAATTGTCTAGGAAAACGTCTTGGGTCTGGAGAATTAAGCAATATATTTAAACACATTTTTAAAGAAGAAGAATTTATAATCATTTTTTATATTTTGCCAAAACAAGACCTTAAGTACTGATCTTGAGAAGCGCAGAGAAGGGCAGGCAATAATTCAGCAATTTAAATGTTTAAGAATGTATACTTAATCCACATTTTTAAAGAGGAAGAATTTATAATGAATTTTTATATTTTCCCAAAACAAGACCTTAGGTACTGATCTTGAGAAGCGCAGAGAAGGGCAGACAATATTTGAGCAATTTAAATGTTTAAGAATGTGTATATAATGCATATTTTTAAAGAAGAAGAATTTAAAATGAATTTTTATATTTTGCCAAAACAAGACCTTAGGTACTGATCTTGAGAAGCGCAGAGAAGGGCAGGCAATAATTCAGCAATTTAAATGTTTAAGAATGTGTATATAATGCATATTTTTAAAGAAGAAGAATTTAAAATGAATTTTTATATTTTGCCAAAACAAGACCTTAGGTACTGATCTTGAGAAGCGCAGAGAAGGGCAGGCAATAATTCAGCAATTTAAATGTTTAAGAATGTATACTTAATCCACATTTTTAAAGAGGAAGAATTTATAATGAATTTTTATATTTTCCCAAAACAAGATCTTAGGTACTGATCTTGAGAAGCGCAGAGAAGGGCAGTTAAGAGACTGAGCAATTTAAATGTTTAAAAATGTGTATTTGATAAACATTTTTAAAGAAGAAGAATTATTGAAGTATTTTTATATTTTGCGAAAACTAATTCTTAAGTACTGATCTTGAGAATCGCAGAGAAGGGCGTATAAGACATCGCCTAGCGAAAAGTATTTAAAAGATTTCAAAAAAAATGTCTTTCATATTAAAATTTTTTTTTTAAGAAACACACCCAATTTTCCAAAGATTCTTCCATTTGTTCGCTTTGATATCTTCAAGTTAAATTGATTTAATAAGCAAACACAGACCACCCGCAATGTCAACACATGTTTCGTGTCTCTAATGTACATAAAACATAATATTTATAGAGCGAATATCCGTGCCTCCAAAAAGACTTCCGTTCCAAATTTGCTGAATTCCCTGGAATATACACCAACAGAACATGAAAGATGCTAAACAAAATAAATGTTTTCAATGAAATCTAGTGCGAAAATAAATCAAATTGAAATTATCTTTCAAAATTTGTTGACAACATTGCCGGTTTTGTGGGCAATTGTTGTTATTTTTAGTATTGTTGTTGTTGTTATTATTCTCCACGTTGCCTTTTGCGGGCCGAACAATTGCGAATTGCAGAATTGCGCATTGTGTCAATTTGACAAATAATTGAAATATTTGCACAAAAGGCACAAACTAAACAACAAAAGAGAGTGTGGGGAATATGGCGGAAACGGGGCAATGAAGGGGGCGGCCAAATGGGGGAACACCCACATGCATTTGTAAAAATACAAATAAAAAATAACTAAAATAAAAAACTGGGAATAACGAGACAGATAAGAGTGAAAACTAACGGCAAACGACAGTCGAGCAATGTTAATAGGAGCGGCGGAGCAACAACAAACATACAACAAAAGGCAGCAAACAGCAGCGGGCACTTAAATGAAAGCCCGCAAATAACAAAAAAAAAAAAAGACATAAAAAATAAAGTGAGGGTAAAAAACACAAAAAAAAAACGACGAAAGACGAAACTGCAGAACAAAACAACAAAAGGCAAAATTAAAACGTAAGCGTGTCTTAATCGTTCGATTTGGCATTCCCCCCGACTTGTTTTAAGACACTTGAAAAGATAATGTTTAAATTTAAAGGTTTAAAAAATTTTACAAATTATAAAAAGTTTAAAAAAATATAGAAAATATATAGTCAATGTTAGAAAACTTGGTTTATTTGAGTCTAAACTATTGATCTTTATTGGTAGTGAGCCAGAACACCTTAAAATTCCCAACTACGAATTCGGGGATGAACGCCCCCCAAAATATTAAGGTTAATATTTTAGAAAAGGTAATAAAGTACATAAAAGAAAGGGAACACATCTCTATCATATACATTTTTGTTTAATGGATTTTGAATAGTAATTTATATTTTTTGCTAGTGTCCCCCCATTATTACCTTTACGTGTCTCTCCCAGGTAACCCAAGGGTTAGACCTATGCTATTTTTTGTTTGTTTTTGTACCGTCTGTAAAGAAATTTGATGCCTGCGCTTTGTTGTTGGTGCTGCTTTCGTTGGGTGTTTTCATTTAGCTGTTAATGCAGCTTTACTTTAATGGGTTTCCTTTTTGGCCCTTTCGCTCGTTACGTCTGTCCGCATTTATCGCACCTTCCACCAAACTGACAACTGACCAAAGACACCTCTTTTTATTTGTATTTTATTTATTTTTGTTTTTTTGACAAAGGTGTTGGGTGTTGCATATCTGGGGAGTGGAGGAGGGTCAGTGCCCGACAAAAATCAGCAAAAAATCATTTCCATTCCGGGGGGAGCATTGACTTTTATATGGAGTGAGAGTCATCGTCAAAATATGAGAGACAACAACCGAAAAGTGAAAGAAGTGCATTCCATAAAAAATTCCTCCAGAGAGAAACTGAATGCCAAATGGATTCCGAATAAAATACATTAAGGAATTCTCAACAAAAATTTGAAGAATACCCAGAGGGAATTATTTTAAATCTGGTGACGTAAAAAGGATTATGGAAATCTGGAAATCGTTTGAGGGAAACTTCAATTACTTTCCTTGGTTTTTGACATTTTAAATGAAATGCTTTCTGGGGTTTTCTGGAAATTTCCATTTTGTTTTTGGGTTTTGAGGTTTAATAAACATGCTTGGAAGGTTTTTGAAAAAGTGTTTTATGATATAATTTAATTATACACATTTTTAAAAGTGTAAATTTATAAACAGAGGTAAATTCCTTTTCTAAAATAAGTGCTGAAGAATATTGTTCAATGAATTAGATTTCCCTTTTTATTATTTATTAAATATATTTAATGTATACAGTATACATAATTCTGTTAAAGAAAGTACAACTAATTTTGTCTGACATTTATTTCCCACATTTATATATAAGTTCCTGGAAAATCTAATTTATTTCAGAATTAAAATAAAAAACCTCTATTTCCAAGTAACTAGTTCCAATGCTCTGCTAATGAATTGTTCATATAAATTGCACACAAGTCATTAAAATTTAAATTGCTTGTGATTTGTAAGCTTTTGCAAGACACTACAGACATTTTTCCCACATAGGATTGTGCTCGTTATCTACGAAAATTCCAGGTAGCAAAGGAAAGATACTCTTGCACTGGCACCACCTCTGAAGATTGCTATCTGTGAATGGAGTTGCAAAGTTTTTCTGCAGCCATTATCATAAACTAGAAGTAGAACAATCTTTTTGTGCTTAGAAATTTCCATTGCAAATGTGAATGCGAAGTGCGAATGCGAAGTGCGAAGTGCGTGGGCTGCATTCTAATTGATTTAGTGCGTCTGCAGTGCCAGCAATTACCACAAAACAGTTGTTAGTGCTGTTGTTGGGTAATGTGGCTAAAAGAAGAAGAGGTGCCACCTGGGCCAGAAAGAAGACGACGACGAGGACGGCGATGATGACGACGATGAGGAGAAGGTAGAGAAGTAGTAGAGATGTGGAGGTAGAAGGTAAAGGCGCTGCTGCTCTGCAGTCACAACAACAGAATGAATGAAGTGCGACTGTTGTCACCTGTCTCAATATGCACTCTCGTACTGTCTCAAGTACTCCCAGAGACACCTCTCTTTCCCGCCTTAAGAAGACCCCATATAACACCTCATACACACACACACACACACACACACACCTCATTTCACCTGGGAGCCCACACACACCTACACGGGACACAAAGAATGTCAAATGTTAATTAAATTTGTGACGGTTAAATTAACATTTAAAGAAAAAGGTTTGAAAGAAAAAAAAACAAAGATAATATAATTATTATTTTAAAATAAATGTTGGGTAATATTTATATCATATTTTTAGTATTATTAAATTGTTAAAAATACAATTTTTAAATTATTTTTCATAAGTTAAGTTGTGGTTTAACTTTGGGTAACACAAAAGGAAAACTATGATATTTTTGACTTTAGTTTTAAACAAGCTTCTTTGTATTTTTAAATGTAGTAATTCTTTTTATTTATTTAAAAAAAAATACAAATTTTTAGACTATAGTTCTAAACAAGCTTCTTGTTTTATGGAAATAATAAAAATTGTTTTATTTCTTTAATAAAATAGTTCGAAAAATTGTGAAAATATTTCGAAATTACTTAAATTTTTTTTAATAAATTCTTGTCTATAATATTTATTAATAATACTTGGCAATATTTTCATTCAAGAATTTTGATTCAATTGTTTTATAGAAGCTTTGTTAAATATTTACAGTTTAATAATTATTTAAGTGATTGAGTTTTTTTTTTTGGAATATGAAATAGTTTTTAAGCTCTTGCTTTCTTAGAGCATTTTATTTGCTTTGAAGATAATCTTTGACTAAACTGTAAATATCATAACTTTAACAATTTAACAAAGATTTTCACTATTTAAAAAATAACTATTATTACTTTAAAAATATTTTTCAAAAATCCCCATGTATTGTTAGAAAATTCTTAGAACCAAAAAACTGTTGTTAGGTATTTCTAATAATTTTCCAACAGTGTAGGAGACAATGAGACACGCACCTCCAGCGCTGATGTTGACGTCGACGGCAGACAGACAGGTGAGCTCAGGTGAGAGGGGGCGCGATTGAGAGAGGGGTGTGGCATGCCACGGGTGGCACGGGAAAGGGAACGGGAACGGGAACGGGGTAGGGGAGCAGGACAGACTGAGACAGAGGACACCACGCGGAAATCTACGCAGCTTAGCAATCTGTTTCTTTCTGTTTTTTGTTTATATCTCCAGGTGAGTGTGTGTAGAGGTGTGTGTGTGTTTGTATTTGGTTTCTTTTTTTTTCTGCCATATTAAATGGCAGACATATGAAGAGGAGACACATTTGTAGACTTTTTTTTATTTTTTTCTTAACACCCGCCGCATTTGTGTCAAAAGTGTCTAGACCGGCTTCAGGTGGTTACTGAGTAAAAACTTGCCACCGGGTTTCTATTTTTTATTTATTTATGTTTTTTGTTTTTGGTGGAAAGAGAGAAGAAAGGTGCAAGGTGCGGCGGCGGAGGCCACTCAACGGCAACGCATTTGCGACACGTTGAGCGTCTTGATGAGGCCATTTGCGAGTGCTCTCGTCTGCATTTCTCCCACAGGTGAGCCATGTCCTCAGATCCGCCGCCCACCAGCCACACCAAAAGGTGTCAAAAGTCTACTGAATTATTGAGCAGATATCGGAGACGAAATGTGTTCCGGCCAAATGGACAAAAAGTCACTCAAGAGAAACTTTAAATGATAAATAAAAATAAAAAAGGAAATGGCTTTGATTTCGCCGAATTCTAGAGAGAATTATAGTCATTGGTTTGGCTCAGGAAAATGATTAAAGTCAATAAGAGAATTTTCAATGATCAACTTCTGGGAATTTAAAAATAAACTTTCTACAATTCATTTTAAAAATGATATTTAAAAATAATGTAGAATATATTTTTAAGCTTCAAAGAATTTGTTCAAATTATAATATTATATTCTTTACTTGTTAATAGATCAGAAATTATAAATTGTGTTCATGTTTCAGCTTAGAAAAATACAAAAGTCAATGAGAGTGTTTAGACATTATTTTTGAACACTTTGAAAGAAATTTAAATATATAATAATTTATATAGAATAATAATATATATATATTATAAATAAATCTTGAACCTCTATAAATTTTTAAGAAAATTTTAAATAGCTCAGGGAGTTTTATAAATATTTACTCCCTTTTGAAAGCTTGATCTGATGACTTGGAAAACTCAAGATTAAAAGTGCAGTTTAAAAACAAATACATCATTTCATAAATAATTGTTTTGCTACAAATATCACCAATGAAATTTGTAGACTCATTCAATTAAATAAATTAATGAAGCTTAACCAATTAAAAGGAAATATTCATTTTCAGCTATTAGTTTAAGAGTTTCTTTCCCTCCAAACCACGAATAGCAATTACTTTGAATAAGCAGAAAAAGGGAACCCCCTTTTGGGTGTAAGTGAAATTAGCATTCCTCGTGCTCAAAGATTTGCAGTTAAGTTAGTGGAAGTGCTAAATACTTCAGGGCTTTTGGCTTTTGGGAGCTCCCAAGTCAACACTTTCTCACTCACAGAAGGCAAAGACAAAGGAATTCTACTCCCAAGACCTAAAAACACTTTAAAAAAATCTATAAATAAAGTGAAACAATGTTTTTTAGATGTAAAAATTAAACATTTTTTCAAAAATTATAACAAATATTTGATTTGAACTTTAAATTTAATATATATATCTCTAATATATAGTTGGAACATTCGAAAACTATTTCTAATTTTATCTCAGTGCATCCTAACAAATGGCTTACTTTGTGTGCAAATAGCAATAGAGCAGAGGCAATTTTTCTAACGGTAATTTCTAACATTTACCTAGTTACCGTTAATAGACAAGTTGGCCAAGTTGGCGAGCCAAGACATGAAAAAATGCCTAGAAAAAGGTGGCCAAGAGAGAGAGAGAGAGAGAGAGAGCGGCAAAGAGGTAGAAACTGCAGTCAATGGCGGCCATTTCACAGCTTTCTTTCTTTCTTTTGCGTCGCTCGAGTGCGTCGCGTCTGGAAAATTCTCAGGGGGGCGAGGGGAGGGGGCTAGGAAAAATGCCGTAGTGCGTTTCCATGTGTCGTGGCACATTTTCCCCCTGGCCAAGCTCAATGACTGGTTATTGGTTCCGTTTAGAATGGTTTCTGGTTCAGTAAAAAAAAAAGAAAAACAACTCCCATTCGAGGCCAACAAACTAGCAACTTGCAATATGCCACACAGGCAACATGTCTCACACATGCTGCAGCAGCACACCATAATTGCATAAGCCACATCCCAAATACCTCAATAATTTCCACCTGCGGTTACCCGACAATTTTCCACCAAAATGCAAAAAGAAAAAGAAAAAAAAACCCGAAAACAAGCGACAACATTTTTCCATATGCAACAAATTGCAACTAACAACTAACAACCTGCAACCTGCAACCTGCAACCTGTTGTGTGTTTGGACAGCTTCTTCGTTTAATTACCCCCAAACACACACACTATGTTAATGATTTGGTTTTTTGGTATTTCTGGTTATTGTTTGCATTTTTCACTATTGTAGCTTGTGTTTTTCTTTTCTTTTTGGTTATCTGCTGTTGCATAAGGCGTTATAAAAACAATGCAACTACAATTTGTGGCAGCGTTGGCGGCTAATTACAGCGATTGCATAAAGACAACTTTTTCTTGTGAGCTCTGTGTGGCAAAGCCAGGTATTTTAATGACTCAGATGTACAGGGAAATGTAGATTTTTTCAGGAAAATTCAGGTAGATTTTAGAGAATTTTTGTAAAACAAAAAATTACCAATCATTCTCTGCCATAAATGAACCCCCTTTCAGCAAAGACCGAGTTCATGGCCTTCCATTTACCAATTACTTTTGGCCACTTTCCGGTTTCCATCCGCCCTTTTAACACACCACAACATACACACCGCCCCCTTTTTCACACGAAAAGGACCCTACACTAATTAAAATGTTCCCTCGCCTCGTCAAGGATATCGGGCTGCATCAACACTCGTATATCAGAAAATGCATGTTTAACACGCCCAGTGGCATGCAAAAATAATCCGAAAAACGAAGTGCGATAGTGCAAGGAAAACGTTGTGGAAAAATGGAAAATAGTAAAGGGAAACGGAGAGGGGAGCACTGCTACATAGACACACATGCAATGCGGTTTTTCAATTTCCCCGATAACTAACTAACAGAACAGAACAGGAGTAGGGTAGGGTAGGGTAGGGTAGGGTGTGTGTAAAACCACATATAAACGACTAAATGAATGCCCTTGGTCCGAAAAAAAAACCGGCAAATTAGATGCGGGTGGCACCAGAGGCCGTGGCGATATTTGAGGCAGATGATGGTGGTGGCATCGCATTATGACAATGCCCCTTAACGCAAATATTTCAACCAACAGCGGCATGCGGGCCAGATAAATACATATAGTCGGTCCGGTCCTAATGATTATCAATTTGTTGTGAGAATTTTCATTACAAAAGCCAGTAAAATAACTAACGGAATTATGGACATTTTGACGCAGAGCATAGATAACAAACAAATTTAATTAAACCATAGCCTGAATAATACGCAATATTAAACAAAAATTAGGTGCAATAAATGTATGTTGAGAGATGTAGGAAAAATAAAAAAATATTTTACATGAATAAAAAATAAATTACTTTACAAATACTAGGAATTTAATAGAACACAATAAAAATACTAAGAGTTTTCTGTAAAATACTGCTTAAACATTAATTAGAAAAGGTAAATAAAAAGAAATAAGTAAAATTGCTTTTAAATTGTAAAAGAATTCAACTGTTTAAAGCTTTGCAAAGTTCTTTATGATTAAACAACCTTTAAATATAAATTAAAAATACAGAATTTCAAAAAAAAACACGGTTTTAAGATCATAGACAAAACAAATCATTTTAACAAGAAACATGTATCCAAAAGATGTATAGAAAAAAATATCTAAAGTTAGCTAAGGTTTAAAATAAATTCGAATACTAAGAGTTTCATAGGAAACAATGTTTAAAAATTAATATAATATAGTAAATGGAAAGTAATAATTGAAATCCTTATAGAACAAGTAAAGCATTTCATTGTTTAAGATTGCACATAACTTTTAATTATTTAACTATTATAAATAAACATATTTAAATTTAAGAATTGCAAATAGAAGCTGGATTAAAATCCAAATATAAAACAAATAATTTACACATTAAATGTGTGTTAAGGGATTTGGATAAATAAAACATGGACAAAGGATAAAAACTACGAGTTTAATAGAAAATATTGCTTAAGTATTAATAAAAAATAGTAAATGAAAAGATATAATTAAAATAGACTTTAAAAATAAAGGTATTAAACTATTTAAACCTTTAAAAAGTTCTTTGTGATGTAACTACCTTAAAAACCAAGCTAAAAATGCTTATAACAATTTTTAAATATTTTCTATACTCCCAAAATTAATGTAAATAATTTCCCAGCATAAAATACCGCAAGATAAGCCCTTCCACTAAAGGAATATAAAAAAGCCCAACTACTAACCCTTTTGCTTGGAAGTGAAGAGTGATTACACTTTTTTTATGGCCCCATTGTCTGTGTGCTCCCAATTCTTTTTGCTCCCCTCATTTTTTGGCATTCCATACATTTTAAATGCAGCAGAAATTACAGTTACACATGGCAGACACTTTGGTAATGAAATAAATTATTAGAATTTATTGAAGTTTGGCGACAGAAGCGACTCGACAACGAGGACCCATCGCCAAACCATGAGCAGCCGAAGGCCATAAACTCTAAAATGTAATTTAATTGTTGTCGACAGTAAAAACTTATCTCATAAATGCAGCAATCATTGTGCCGCACACTGTTTCCGAAAGAGATGGCCTGTGGAGAGCCGGAAAGAGATGGGTATAGAGGCATAGAAAGAGATAGCAACACAGAGAGAGAGAGACAGAGAAATGTACATTTGCATATTTAGTAATGTTTGTTGGTAGCATCCTCGTTTCTGATATGACTCTGCTTTTGGCCTTTTTTATACCCTTGCAGGGTATTATAATTTCAGTCAGAAGTTTGCAACGCAGTGAAGGAGGCACCTCCGACTATATAAAGTATATATATTCTTGATCAGGATCAACAGCCGAGTCGATCTAGCCATGTCCGTCTGTCCGTCTGTCCGTCTGTCCGTCTGTCCGTCTGTCCTTCTGTCCGTCTGTCCGTCTGTCCGTCTGTCCGTTTCTACGCAAACTAGTCTCTCAGTTTTGAAGCTATCTGAATGAAACTTTGTAGTTAGCCTTCTATATACTCTCACTCGTATATATGTCGGAACGGGCCGGATCGGACGACTATATCATATAGCTGCCATAGGAATGATCGGAAAATTTTTACAAAAAAATTTTTAACTTTTTCAGTTTTCAATAGAATTGGATCAAATTTGAGATATAGCCATTTTACTATACTCTACAATTTTGCATAAAATTTTATGAAAATCGGACTACTATATCATATAGCTCCCATAGGAACGATCGAGAAATTAATACAATTAAATTTATAACCTTTTCAGTTTTCAACTGATTTTCATCAAATGTTAGGTATAGGCATTTAATTTAAGTCTTAAATTTTGTGGTAAATTTCATGAAAATCGGACGACTATATCATATAGGTGCCATACAAACGATCGTTTGATGTGGAGGAAAAATGCAAATCAGTGAATGTAAAACTGCAAATATAATATGTATAGGTGAATGAAATGAAAGCAGGTATTACTATATATATAATTTGTATTGTATGGTTTTTTATTCATAGAAGTTCTATCTGCAAGGGTATATAAACTTCGGCATGCCGAAATTAGCTTCCTTTCTTGTTAATAATTGCATTCCTTCTTAACTGCAACAGCTTTTACTTTTTTATCTCCCCCCCGCAACTTTCCCCATTTTCCCTGGCCCTTCACTTCACTAATTGGTAGAAATTTTCCATTCCGCCTTCCGTTCCTATATATATATAAATTCTGTTTTTTGTAATTTTGCAATTGTAGTTTGTTGGAGTGAAAAATTAAAAAACTCCCAACAACAAAAAAAAGAGCCCTAAATTAATTGTGGCCAAGCAGTGAGGCGTGTAATTAGCAGCATGTGGAAAGTAGGCATAAAATAAAATGAGACAGCTTTGTTTTAATTTAAAAATATTTGCAAGAAACCAACAAAAAAAATAGAAAATGAACAATTATGAAGCTGCAGAGAATGTAAAGCAGTTAGAATTTGTGTAAAACAAAGGAAAGCTAGCTTGTTACTAATTTCAATCTTGAGGGGAATCTTTTGCAGGAAATCCTTTTAGAAAAACTGTTGCTTAAATGTTAGATTTATTGGCATATTTGTTGATATGCACAGCACTTTATAATTCCCTCAGTTTCCTGTACAAAACCAAATTGTTTTTTGCTATTTCATCAACAACTTAATCAATTTCCAATGTGTCTGCAAAATCACAAAATCGACAACAAATCCCTAGACGAATTTTCCTAATGCCTTGAGGTGTGTCTATGTCGGCATACGTGTCATTCCAAAATATATAGAGAGGAAAATGGGTAAATTTTCGAAATTGCTAGTTGCATATGGCAAACGACAATCGATGCATAAAATCTACAAACAAAAACGAAAGCTGAAGAAAAATAAAAATAGAGGGGGGAAAAAATCCCAGGAATACCCCGAAAAATGTTGGAGAAATATTTATGAAGCACACACAGAAATTTCTGCAGCAATTTTCCGATTGTTGAGTTATACTACATACACAGGGAAAGAGAGAAAGGCATTGCAGTAAAAATAAAATAATAAAAAAAAGAGTTCCGCAAAAAAGAGAAATACCTAAACAAAAAATTTAATCGAAACTCAGTGAGTGCAAAAAGCAGCCCGAGTTTATTAGTTTATAAAGTTTGCGTTTTTCTGTTTGTGTGCGCAATTTTTGGTTCATGTGTGAAAATTGCTTTGCCCAAACATATATTAAAAACATTCACACACGCACCACGTACACTTACTGCAAAAAAAATATATATATATATAAAAAACTAGGAAAACTTCAAACTTGGGCTTTTCCAAACAAGCGACAACAAAATGGCAAAAATAAAAAGTGTGTTGCTCCGCTTCGCTCTCTAATTGGAAACTTTTGCCCGGTGTGAGGTTTTTCCCCCAATTATAACCAAAACCGAGATCTACTTTTTTATTTTTTTATGTTTTGTTGTTTTCAAGAGAGGGAATATTTCCGCCCTTTACCAACTAGCACTGTGTTTTTCCCCCATTTTCATTGGTTTTTTAGTGCAATATTATCAACCAGATTCAGCTTTTTGTAACTATCTTAATTTAGTTTTGAATATATGAAACGTTTTTGCTCAAAAGAGTTTCCTTTTTTTGTACTTTTAACTGATATGAATAAGTTTTTGCGGTTCAGTAATTCGAAACTCGTTTGAAGCTTTCATAAAAGTTAAGTTTTTTGTCACCATCAGGAAATAATGTTGAATTTTTTTGGCATGATAAAAAATTTTGATTGATGTCAGGAGCAACTTTAAAGACAGAAAATTATTGAAGTATACTAATTAAAAGTTTATTTATAAAATATATTGCATTGAATGAATAAAGTTTAACTTTTAATTAAAACATTTAGGGGATAATTCTGACTATTAAAATAATAACAGCAGTGTTTAGAGAATGATTTAAGAGTATATAGAAAATAAATACACTATTTCCATTAAAGTTAAAGCAAAGAAAAAATATTAAACTAAATTAAATATATTGTATTTAAGAGATTTAATAATGATAAAGACTTTTTTGGAAGGTACAGAAAATAAAGCTTAAGGTCAGAATTGATTTGAAAGGCAGAAAATTATCAAAAGTTAATTTGAAAAGTATATAATAAAATAATAAATCAATTCCACTTATGATTAAATCATTTTCTTTATACATTTAATGATTATCAGGATATATGCTGTATTAAAATTTGTCAGGATATATTATTTCCCACCGAAATTTATGCAAAGAAATTATATTAAGCCAAGTATATACTCTTTATATTTAAGATCTTCATCTTTCCGGTCCTTACAAATGTACTCCACTTATTGTGACACATAATTACACCATGATTATTAGATCCGATTATTGTTAATCTTTTCTTCAGTATTTTCCTTATATTTTTTTCGCCAAAAAGCCATTGTAAAATCTCGGCACGCAAACCGAATAAAAGAAACATTTACGAGTGCGTGATTTTTGTATTAATGCAGGCCTGTTTTTTTTATATATACATATATATGTTTTTTTGTGAGCCCCAAGTGTTTGACTGTCATGTGAGGCGACCACAAAATTGGCCAGACAAAAGACGAATCAGCCGAATGGAAAGATTTCCATGACAAATGTCATAAAATTCGTTGAGCGAATATATGTATTTATTTTCATTCTTTTTTTTTTCTCTCCGAGTTCCTTTTTATTATAATTTGTCATATTTTGTCATTTAGCATTATAGTTTTGAGGAGGGCCAGCAATTTTTCCTTCGCATATCGCATTTGGAATTTTCTTTTTTTTTTGGTTGGAGGAAGAGGGAAAAAATATCATCTAATGCCGGCGCCTATAAACTCACACCCATGTGTGTGTGTGTGTGTGTGTGTTTGAGCTGCTTGACAACAGCGGAAAAGAACGGAAATGCTGCTGCCTAACCGAACCACCCAGAAAAAAAAGTAGACAAAAAAATAGAAGAAATCGAAATATAGACAGAGTTTGGGGGGATTCCCCAAACAATGAGTTTGGGCCAAGTCCATGCCAAAACGGACATGCCAGCAGCAACAACAATAATGCTGAGCACAATTTCAGTGCTCGATGCCAAGAAAAAAGTTAACACACACACACACACACACACACACATACACACACAGGACAGGCATAACAGACACATATGCAATGGAGGCACTGGCAGAAATTAAGAGAAAGATTTAAAGGGAAATACTAATTTAAAAATATACAAAATTGATTTGATAAAAATCTACATATTATATATTTCTTAGAACTTTTTGACATTTTTATTTGATTAAAATTTTAATAATAATAATATTTATATATATTTCTTATACAGTTCTTACTATTCTTGTATTCATTTTATCATGTTAAATAAAGTGTCTTTTAATAAATAATATATTAAAAAATAATATAATAAAATCCGTTATGTTTGTTTCCATTAATTTTTATTTAGAAAACCAGAACAGCATTTTAAACCCTATTAATTTGTTAATAAAGTCAATATTCTGCTAGTTTAATTTAAGTAATAAAACTAAAAAAGAATGGAAACTAACTTCGAAAATCGTAAGTTTTTATATTGTTGCAGTTTGTCAATGATTTAAAGGACTCAAATCGAATCAGAAATCGGTCAAAACTTAGCATTTTTTGAATCAATATACATCCAGATTTTTATATGACAATTTATTTGACAAATCTAAGTTTAAAAAACTCATAACCGTTTGTCAATAAATTATAGGACTTTTTTAAATAATGTAAATCCAGATTTTTATATGGCAATTTTTTCCGACAAATCAAAGTTTAAAAAACTCATAACTAAGGCAAAAATGCCTTAATTTAAAATCGGAAAGCTTTGCAATGTTAGTTTTTGTTACCTTAATCAATCTGCATAACTAATTTAAAATTTTAGGAAATTAACATTTTTGCCAATTTTAACGATGTAACCCCTTATAATTTTTTGAAAAAATGGAAAAAATTTCAAAAAATGTTTTTAAGCCCGACATGGCTAAATCGATTCAGCTGTTGATGCTGATCAAGAATACATACATTTATAGGTCGGAAATGACTCCTTCACATCATTACAAGCTTCTGGCTGTAATTAAAATACCCTGCATGGGTAACCCTAATTTACATAAATACTGCATAGTTTTTTTTCTCTCTGTGCACACAGAGAGAGAAACAAACACGACTTTGGTGAGAGGCAGCAAACGGAAGAGACTTGACAACATACGCAACATGGGCGAAAAATGAGTGGCGACGACGACGACGACGCTGGAGACGGCGCACATGGCGTATGAGTGACGAAACTCCGGGTCAGACTCCGCCGGAGAAGGAGGAGGAGAAGGAAACAAGCAGAGCGAAGCACACACACAAACACACACACACACTCTCAAAAAAAAAAAAAATTAAACCGACAACTAAGGCACACGCCCCGCACAGATTTGATAGTTTTTATCGATTTAAGTGGATTTTGGCCTCACACAAAACGAGCCTGCAAAAGGAGCAGGGATTGAAGAGGGAGGGAAAGGGGAAGGGGATTGAAGTGGGTATGAAATAAAGGGGTGGCAGGGACACATCGCGCAGATATATAGACAGACAGCCTTGGTTTTTGGCAAACGTCGCGGCCCCAAACAAATAAACATAAAACAAGCAGAAATTTTCTGCGATTTTTGCGTTAATTTAGTTTAGACGAGGAAGGTGGTACTCTACCTTTAATTTAAATAAAGTTAATTTAAGAAGTTGATTATGGTTTTATTTTTATTTAATTTTGGGGTTTATTTTGAGAGAAATATATATACATATGTTAGTTAAGAAGTTTAAACGAATTTTATAGGTCTATTAATGCCATTAATTAAGGTGAATTAAAGTGAGATTTTTAGGTGAAGTTAATAAGGATCTTGTTTTAGTAAGAAGACTTGGATAATTTTCATAAATTAAAATTTCTATTTAGGAAATATATATAAAAAAAGCTACGTTTTTAAATATTTTATAAAAATAATAATAATTTTAATTTAAAGTTCTTGTTTGTTTTCCGTTTTATCAATACATATTAAGAATCTGAAGCTACATTGTGTAACCTTTTAAAATATCATTAACATTGTTAAAATGCACAAAATAATTTTTAGAAATGTCTACCATTTTCTTAAAGGACATTCGTGAATCTGAAATATACAACTTTAACAATAATAAAATACAAACCAATTTATCTGATTAATTATCTAAATAAAAATTCTATTAAGTATCTCACATGTTTATATTTCTTTTATTATAGATACTCCTTATAATGTACAAAGGATTAAAATAAAGAGAGGCTTTTAGAGAGCAAAATTGGGTAAGTAAGTATGAAATATTTATACAAACAGTACATATTCTAATAGCTCTACAAAATATAATAATAGTTTTAATAAAAAAGCATTAAAAAGGAACGGTCTTGTATATTATATTGAGTATCTTAAACCACCTATTTTCCCTTTTAACATTGTGAAAATGGTTAAAAAAAAATACTAAAAAATATCTAGTTTCTTTTAATTTTTTTTTTCCAATTTAAGACCCAAACCTATATTGAATTCAATGGACTCTTTTGGAACCACAAAGGGCATGCAAAGTACCCATTGTAGTTCATTTCAGAGTGCGTTTGTGTGTGTGTGCCACGATGTGCGTCTTGGCAGCCGGCGGCATAGATAAGCACACACACACACAAATAAATAAAAAAAAAAATGGTAGAAGAAAAAAATTAGAGCTTCTCTGACATCCGAAATCAAAACTCAAAGTTTTGCGTATAAAGCATAAAGCTTCGACCATGAATTGTTTAACTTTGCTCCATCAACACGCAGCCTCTGTTTTTTTCTGCTCAACGTTTTTCTTTATTATTTATATATATATATTGTTTTTTTCTTTTTTTGTAATAGTAGTAGTACAAGCAGGAAGTCTATGCGTGTGCCACGCCCACTCCGCTCTATCGCCCCTTTCCTTGATATATATATATATTTTTTCTTTCTTTTCTTTTTATCAAACACTTCTGCTAGAGAGAGGGGTCCAAGCAAATGCGTAAAAATTATGCCACAGCTTGAACAACTCGACACGAGGAAAAGGAGAAAATATATATACATATATATATATTATACATATATTTGTAGGAAAAAAAAACGTGGCGAAAAATGCGGAACTGGGGGCTATTTTTGTGGCAAGGGGGAAAATCAAGCGCGAAAAGCGGGCCAGCAGCAAACCAACCAATGCCGGACAACCAATTTACTTTTATTTTATAGATGCCAGCTTGAGGTTTTTACTAGGGTTTTTATATATACGGAGAGAGCCTCGATTTTTGTTGAAAGGCGTTAAATATTTCCCTTCTATGGGCATAAATTATGCCTACCAGCAGTAGAGCCAAGAAGAACAAAAAACCGTAGAGAGAAATAATAAAATGAAGATAAAAAATGTATTTATTTTGCGCATATTTACGCATGGGCCAAACTGAAACTATTGCCATAGAAAAAGTGCCCAGCTAAATGCGCATAAATATTAAATGAGCTGCTGGTGGAGAGTGTATCAATTGTTCTGGCCCCCAGTCCCAGTCGCATCCCATCGCAATCCCTCGGACTGGATCTTGGATGGAAGATGATGATTTAGTTTTCAGCACTCCATTGCAATAAATTCCATTTGCCAGGCCATTTCCAACTGGTTTTGTCAGGGCGACTCTGGTCTGTCTCTGCCCTATACTCTCTCTCTCTCTCTCTCTCCTAAAAGATACTATATGTATATATATCTGTATCTGTATCTATATAAAACGGAGATCCCTCCTAACTGCTTGGCACTCAACATTATAAATTGCTGCACAAGGAAGAGAGAGAGAGGGAGCAGCATCAGCAAAGTCATTGCAGCCAAACAAAAACTTATTATTTATATATACAAACATACATATTATTGTATATGTTTGCATTGCTCACACAAAGTACTCTATATAGTACTAGAGTGTAGTATCCACTCTAATAAATAATTATCGTATTGTTTAAGTCTCGAATGGAATGCCATAAATCATGCCTCTTGGCCACTAGACGTCGCGAGATATTTGACTCTGAATTATTATCATCAGAGAAGCATCAGACTGATAAGCACTATGGCGACATGGAAGACCAATATGAGGGAAAGAGACGGGAGAAGAGATGGGAAAAGTGAGGGGGGAAGAGAGGGGGGAAGTGAGAGGAAGGAAGAGGGGTCTTGGTTATAGGATACTAGGGAGAGTAACTAAGGGCTGTTGTAACCTCAAGTAACTTGGGCTTAGAGAGTGCTATGATTGTGAATTTTGGTATACGAGTTGCTTTTATATTAAACTTGTAATATATTTTAAATGCTAGGTAACTGGAACAAAATATGATGAAATTTATTACCATATCCTAGAGAAAATTTGGAAAATTAAATCTGATTAGCAATATGATTCCAAGTCTTTTAAGTTGTCTTTTATGTTAGCTGTTATTTAATTATTAAACATATAACATGCTAAACTTCTCTATGTAAACTGAGAAATATAACTTAATCAAAACAAAAAAAAATCACAATTTAGCTTAAAAATCATACAAATCAAAGTTCTTTAAGATGTCTTTGATTTCTGTTGTTATTTAGATATTAAATATTTGCGAACATTATGCTAAGAGACACTAAACGGAGATATATAACTTTAGCCACATGGCGTATACTTAATATGGATTACCTATTACTAGCCACATGGCGTATACGTAATATGGATTACCTTTTACTAATGTGGTAATATCCTTATTTCTTATGATAAAAATACTGTATCACAAATAAAAATTAAGCTGATTTATTAACCAAATTAAAGTCGTATAAGTTATCTAATTATTCTAATACAGAAAACCTCTCCTTTAGCTGTGCATAGAATTGTATCCTTTCATTATAAAACCCACTATCTCTCTCTCTCTTTATAAATATGAAATGTATTCAAGCTAACTTGGTATATACCCCATCACTTAAATCTCGTATGAATTTCTAATCTGTTTGTCTTAAATCCTAATCCCAGTCGCTTTTGAGCCAGCTTGAAAAGAGCTGCTGAACAAGTTGATGGGGCCAACCCGAGGGGGGGCCAAAAACAAAGTGAGAGGCACTTGTTACTAACACGCTCCTCGACTTTACCCGGGAAAATTGCGTTTTGGCCACAAAACGTTTGCCCTTTGGCTTATGGCCTACAGCTAGAATATACAGCGAATAGATGAGGTTTTTTTTTTGAGGGGGTGAAAGAGAAGGAGACTTCATATTATGGGCCCCCAAAGTAAAGTAAACGCCTCGAAATGAGCCAAGTGAGCCCCCAACAGTTTTCCCTAAAACTTTTTGCGTGCCTGCACAAAAATATTCAAATAAACGCGGGAGAAATATTTAAATCAGCCCAACAAACTTTGAGGGAATCAAGGCAAACTATACGATATGAGGACCAAAAATGGGTTTAAAGGAATGTGTGAGCGGAAAAGCTTTTAAGCGGAGTCCCGCAGCAGCAGCCGCATCACCATCACCATCATCATCATCATCATCGTCATCGGGGAAAATAGGTAAAAGAGCACCGCAACTATGCTGCAAATGCTGCGGATTTAAAATCAACGTAGGTGGACACCCATGGATTGGTAGAATATATAGATATATATCTGAAAATATATATTTAAAACCACAAGCGTATACACTCTTTAAACTGTAATTTAATAGACGGCCAGGCACATGATTAAGCAAAACTTGATATTAAGTACTATGAATAAATAACGATATGTAAAAGCATTAGGTCAGGTTGAAATGATATTTAGTTTCCAGCATCATCAGAACTACTTGAGTTAAAACTTCAGTAGTTTTCTTGCTCAATCTTTTTACTTAAAGCCATGAATAAGTTTGGAAATCTTAATTTTGCTTCTGGTGAGTGCTTTCTATCTCGATTTCGTATAGTATTTATTAGAGACTTGGCTTTTCGTATCAATCTTTCTTTCTCATTGGCTACCAGAGTTCTTGCATCTGGTTTTGGTAATGACTTGTTGTGGGATTCGGTCTGATCTATAGTTGCAATGCTGAATTTGCTATGTAATATAGATCTCTCAATTGATTTATTACACTGATTTTTCCTGTCTTGAAGTATGGGTACTCGAAGTTTTACTCTTTTGTCCAAGGACTTTAATTTTTGTATAGTTTTTTGATCTAACAATGGTTTCTTTATGTCCTCTGGAGGTGGTTGAACTTTTTTAGGCTTAACTAGTTCAACTTGACTTTTTATAACTCTAGCGGGGGTTATGAAGAAAAGACTTTCACCGGCAACTTTTCTAGAATCCTTCCTAATTCTAGAATGTTCTTGATTGGCTTTGTTCCTATTTTTCTTTAGATCTGGATAATTTTCTATCTTGGTCCCTGATTGTAAAACACGATCCAAAGACTTGGTTCTGGGTTGCTTGAATTTAGTAACTGAAACTTGCTTACTCCGATCGATATTACTCCCCGTCTTTGTATCTTTTACATCAATAAGGGACTTACTATTTCGAGAAGACTCTTTACGCTTCTGATGTGTCTTAACTATTTCTATTTTCTTAAAAGGTTTTGGTTTTATGGACTCCTTGGACTTGTCTTGAATTTCTTTCTTAAGGTTTTTACTAGTTTCTACTTTAATAGGATTAATATTCGTTTCGGAAATGGATAATTTTGGATCTTCTTTTATGGGTAAAATATGTTTTGAGATATTACATTTTTTATGTGCGCTTGTCAACTGATCTATCTTCATCATGTTCTTCCAATAAACCAATGGATCCTTGACCTGGCTTTCTTGATTTACATTGTATATTGTATTGTATTGATCACTTCCTGATATATCTCTTGTATAACTAATGCTTTGTGGAAGATTTCCTGTAGATTTGGAAAAGTTATCAATGGTGAAGTGAAGTCTTTGTTGTGATCTAAAGGGTTGAAAGGCCTGAACAGTTGGTCTATTTTCAAGTTTTTGATCACCTTCTTTAATGTTTTTACCTCTATATGGAGTTATTGCCCTTTTACTGAAGAACTGAGTAATTTTCGGTGAATCGCGATGTAACTTACTCCAGGGTTGGGGAATCATCATACCACCGGCAGATCGTCGCTTTTCCTGGCAAGGTATAATCCTCGGTTTTGGCGGCTTCACCGCACTCAAAAGTTGCCGCGAATGATGATCTTCTACGACAGCAGAATAAAGTTTTGAAATGTTGGCAATATAATAGCATTGAACTTGTTGCGGCGACATCCCTTCCAATTGAGACCTTGGTTTGCAATCGGAAGCTAACAGAGGACTTTGCATCTCCTGCTTGCAGGCACTTTGTAAAGCCAAGGGTCCTGAAATATTGGCATAAGGATTTACAGTAGGCTTTCTGGGACCCTTAGAATCCTGACAATGACACCGATGTGGTGCATATCCGTAAGGTATAGACTCATCCGAGGGAAAACTCTCCAATCCAGCAGAAGTCTTATGATAACCCAATCGTTTGAGACCAGTCCAAATATCTCTACCTGGAGGGGATTCCCTTTTTGGGGTCCAGCAACCACTGAAGGGTACAACATTCCGACAATAACCGGCATTATGTATATGCTTGAGACTATCATCGGTATTCCTACATTTGCATTTCCGCTCACATAGTCTGGGTAAGTTTAGGAAATATTGCATCATACTTATGAGTATGAGCAAGGTCCCTGTGGGTATGGGACTCCTAATATTGCCCTTATCATCGAATATATTGTAGTAGAGATCACAGGTAGAGGGCAGGGAAAATGGTATCTTTCGGGTATTCCAACCCGACATCAATGGGTAGAGTATCCTTGCAAAGAGCTGCAGCGTTAGCTGATGCAGGAACTGTCCCACTCTATCGGCTGACTGATTCACCATCCTGGCCAGGACCTGGATCATGCCTATGTTCATTAGACCCCATCGCTTCTTAGCGGACTGACAAGAGCTAACTCCTCGTTCTGCATTGGGATCCTTGCGATCGCTATGCGATCGACAGTAAAACATTTTAACCTGGCCGTTTTTGGGATTTTCGGGGTTTTCGGAACAGTAAAATTTTGAATTAGTATTCCAAAAATTTAGTTATGTATGATTTGAGCTAGAAATTTAGAATGACAAAGTATACATCTTAGAAACCTCCAAGCATACTTTGGCAAAGCAAGAACTTAAGTTTAAGGTTGAGCTTTCTCTGAGTAATAAAACAATTTTTTGTTCCTATTGACCTATTATAATTATTATTTACCCATTTAATATTATTATTTTTACTAATTAACATTTATTCACTGTGAACTTGCTGATGATCGTTTTGGTTTCTTTGATTTTCCTCCAAACATTGGTTGCGCCTCTTCTCGTACACTATAAAGCGAGTGAATTGATATTTGCTTTTTCAGTTCAATCAATTTGTTTTTGACCCAATCTGGATGATATCGTTTGATGTGAGAGTTACCAATTTTATTTTCGGCTGTTACCCGCAATTGTCCAGGATGTCGATGTTGCCAGGTCCAGGGTTTATTCTCATCGAAGGGTGCATGGAATAGAATTGGCACCTGTTCGGCAATATACTTATGGCCACGACGGTGCGTCTTTTTCGCTGTAATATCAGTGTACATCTGGGATATCTCCATAGCCACCTTATTCTTATCCTTTCTGTCCGTCTTAATCTGCGGTGGATCTTCAAATTTCACCAGACGAATGGCATTGGCCATGTCATCGGCATCCACCATGTTACCACTCTGTTCGACCTGATTTCTAATAATTAATTCCACTTCCGTTGATTGTCTAGGTTTCTGGCGCATATACATTGCCTTTCTTATGAAATAGGAATCGACGTGGTGAATGAATCCACGCACAAAAATATCATCATCTTCGGCGTCCTTTGGTGTTTTATAGTGACGATAATTTAGTTTATCAGCAATGTAGTCTTTGAAATATGTAATATCTTTGTTGGGTTCACGTTCCACTTTCTGCTCTTTTTGAATTGAATTGAACTTATTCGATTTTTCTTGATCCTTTGGCTCAATTACCTTAAAGCTAATCCTTGATAATTGTTTGCTAATCAAAGCTGACTGATTGTTGGACGCAAAGATTTGATCCTTACTTCTCTTCTGATTCCTCAAGGAAGGTAACCCATCAGTATTATTAACTAACCTATCCTTGCTTTTCCCTGTGACCAAATCTGTGACCAGATTCCTGATGTTTATATTGCTATCTTGACCTGATTTCAATTCACGAGATTGTTTTTCATCTTGCCTATAGGACGGGGCACTATCCAGTGTTGGTGTTGGTTTATTGAAAGACCAGGGTACCTTATTCTTCTTAGCTTCGACTCTCCCCTCCATCTGCGAGGATCCATATGGCTGGGACATGCTCATTCCAGTTAGTGGGTCATTATTTAGGACACGCTGGAGCAATTGGAGTAGCTTGTTTAGACTCCATGGGTGGGTGGGGTCTCTCAAATTGCCGCGCCTGTCAAATATGCCCATGTAGTGATCGCAGGCATATGGATGGCAGAGCGGCACGTTGCAGGGACTCCACCCACATCCCTTGGGGTACATCAGGCTGCTAAAGTTCTGCATGGTAAGATCGTTGAGAAATTCACCAATTTGATGCGGGGTTCTCTGAACCATTTGGGCTATTCTTTCGATCACCAATGAGTTCCGATCTTGCCATAACTGCCGCTCCGGGGAATCCCTCTCCCTCCTGGATAGTAGACAATTTGCGGCACAGGCATTCTTACAAAATGAGATTGTACCGGTTTCAATTGGCAATTGGTATGTGCAGTAGGTATATGGCATATTTATAACCAATCTAATTACATTTCAATTTTGAAATATATGTGTTGTCCCCAAAATTGTACCCTAAAATGTTGAAACAAAAATCTCTAAGATGTTTCGATTGAGTAATTTATCATTTAATTTTAAAAATGTAACACCTTGTGCTTCGCTATGCATCTTTACTTGACCTATCTTCCTCACCCTGGCTGGATTTCAGACCTCCTACAGTTCTACGATGATGATTCTGAAAGATACTACGCTTCCTATACGGTTTGGCACTAGCTCGAGGCTCATGGATCCGTAGTGAGATACGCCACAGAGATCTTTTGGGGCGTTTCCAATTCTGTGCGTTCTTCGTCTTGGTCGGTGTTAGATATTGTGACGCAACGGATGACTTTCTTTGCACAACATTATTGTACAACCGCGAGATCTCAAGGGCTATTTGCTTCTGGCGTTTCTGCTCCATATGCGGACCGATATCAACTTTTTCAATGATCCGATTCAACTCATCGGGATCAAATCGGCGTCCCTTTTTCAGAATTAATTGTTTAATTAGAATCCGTATTCGTTCATTCCGAAGATTCCCTATAGGTCCAACAAAACTGTTTTTGTTGTGAGGTCGAACCAATGTCTTTGACACCAGCTGCTCCATGTAAATGTGTGATCTATTGTGGGCCAAGGCGAGCTCGTCATTGAGGAAAACCGAACTTCGTCCTTTAATTCTCTTAAGTTTTGAACGGAATCTGGGATCATCATCGCCAGTTTGGTTAATATTATAGGGTCTATCTATTGTCATCCTTGGGCTGCTGATGGGTGAATAAACTGGTGACTCTATTCGTGGCGGCGATTTCCTTTTTGGCATTTGAAAACTCGTATCCAACGAGTTTTTCAAATCCATAAATAAAGAGTTCCCATCGATGACCTCCATTTCGGGGTCATGGTAATTGAATGGTTTTCTAAATTGGCAATCACTGAATGGACGACCCCCGGAATACTCTGCATGTATGGGTAATCCCAAGCAGCAATTATGACAAGCCCCATTGAGATAGTCCTGCAGCAATTGTAGCAAATGATGGAGACACTTTGGATGTGTTGGATCCTTCAAATTCCCATAGTGATCAAATATACCCATGTAGCGATCACAGACATTCGGATAGCAAAGTGGCACATGGCAGAAACTCCATCCACATTCCTTGGGATTAAGCAAGTGTGAGTATTTCTTCAGCGTGAGGTCGTACAGGAAATCATCAATATCCTCGGGCCAAGCACCAATCATGTGGGACAGCTCCTTAATCATTCCTTGATTCCTTTCCCGCCATCGACGACGTTCTTGAATCTCGTAACGAGTCCTTCGTTGAGAAGTTCTTCGCTGACAAATGCCGAGTTTTGAAGGATTACTTGATGCCGCATTTCCACAGTAAATGCTGTTATAGTTCATTATTTAAGAATTTTCTGTTGGATTCGAGGACACGTCATTGAATTGAAAGTCCTCAGAGGAATCCCCTAATACGAAACCATGAAATCATGGTAAATGTTATGGTAAAAGTTTTTAATTTATCACAATGCTAAAAAGCTAAATTTTTGACAACTAAATAAAAGAATGAACAAATAAATAGGGTTTATATTAGAAGCTATCTAAACCCATATCTTGTTTATTATTAGATTACCATTTGGGCTTCAAAAGCCCTTTTGGCATAATCTGTTTAAAGAGGCTCACCTTGTCTACCATTTATTGGCAGGTGTAAAAATGGGCTTCAATTTCTCAATACATCAATGCCATTTGCTGGGGCATCGCACCGACTGACACGAAAATTAAATAATAGTTTTTACTTTTCGAAACGTGTTCGCAAAGTACAGAAGAAAAAAGGTAAATTTGATTATGTTAATTCGTTTGCCGCGTCCCCCTTTTTTTTTGTTGGTAGATGAGGAACACACCCAAAAACCGAAAAGGAAATTAGGCCCAGAACGTTGATGGACGACAAGTGTGTGTGGGCCAAGAAAAAAAATAAGAAAAAGATTTTAAAAAACGACCAAAGATAAAAGAGATGAAGAAGTGGAATGAGTTGAAAGTCAATAACCGCAATAAAGCATTGGTGGGATTTTTTTTGGGCCTAAACAAACACGCATCGCGAGTTCACTGACCTCCGACACAGTTGGACAGTTTTTTTTTTTTGGCCAAAACAAAAAAAAAATAATGGTAAATAAAAAATTAAAGCCGGGGCGGAAATGATCAACAGTTAGCCACGCTGGAAGGAATTCTTCTTAAAATTCGCACAAAATAACAAGCTCAAACTCAAACAGACCGTAAAATTAATAATTACAAAATTGCATGTTCGGTTTGTTGTTTATCAGGGGGAAAACAATAAATTTTCCCGGCTCTACAGTCTACACGGCTCTGCCATCTACAATCGTGGTGGAATGTTTAAATTTATTTGATGGGCTCTGTTGATGGGGATTTTTTTTGTTTTGTTGTTTGCCTAGTAAGCCTCTTATGTGAAAATCACTCAGGTAAGTGGGGGATTTTTCTGCTTTTATATATTATATATTTTTGCAAGGAAAGAGAAAAAAAAGAAAACAAGTGAACAAGCGTTGAAATGTTGACCTACATTATCAAAATAAAACCATAAAATGGGTCAACATTTTAATTGTTGATAAGGCAGAAAAGGTTTCATGGAATTAAGTGTTAATAAATATTCTTTGAATGATTTAACATTTATTTTAGCTTAGGAATAATCAGAAGATTCCCCATAAAAATCTTTATTTAAAATTCTCAGTTAATCTTCCTTTAAAAAATTCTATTATAAAATCCCCAAGTTCAGCAAAGAATTGTAACGTTTTTGGATTTTTCAAGTGGTTTTATAATCGTATTTTTAATTGTTTTAAAATATTTCTATACTTACAGTGATGAAAATTCAGCGTTATGTATTTTAAATGTAATCCTTTTCAGTAAATTGCATTTAAAGTTGATTTAATATATATATTTTTTTTTCACTTTAATAATTATAAAAAAAGTTGAAGTGTTTAAAACTGTATTTAATTTGTTTATCAGTAATTCTATAAATTTTATTTTATAACAATTTAGCTAAATGGAGTTTATAAAGTATTTTGCTTTTTATGCACGATTTTAGCAAAAAGTGTGTTTTAGCAAAAATCTGTTGACCTTTTTAAGGCAATTAATTTTATTGTTGATTTTATTTTGCTCGTTTTTTATTATTATAATTAAAGTTGAAATTGCACAAAAATTGTAGTTATTTTAAATGCTTCTTAAGTTTATTCGTAGTTATGTTTTTATATATATATGTTTAATGATTTTTCTGACAAAATAGTTAATTATGCAAATCTATTTAGGCTTTTAGGTTTCTCATAAACAAAATCAGTGAACACACACGTTGATTTTCAGCTGGATTTATTTGTATTGCACTTTGATCAAGTATTTGTTTAATTGGAATGCTTCAGTGTTCGATTGAGTATTGCACTTTGGCCCACAGACTGAAAAAATATATATAGATTGATGCATTAGATACATGTATGTATATTTCGATTTGCCATAGTTTGAGGTTGCACTGAATCACCACTCAATTGTTTATAATTCAATTTCAATTTCAATTTCGAACCGAACCCGAACCGAACAGGAGCAGCAGCGGCGTTGGCAAGTAAATAATTTTTAATTGTTTATTATAGCCATTTGTTTTGTGGTCGCTTCATTTGTATCTTTGTATCTACAAGCACTTGTATCTGTTTCTCGCCCAGCTATAGCTACGTACAATATATTTATCTATCGATAGAAAGCTCGCCGTCGACTCTATAAATTCTGAAAACTTATGGCGCCGCCACAGCCATAGCCACCACCTCTTCCCCCTGCATTTCCACCATTACCGAAAAGTTCGCCTTATGTAAACGATATATTCTGGGGAAATTTTCCATGTTAATTAGCTGACAGTCTAGAGAGAGGAGTGGAAATTTCCTGAACCTTGGCTCCACTATATTGCAAGGGGAGTGCCTTGGTTTATGTTTAATCAAAGTTTTTTCTACGGCCTTGAGAAGTATATACATACATATCTAACTGATTTTGCAAAAGTTTTCCCTTTTGCACAATTGATGAGCTTAGCTTAGTTAAAGTATCTACAGAGATAACACGGTAAATATGTTGGTTTAACTTTGCCCCCATCTCTGACCAGATAAATATTTGCTTTTGCAGTCAACCCAATGGATTGGGTTAGGTCAGTTTTTGGGCCATAATTCCTTGGCTCAAACTTTGTAAATTCAAGTAAAAGTTTTGAGTTGATTATTGAGTGGAGATTATCGGTAATTGGATGTAATTGAAAGGCTCAGCAGGTGAGCAAAGTCAAGGGGTTTATAGGAAACTATTAGGAGTATTATATGGAGTCAAAAGATAATATGGAATGGAAATGTATTTATTTAAACAGTTTACTAATCTTGAATAAATTATATATTCATTCAATATATTAGCTAAATGGAAATTGTTCTTAGAGCTCATAAGCTTATTTCTAAGAATTTCGTTAGGCAAGTTGTTTAGCTAATCAATTGCTAGTAGCTGTCAGTTAAGTAATATAGTTCACTAGAAATTTGTATAATATATGTATATTATTCCAAGTGTATATTATAATATATACAAGTTCAATTAGCTAGTTTATTTGATTAGTTAATTATTTTCAAGAACCTCCTGAAACTCCTATTTAATTTATTTATAAACAAACAAATAATAAACTTGGCTTAGCCCTTGCTGTGTTTTTGGTTTAATCAACCAAACCATTTTAACCACATTTTTTTAAGGGGTTTGGTATATAGTTCTTTATTTTTTTTGAGTTGTATCTTTATGTAACCTCAATATGGAGCGTCGAGACAAAAGTCGGCTATAAATTCAATAAAGCAAAGGCCATTTTTGCACTTTTCTTGGGTCTTGTTTTTATTATTATTTTATTTGAATTTTATTTGAGTAGGGTTCAGTTTTCTTTTATTTTTCCACACTCACACAAACACACACACAGTCGTGTAGCAAACACGTTGTTCTGGGCTGTTTATGTTTTTTTGTTTCCTCCAGATTTTCTTTCTTTTTCCTTCTTGATTCTCTCTCCCACACTCGCTGGCACACACACTCACAGAGAAAGACAATGCACAGTGAAATTCCGCTACACCGGAAATTACAATTGAAAAAAGTGGTTGGTTTTTGTGTTGTTTTTGTTTATTTTGCTCTTTTCGGCATTAACTAAAACGTCACACGAAATTGTTGTTATTATTTATGATTATTACAATTGTTATGTTTATGACTATTATGTAGTATCTTTTTTTTGCACAAAAGAACAGGATGAATGGGGAAATAACAATGAAGGGTTATTACTATATTTTTTTAAGTTTTATTTCTGTTTTTTAGAACTTTATTTATAAATTATTATTATTTGGTTTTTAATTCTTCTGATAATTTTATTGTTATTAAGGAAATATTGCTGTTTTTCAACATAGAAACATTTTACAATTGTTTAATGCAACATTTATTGTAAAATTATTTAATTTTCCATGTTTGTTTCAGTTTTTTGTTTGTGTTTTTCGTTTCAATAAGAATTTGACATTTATTTTAAACGATTTTGTATGTTTTCTAAAGTTTAAATTGGCCTTGTTTTGTATATTTTTATTATTTATATTTAATTTTCATAGTTCTGGTTTATTTTCATGTTTTCTGTTTAGTTATTTGATTAATTTTTAGTTAATTGTGTCTGCTTCTCTTTTGATCCATTGTTATTTACTGGGGAATCTTTTATAGATCCTGTAGATTTATTTTGGATGCACTTCTTGGAACACTCACTTTTTGAATTGTTTAAACTTGAACAACAATTGTTTATTGCGGAATTTCGTATTTCGCAGATGGAGGAGGAAGACAACACACGACGCGCTCTGCCTTCAACCGCTCAGCTTCCCCTGCTCGCCTTTCCCCTCGCTATTCGCTATTCCGCTTTTCCTCCTCGGCTTTTCCGCTTTTCCCAAACAGCTGCCGCTGCCAAACCGTACAGTTTGAGAGTGAATATCGGACTGTGTTGGCAATCGTGGCGGATGCCGCTCGAGTCCGAAACCGAAACCGAATGGGAATCCGACACGGAATCGGAGTCCGAAAGCCGAAGTCGACTTCGTACAATGGGGTATTTGGAGCCAAAAAAAAAAAAATGGGGGATTTTATTCAAGAATTGTTCGGAACATTTGATTAATACATTATTTAGTTAATAATAATACAAATCGGGAGATAATAGCATATATATATTTTTGTCAGATCTAAAAGAGACTGAATAATTGATTGACAATGTTGTAATATATTTATTGTCTTTTTTAATAAATAATATAATTTTCTGTAGGATCATTTATTTAAAGCTATTTTAAATATTTTAAACATATTTTTTACCAATCTTATATCTAATTTTGGTATACAAATTCTCTGTTTTCTAACTTTGGGTATGGATAAAGTTTTTATAATTTGAACCATTTTTTAATGTCAGCCAGTGTTCCAATTTTGTGTTTAAATAATTTTTATTTTGTTATGTAAAAATTATAAAAAAATATTTAAAATATTAAATATTAAATGTAAAAAGTACTTAATTATATATTCAGAATAGTAAAGAATTGGTTTTTATTATTATTTTCTAAAAGAATAAATCTCCATTAAGAATATTCCCAGTTGATTTCATCTCCACTTTTGTTAACAAATACCCCACTGTGCATCGGTTGTTGAAGCGGATACGAAGCGTGCGCTCTCATTGGAACTCCGAAAAAGTATCTCAAAACTGGAAGTCGGTACTGGAACACATATACCCGTTGCTTTTGTTGTTGCTTTTGCCGAAACAACAAATAAAACCCGCAGCACAGCTGAGCGGAATTTTTACTACTACAATTTATCTGAGAGATACAAATGCGAGCGAACGTAGTAACACACACAGATACAGATACGCACCCATACTAACTCGTAAAAACCGGCATTCCTCTCTCACTGCATTTTTACGATGAGAACCAAACACTCGCACACACACACTCTAAAGAGAGTAAACCATAAATTGAAATCAAAGAGAGACTCTCTTAAGAGAAATATGAAAAATATAACAAAAAAAATCCAGTGGGATTTCCCGATTTCTTGCAAAGATTTCCTTGTTTCATCAAAAATTTTTAAACGTGAATTTTTTTCCAAACAAATTTGCGCGCTGGCAATTATTATTAATTGCATTACGCAGTCCAAAATTTTGGGGGGGGAAAAAGTTCTTTCAAAGTTTTCCATGGCTCTTGTTGGATTTTTGGCGGAAAATCACGATTCCAAGAAATGAATAAAATCTGGTTTAGTCTTAAAGATTTTAAAGTTTTTGAATGATATTCTTGGTAAGCATTTTTGTAGATTTTTTTTTGGGAATTAAGTTGAAGTTAATTAATAGATTTTTTTATAAGAGGAGTTAATAATAAGTGTGATCTATATTTTATTAAATATATTTAAGTACATCTTTTGGCACAGTATTTGACCTAGTCTAATTTTAAAATATTCAACCACTTTCTAAATTAAAAATCGCTTTAAAAATCAAGCTTTGTCTGGGCAATGAACTCATTCTTTCCCAATCTCTGGGCTCCCATTCCCCAGAAATACAAACCATAATTGTTTTATATATTTGAACACACAGAGTATTATTATTATTATTGGACAATTGATAACCCCAAAAGTGAACCCAAAATGGAAACCAGAAAAATCAATGAGATGAGCCTCAATCTCAGGCATTGTCTCTGTGTGTGTGATAACATTTTGAACTTTGACTTGACAGAGTGAATGCCAAAAATGAATTGTAATTGGAGAGGGTTTATTTTTTTTTTTAAGATATTTCTACTTCGATATTGCAAAGGGGCTAAGCTAGGCTAACCAACTGACTCTGAGACTGAGACCGAGACTAAGGCATTTATGTTAAGGCAATAACTCAGGGCTTCAAGTCAAGTCAAAAGACGTCGTATCAGTTTTCTGCACAAAAAAATAAATTGAAAACTTTTGAAAAATACCCCAAAGTAATAGCTGAAAATAATAATAATGTGTGTGGCCTTTGAAATGCGAAACGTTTTATGGTTTTGTATGTACCGAGTAGGAGTGATTTTTTTTGCCTCTTTTATATATATGTATATTTTTTTTTTTTGGAGCTGTGAGTAAAACACAAAAGCCATAAGCTAAAATGCAAACTAAGTAAAATTGTGTTAGGTTTGCTGCTCATGATCATCATGATGATGATGATGATTAAGTTGTGGGTCTACACTCTAATAAAATTTACGACACTGCGAATGACTACGGCGACGACTCAGTCTCGGTCTGAGAATAAGATAGAGATGCTGTTTGGGTTTGGAGTTTGGGGGTTTTTTGTAAGCCCTGCAGTCAACTAACCAAAACTAGCAAAGACCAAAGGCCCAAAAAGTATCTATATCTATCCATATACAAATATACACATATATATATATACGTATGTATGTATTTCTGGTCTTTTGTCTGGCTTTTTGGTGTGGGAAAGAATGCAGTGAAGGGAATTTCCAAAGCCAAGACTTGGCAAGCCATGGCCGTAATGTGTAATGTATCTCTTGGATACATTTTTAAATTGTATGCCATACGCTGCTGGGGCTGTTTTGGAACGTTGACAATGCAACTGTATCTGTATCTGTACGAGCCCGCCTGGCATCTGTATTCGTATCTTTAACTTGCAAATGTAGCTGTATCTGTGCCCCAGCCAAAAGGCCAACAACATTTGCATTGGCCATTGCCAATTAATCAGAAAAGAAACCCAAAAAAATCGACAAAAAAAAGCAAAATGAGGGAAAAAACGCAAAACTTAAAACGCTTAAAAAACCGAAACAGAAACCTGCAATTGATTTCAATATTTCAGCAGCATTGTATCTTTCACACAAAAAATATTTAACTGTAGTTCGCTGAGAGTGTGAGTGTGCCATTTTATCGTTGCGTAAATCAATATATATGGACGTACACTTTGAGAAAATTAAATAATAAAAATATTTACGTTTAAAACTAGAGTAAGAAAAAGTATATATTATAAAAGTGTTATACTCTGTTAAGAAAACAATTCTTTTAACAAACTGAAAGCTTGAAAATTCAGGTGTTGCCATTCGTATCTGCATATACATATATACTTCAATGAACTATACATATATCATACATCATAAATCATAAAAAAAACATTTAATGCTTAATACATAAAATGATATATATTTTTGTGAATTTTTTGAAAGAAAACAAAAATTAAAAACAAGAAGATCCTTTAAGGTTGATATTTTTTCCAATCAGTAAAACAAATTTTAAAATAAACAACAAAGAAAACTAATTTACAAATGAATTATAGGATCATATCGGAAATCAAACATAACTAAGCTTAAAAGATTTCCATTCTTCGAATCCATATTTTTCAAGATTTTTATATGTAATTTTTTCCAAATAACCAAAATTTTAAAAACTCATAACTAATCCAAAAGACCATTAATTTTGATTCGGAAAGCTTTCATGTATAAGTTTTTAGAACGTTTATAAATCTGCACACTCAATTTTAAAATTTTAAAATTCAATTCTTTATAAAATGTTTTAACGATGTAACCTCTTATAAAATTTTGAAAATTTGCGAAAATTTTTGAAAGTTAATTTTTTTACCGGACATGGCTAGATGAACTCGTATGTTGATGCTGATCAAGAATATATATGATTTATAGGGCAGAAATGACTCCTTCACTAAATTGGAAGCCTCTGACTATAATTAAAATACCATTTAATATATCTAAATTTTATTAAACCCAAATCTTAGGCTACTTTTTCTTAAATTTCTCCTAGTGTTATTTTGAATTTTTTTTTTGTTTTTTTTTATCTACTCCGCCCGCCTCGAATTGCATTTGGAGTGCCAGGCCAGAAATGGCCCAAATGTATCTGAGCAGCGCCATGGGGATGTATCTTTGTATCTTTCGGTGTGTTTACCTTTCCCTTGTTGCATGCCTCTTGTTGCACTTTTCGTGCACCGTTTTCATTTCGATTCGGATTCGTTTCGTTTCCCTTTTTTTCCCTCGATTTCTCTGCCCACTTTAGCTCGTTTTCTCCTTGGATTTTCGTTTTTTCTGTTTTTTTTTGTGGGCTAGGTCAGTTCAAAGTTCACGTGTTTCGCTCCTATTGATTGAATCGGTATCGAAAATCCGTTCATTGTTGGTTCAGCGCCAAGGCAACCTGTTCCCTGCCAACTAATAGATGGGATTTCAAGGAAAGTCTTCCCTTTCGACCAACAATTGTCTATTGTCTAAATTCCATTCCATCCCAAAGTTGAGTGCATTTTATACCTCATTAATTGTGAATTGCCTTTATGGGACATGCAAATATAAAGGGTAATATTTTTGGGGTGAATATTTCATCTATTTTGGAATTTATAAATAGACTTGTTTGTTTTTGCAGTGATTAAAATTCGTTGGGATAATAAATTAGGAATTTGTAAGAGCTCAGTGGAAGTTATATAAATAAGGAGGAAAATAATTTTTAAGTTGAATAGAAATTACAGTTTTTATTTGAAATTAAAAAAATATTATATATTAAAAGTAAATAGTAATATTAATTTAAAATAGTCCTCCTGTAAAATACCGGAAAATATTTATATTACTGAATTGTCCAAACTCCATCGCATACTTTCTATTTTAATTACTTGATAGATAGATTTATGACTTTTTTCCGTAATATATATATATATATATTTTTTTTTTTCTCCACTTCCCATAAATAAGGAATTATATTTACCTCTTCCATGCTATGCATTTTTATTGACACGCACATCATGCGAACGAAGGAGAACACAGCTCTCCATAAATATATATATATTGGGTAAATAAAATCAAAAGATAACTCTCAGACCCCCTCTAGAGACCCCTCTGAGACCCATCGTATTACTCGTCTATCCAAAATTCAGGTCACTCCGACAACAGATGGCGCTGCATGCGAAATATTTTTTGCAGGAGGCATACGCATAATTTCAAATTGCTTGCATCAAATGTTATTTTTATCCAAAACAATTTCGCTCCAGGGCGGCGGTAAGCTTGTTTTTTTTTTGCGTGAGGGGGAGTAGGATAGGATATGAGGAGGTAGTGGGGTCATTTTCTGGGTGGGTGGTGCCGTTGCCTAGCACAAAACTCTGTAAATTGTTGTTCTGGGGCAATAAATTGAAATGCACAAAAGAGCAGAAAATAATACAAAAAAAGCAGGGAAAACTGGGCAAAAGGAAGCCGGGTCTTGGCTTGCGTCTTTCTACCAAAAGCTTGTTTTACAGCTGCTATACACTTTACAAAATATTTAAATATTATTTTATTTAGGTTAATGAATCTACGTACTCAAAAAAATTACTGAAATTTTAATTCCATATTTTTAAATGACAATATTGTTCTTCTACAAATCAAAGTTTCAAAATCTCATAAGTTAAAAATACATTAATTTTGATTCGGAAAGCTTTCCTTTGTTAGTTTTAAGTTAAGTTAACAAATCTGCATACTCAGTTTAAAACCTTAAATGTTAAACAATTTTTGAAAATTTTAACGATGTAACCCCTTATCTTTTATTGAAAAAGTCGAAAAATTTCGAAACAATTTTTTCCTAAGCGGATATACCTACATAGATCGACTCAGCTGTTGATGCTGATCAATAAAATATATAATTTAAAGGGTCGGAAATTATTCCTTCTTTGCATTACAAGCTTCTAACCGAAATTTTAATACCATTCTTAAAGCAGATATATTTATCAGTATTTGTATATGACAATTTTTTTCTATAAATAAAATATTCAAAAACTCATAACTAAGCCAAAAATTCATTAATTTGAATTCGGAAAGCTTTCCTTTGGTATCTTTTTTTGGTTTGTTATCGAAATTATATTTCGAAATATTGTGTTAATTTTTTAAAAGATATTCTTCAAGTGCATTTGTTACTGTTGCTACGATTTAGTTGCTGGCCACTTGTCATGCGAGAAGGCAGCTCCATCTCCCAACTCTTATGCTCCCTCCTCCTTCTCCCAGCTTCTCAGCTCCAGTATTCAGCATTCAACATTGAACATCCAACATCCAACATTCAGCATTCGGCATCCAGCATCAGAAGCAGTTCTGCAACTGCAACTGGTCGCCTTGCCCGAGTCCTCAAATTGCCAGTTAGCCAATCTGCCGCCGCTTCTCTCCTCTGTGGCAGCCTCGAAGCCCCTCCACAACAACAAGAACAACAACAACAAAAAAGAATAAAGCCCCCCTTGGAAAAAAAAGAGAAGCGGCGCCCCCTCTGTATCATCAACACTTTGCCTGGCCACATTTTTGCAGTTGTCGAGTGGCTTTGTTAGCGATGCGGCGGCGACTTGCAACTTGTTCTCAATTTCAGGATGCTGCAGGGGGAGTGGCTATTTTAAGGCGGGGGGACGGAGTGGTAAAGAATCACTGAGAAAAATTCAAGTGTTTTGGTTTTTATTTTGAGACAAAACAGATTTCGTAGCCAGGCCAAGGTCAATAAAGTAAAAAGGTTCTTATTTTGATTAGGAGTTAAAGGTAAAGAAGGATTTTATACATAAATATGCCGAAATTAATACTGTAATATAATATATCGCACAAGTATCACATAGAAAATATTATAATCTATTATACTATATATCAAAATTGTTAATAGTAATAAACTATTTTATTTATTTAGAAAACCGATTTTCTTAAATTTATATGTTCCCTTTTTCATTTATCTTATATATCACTCAAAATACTGATTTATTGCATAAATATCTATAAAATATCGATATATGACATTAAATAAAGTAATGACAAAATATATAGAATATCGATTTATGCATCATCGATATATAATATAGCTTTAGTATCACATCGAAAATATTATAATCTATTATATATCAAAACTGTAAATAGTAATAAACTACTTCATTTATTTAGAAAACCGATTTTCTTAAATTTATATGTTCCCTTTTTCATTTATCTTATATATCACACAAAATACTGATTTATTGCATAAATATCTATAAAATATCGATATATGACATTAAATAAAGTAATGACAAAATATATAGAATATCGATTTATGCATCATCGACATATAATATTTATTAAAGAAATATTTATAATTTTTTATAAGATATTAGTATCCTTAAACCTTTTTAAATTTCCCTAACTTAAGATCCAATTTCCTTCCAGTGTACCACTGGTTTAAGTCCGAAGCTGGCCACTTTACAGCACGAAAGAGACAGGTAGTTAAAAAGAAAGAAAACCAGACAGAGACAGAGGGAGAAAAGAGAGAGAGAGAGAATAAGAGAGAGGGAGCATCATGTAACCAGATAAAAAAGAAGAAATGGCAATGGGAATTGCAATTTGAGGCGCAGCATCTGTGTGTGCGGGATTTTCCAGTTGCTGTTGTTGTTGTCTTTATTTTTATCTCAAGTTGTTGCTGTGGCATTTGAAACAATTTGAGCTAATTTCTGTAAATGTAGATCTTATCAAAAGAGGAGTTTACTCTCCCAGAGATTACCATGGAGCTCCAAAAAACACAACCAGCAAGTAAACTAAACAAGATACTGTGATTACACTTTTAGGGAAACACCATTTGTGGGTTAAGTGCAAGACCAAAAAGGATTGTGGGTTTTAGCAAAATTCTTGGTATTATAAATTGAACTTAACAAGGCTTAAATATGATCTAAAAACATTTTATTATCTTTTAAAAGAAACATAAATTCATATATCAAGTTTCCCATTAAATTATTTATTACTTAATTTAAGTTATAGCTAAAGCTTACATGGTTTGTGGCATTAACACCCCCCTAAATAGCTTCATTTAATTCCAATAAACACTCTTCTTAAATGCCGCTAATTACAAGAACCTTTTAAAATAGTAATTAGCATATTTTTACTTGACACACAACTTGGTAGTTAAGTCAATGCCATGTCTTAACCATAAAATAAATCACTCTGCGGCAAATGCAATTGAAAATTGCATCTGACATTACCATGGCGAACTTTATCAAAAGGCCATATAACCGTTGGTTCATCGTCATCAATTCTGATTAATGTAATGGAGAAACGGAATCGCAGACACTCACCTGGAAAGAAAAAGCAAAAAGAGCCAAAGAGCAGGGCATTAGTATAAATGAATAAATTTCACAGAGATCAAGGTCAAAATGAATCCGATACTCTCGAACGGAAATCAAAGTAATCGCACCCTTTTACAGAGCTAATCTTTCATCTTTCCCCCCACCAAAAAAAGAAAAACTAGGAGAGAAAACCGGGAAAAGCTCCTGCCTCAAAGGCACAAATAAAAACAAACCAAAACGAGCAGGAAGAAACTTAACCCAATTCAATGAACGTATCTATGTCAACATTGTGGTTGTTGCTGGTTGTTATCAGGCCATAAATGTTTCAAATACAAAAAGAAAAAAGAAAAACCTCCAAGAAATACAAGAAAATACAGAGTGGCAACGGGGAGTTAGAATCGTTGGGAATGCAGTGGAGACCATCTATATTTGAAACAGCAATAACAACTTGAAAATAAAATAAAACGCGGCATCTGAAACTAGTCTGGCTTGATATAAAAGTATCTGTGTGCCAAAGCGGGTGGCGCTGCATTTGTATCTGTAAGTGCACAAGTATCTGTGACTGTGCAAGAGACCCATTTCGAGTTCAAGATTCTTTTGTGACTGCTGTCTTTGGCATTTTTTCTACTTCTTGGATTGAATTCCATACTCCACAGACGGTAATCGCAAAGCTTAAGAGTATTTAAAGCTAAATATCTTGTAAATATTAACAAGGTGGATATCTTAAATATATATTTCACTTCAAAAGCTCAAGTAATTATTTAATTAATTTTCACAGACCTCTTACTCAAGTGTAACCTGCCCAAAAATAGGCCACAATTTGTATCTACTGAATACCAGGTATCTTATAGCAGTAAAGTACTCAACTCCACCATTTCTCCATGTCTTGTGCTTATTTTCTATGTGCCAGTGTGGATTTTCCTTATTCTCCAGCTTTTCACATGGAGACAAGGCAAAGAGATAGTGAGTACCCGAAAATACAACTACTACTGTATGCATTGTGAGGATTTCAATTTGAATTGCATTTGATGTTTGCAGCTTAGTTGGATTTGAAATGTGGTGGTGTTGGTGTTGGAGGAGGGTTTTCCCATTCCCCTCTCCATTCTCCTCTCAAACTGGTTCTAGTTGAAGAAAATCCAAAGCAAATGCTGCCATTCATGTCGTTCGCCTGTCCCCGTTTGCTATGTTTGAGATATTGCAATGAAAACTGCACACAGAAAGATGCTCATACACAGAGGGAAAAATGTGTCTACTCGAGAGGAGATTAAAGGAAGATTTAGTAGAGTATTCATAAGTATTTTAATTAATATTAAGAGAATTATAGGAATACGGGGGAAGTATTTAAGAATTCTTTAAGCCTTTGCTTAGACCACTCTTACATTAGGATTTTAAAGTCAAACTGCTTGGATATTTAGTTCACAAAATTTATTTATTTATTTATTTTATTTTAAGACATTAAAAAATATATATATATTTAATTCAGAATCTCAAGCTTGAAAATTGAAAATAAAATTAAATTACACTTTTTCTCAGCGATAAATATTTAAAACTCCTAAGAATATCTTCGGCTTTGCCTACTTTCTCCAATTTAATTTAATCCCTCAAATTTTAAATCGGTATACTGAATATATTCTTAAAAAACACTTATTTCAAATTACATTTTCCATATTTTATGACTTTTTTGATCAGTGTAAGCTCCATATCTAAACAAAACCACACCAAACCGAACCAAACTGAACCATCATCTATCGCTGTCTTGGCTCAAGTTGGAGATGGTTCGTTGCATCGACTTGTGCCACATATTTTGATGGAATGCTGGTGGTCTTTTTTTTCCTCAACACCATTGAAAGTTTATTAAAGTTTTAAGCACACATTGCATTTTTGTTCTAGTTCTTTGACTTGTCCTGTCTCATCCTTAAAAGTCATAAAGTGATTTTTGGGAGGAGGTTTTCTTTGAAAATATGTTGCTGAAAAGTTTGTTTAATTTACAAAAGACAAATATGGGAGGTTTCAAATTTATGATTTAAATAATATGAAATGTGTGTTAAGTTGAATTTAAGGTCAAAAGATCTTACATATAATTAATGGGCAATTTAAGTTTAAAGAACGTTTAATTTGTGTTATTTTCTAGTACTATTAAGAACTTAATTCTCATAAAATTTAATTTGACTAAAGAAAATTCTATTCCAAAATTTTTTCTAGTCATAATTTTTGTTACAATCTGCTGAGAATAGTTTTATTTTAAAGCTTTAATATCAATTTTGATTGCAAAATCATATTTATTATTATTTTGACACTCATCAAGTGTCAGTTTTTTAAATTAAAAACTGTCTTGTCTGTCTACTCTTCTAAACAAAAAAAAAAAAACTTAAAATCAGTGTCATTTCTTGGTCTTTTTCCCTGTCTTAACTCGTTTTTTTTCCCTTATATAGCTAGTACCCGTATATATATTTATTTATTTGCCACATGAGGCTAAGGTAAAGAAGGGCATAAACACTTTTCAAGGTCCAAGATTCAGTCGGTGCTGGTCAGTATAAAAAAGTGGGACAATTAAAACGTTGCAGAAATCATCATAAAGCGAAGATCAGGTTTTCATTTTTACAACAGCCCTTGGAGATATCGGTTACAGATCCATCTTCATCTGGGTTTTATTCCCCTTTCGAAAGACTTGCTTTATTTAAAATTGAGAAGGAGGCGGAGGAGAAGATGAGCCATCCTGGCCAAGTGTCAATTGGTTATCACTCATAATAAGTGATCATAATGCTGGACAGATGTATCTTGCAGATCGTTGAACCCATAGATACTTCCAGTTCCCTCCCTTCCTTTCGCTCAGTGTGACTCCAATTGGCAGAATACGCGGAATTCCAGACTTTGATTCGGTTAGGTGTACTCGTTTTGTATCTGCCAGATGCATCTTGGGTATTTTTAGCTTACTCTGCCACATCGTCGTTGCAGTCTCCACTGCACTCCACTCTCTTTTCTTTTATTTTTATTTTATTTGTATTTTTTTATAGGCCCAAGGCGGATTTTACCTCATTTAAACTTGTTCCTCCTTCTCCATTGGCTTTTAGCTACTTCTCTTGCGGCTTTTTCCCCCCTATCAAGCTGGCGCTGACTTCTACATACATCTACGGCCTTAAATCGTAATGATAGGTGGTTCCATATGCGTGTTTATGACTCCCCGGGAATACCCTAGATAAGTGGGAATTTTCTAGATTTTTTCCTTGAATATTAAGGCAGGAAGGACCAGGAGAGGTGAAGGATTAAAGAAACTTAAGTGGTCTGACTCTTTAATTTAATATTTGCATTAAGCTTATAAATGGTTCAACACTTTTTATTACCTTTTTTTGTCCTTTTCAGTATGAAATTTATATAGATTTAATGAATCTCTATTATCTTTATTATACTCTAGAGAAAATACATTTTATTTATTAGGCTTATTAAAAACCAATTATAAAGAAAAAATTCGTGCCACAAAAACATTGAACAAATGAAATTATATACCAAGCGGAATAACAAGGTTAAGCATATAGATTGAAAAGATATCATGGGGAAAACTAATAATTACCTACAAAATTAAGTTGAACAATTTAAAACGGAAAATAAATTATTTTGTGGCACGCTTTTAAGAGAGTTTGTAAATGATTTTAGTTAAATATAAACCAAAATATGTTTTTAAGAGAGTTTATAATATATTTTCTTGTATATATATATATATATATATATTTATTTATTTATTTATTTATTTATTTATTTATTTATTTATTTATTTATTTATTTATTTATTTATTTATTTATTTATTTATTTATTTATTTATTTATTTATTTATTTATTTATTTATTTATTTATTTATTTATTTATTTATTTATTTATTTATTTATTTATTTATTTATTTATTTATTTATTTATTTATTTATTTATTTATTTATTTATTTATTTATTTATTATTTATTATTTATACAAAGGCTCATTTGATTTTTGAAACTGAACATTTTTAAACAGCAAATAAATAATTTTGTGGCACGTTTTAAAACAGTTGGAAAATGATTGTTGTTAAATATTATTAAAAGAATGTTTTTATAAGGCCCAATCAAATATTTTCCCATATGTATTTAGACAAAGGCTCCCCTTTAATTTAAAAAATGAGAAACTTGTATTAATCAGAAACTTTTTTGTTTGAATTTTTATCTTGTAATTCCATTTCCCGTCTCTGAATTGTTAACCACTTCCCCCCTAAAAAGAGTATCTCTGCATCTCGTCAGGCCTTTCTTTCTGGTTTTTCCCCGCAATCTTCACCATCATCATCAACATCATCATCTTCATCTTCATCGTCATCGTCATCATGCTGTAATTGTTAGACTGTAAAACTTTGGCTTTTGGTATGCGCACTTTCTCCTTAAATGCTATTTTTCGTTAACATTGTTTTCGCCGTCAGCCAACAAGTTCCCCTCTGTGCTTCTTTGTGATTTTTTTACCATTGCTTTTCAAGATTAGTTGCAATTGTTAAGGTGAGGGAAGTGGTTAAGTTTCGTGTATATACATATATATGTACATATCTTTCAACATCTAATTTGTGGCTTTCCTCGACTCGTTTCCGTCTTTTTCGCACTCCCTCGCAGATTTTCCTCGCTTGGCTCGTTGATTTTTTTGACACTTCTCGCGCAATCTGTAATTTCTGGTTGTTTTTTTTTTGGCACTGCGAAAATTCCCGATAGGTTTTTAATTGGCATTTCTTAGTGTCGCAATTTTAATGATTTAATTTTGCGTTTTTGCCGTCAGTGTTTTGTGCGGAAATTGCTGTTTGTCGTACAGGTTGCAGGTTGTCCCGTTGCACTTTTCCACTTGGGTGTGTTGACATGCGTCAAGCCACCGAAAAATCGGACAATGGCAGGGAAAATGGAAAATGGAAATGCTAATGGTAATGGTAATGGAAATGGAAATGGAAATGGAAATGGTTCAATCCAGTTGGGGGAAACACGGCTTCAGTCAAAAAATCCTATTGTGGAAGTGTCTGGAAGCAATTGGCTTTTGGCTAACGACTTGGATTTTTTGGATTTGAGCCTTCTGTGAGTGTGATTAGCAATTTGGCCAAGGCAACCTCCACCTCACTTGATTTTGGCCACAGACTTGCTCTGGTTTCATTTCCTTTCTTTTGCTCGTGCTATGGAAATGTTGGGGTATCTCTCTCTGGGAAAGGTGAAATTTCGGGGAGCGATTTGCATATCGAATGACTCGTTGGGGATCGACACATTCATTATGAGGCGGTGTTGAAAACTTCACAGGATTTACATCAGGCCAAAAAGGCGGCTGAGAGTTGGTAGGGAAAATGCCTTTACTGAGGCGGATTTTTAAGTTTTATTGGTTGTATAACCAAAAAATTCTTTAAGGAACTTTAATGGTATTTTTATTGTTATATTTTGTAGAGATAATCAAGATTACAAGAGCATAAAATGGTTTTTCAGATTTTTAAGTCTACTAAATTTTATGTGTACTTAAGAACTTGCTAATAACTAATAAAAAATCGTATTCTAATTCAAGATCTTAACAATTTGTGACTGAATAACACCATCAAATAAAACTTCATTAAATATAGAATCTTTCTCAGAAACTCATAATTTTCGGCAATTTTTAAATATTTTAACGATACAAAATTTTTGAAATTTTTGAAAAAATCGAAAAAAAATTTTCTCTTTAAAATAAAGCTAGATAAACTCGGCTGTTAATTCTGATTAAGAATATATATGATTTATAGGGTCGGAAATGACTCCTTCACAGTCTTTCAAGCTTCTGACTAAAACTAGAATACCTTTGCACGGATATAAATATCTACATTTTTACATCCTTCAAAAATCAAATACCCTTTATTATCTAATACTTTATTTCCTCAACAAAAATATTTGTAAAATTCATTAAATCTTCAAAATTTTATTAACACTAAATAGCAGTTAAGCTGACCATCAATTAGTTCATCGAAAAAGGTAACACACAATCACTCATATCGCTCTGGGATATCAGTAACCCAATTTATCTGCAATTTTCGAACCCTTCAACAAAGTGGAGCATGCTCCAATTTGTAATCGATTCGATTTCCCCTCTTTTACAGCGAACGAACCAATCTATCGCATCCGCAACTACAGACTACAGGAGTTTCAATCAAAATATCACTTGCTTTCGACACACAACAGCAGCCACTTGTGGCACAAAACCGCAAAACTGCTCAGGGGGATGCAAGATAATCGAGGGGAAAAATAGTAAGAGGAAAACTCGAGGGATACTCGAGGGCGTGTCAAGGGGGGAGGGAGGAGGCATGGAGGTGGGACAGTGCAATACCTAAGAAAAGACCTTGAAAAGCATGCAATTGCAGCTCACAACTTTCACCATTGTCGCCGCCGTCGAGATGTTGCGTTAATTTTTCATGTCACAGTCACAGACAAACGAAACGAAACGAGGCGAAATGAAGCCATGTTGCCCCAATCTGGGGCACTTAAAAAAATATTTAATTAATTAAGAAATATTTTATATATAGAATATTTAAAAGAAATTATTCAAAAGATTTCCAAGGATTCAAACTTGATTTGAAAGTATTAAAGGTTCCATTAATAACTCTGCTTCCTTAGCGATTAGTTATATTAGTTATTTTTTTAATATTTTAATAGTGTAAAATATATTTAAAAAATTCTTAAATATTTTTTTTTTTGTGTACAAAAAAAATCCAACTTAAAATGGGGATAAAACGAGCAGAAAAGACAGGTAGATATTGAGATTGAGTGGAGTCTCTTCCACCAGGCGGCGGCATCATCATTACGGGTCTTATCATCGCCGTCACGAAATGCAACCGCAAGGAAATCCCCTCAACCCCGCCCCACCACCTGCCACCCTTTACCCCCACTCCCCCCTCCCTTTGCACACCAATCCCTTCACCAACAATTTCCCTCTCAGCCCACTGAGATTGTGCCTTGCCACATGCAATTAATGTTTTGTTTTGTCTTTCACCAAAGGTGGCACTGAGGGAAATATATGCCTGTCTTGGAAGAAATATAATTTTATTTCATTATTTTAAACTATAAACTTTAACTAAAAATATGATATATTAACAAAAGTAATTTTTCTTAAAGGAATTCTTGTATTAATTAAAAATATATAAATTAATTTAATGTAAAGATTTGATATTCTTAAAGAACATACAAGATACCATTGTGTATAAAATATTAAAATAAATTAACTTATACAGAGCAAGGTTTTTTGTGATATTTTTCTTTGGAATTAATTAATTTTGAAATGAAAAAATATATAAAAATTTACTAGGTACATTTATATTAGTTGAAACTCAGTCTAAACTCTGTATAAACAAAATTCTCTAACAATAGCTTCAACAAAAAAAAAACAAATGTAAAGGAAAAAAGCACACTAAATAATTATAATATTAAAAAAATGTAATTTAATTATTTATTTTTAGTATTTTTACTATTTAGTAAGCTTGGTCTAGGCATTTTCTCTCAGTGAACGATCAGCAATGGTGGCACATGTATGGGAAAGGGGGTCGCGTTCTAGCAGCTTCTTCTTCATGGCATCCATCTATCTATCCATCCATCCGTTCGCTCGTTCGCTGCTGTTGTATCTTGTAGGTTTTGCTCTTTATAGGTAGGAGTTGGTGACCCACACACAGATACAACTGCTTTGCATATATATACTATATATATGTGTGTGTGTGAAGCCACTGCAATTGCATCTTTTTCTCGGCTTAGCTCACGTTTCTCGCTCGTTTCGCAAGCTATTGAAAAGTTTCCTTTGTCTCACCTCTCTCTCTACCCTCTCTCTCTACCCTCTCTCTCTACCCTCTCTCTCTATCTTTGTCTCTGTCTCTGTCTGGAGCTGTCAGTCGATTCACGTGTATATAATGCCCATCATATTATATATCTGCATCTCAATTCACTTCTTTGAAGTTTAAACTATTTTATTGATGGTTACGGAGCATCTTCATTTATACATTCCATGGGAATAGAAAAATTTTAAGGGTATATGAAACTCCTTTTTATGGTACTTATTTGGACGAGAGCTTATAAATTTCAATTTAAATTTAAATATTATCAGTGCCCCCAAATTTGTAATATTTTACTTAATTGAAATCAAACAATAATTATTAGATCACAAACATATTTCAATAACTAACTCTTCACCTCATTAAAATTACAGAATTCCAAGTTACAGATGAAATTTAAAAATATTTGAAAGATAATTTTTATTAGTAGCTATATTTGATTTAAAAAGTACCCCTAACTAGGTGGATAATATTTATATTAGTATATATTATTGAAATTAAATTATAACTATTAGAAAGCCAACATATTTCAATAACCAAATCCTGATAACTTTTAAAATACTAAATTCCAAGTTACAGAATAATTTGTAATATTTTAAAGAACATAATCAATAGTAGCTTCCTTTATTTATAAATTTTTCCACTCCCTTATTTATTTATAAAGACATTAAAGTTCATTTTCTTGGAACCGCAACCTTTATAGATTTACCCACTTATAAAATTTATAAGAACCTAGAAATAAAATCCAAAAACTTGTCTCCCTTTTTTATTTCCCATTTTGCATGATTTTTTCTTACTTTAATTTCCATTATTTTACACCTTAGCTTTAGAACTGTTTAATATTTATTTTTCGGGCACTTCCTCTTTGTCTATCGTCTGCGAATTTATTTTTATTGTTTTCCAAGTCTGAGCAAGAGATTTATGCTCTTACCATAACCATGTTTTTTTTCTTCCCCATTTTTACATACATTTATTGATGCAAGGTGAGGGGAATGCAATTTTTATGACAAAATTTATTAAAAGTGATTTTTTATGGATTGCCATTTAAAATATATACATACAAGAGCTGAGTTTGGGGAATTATGGTTTTAATTTTTATGGTGATCAAGTCTGGTTTTATTTTATTTTATTTTGTTAACGAAAAAAACTCGTTGTAGACCAGGATATATACTTAAATATTGCGCAAACTTTAGACATTCACATGCAATATATTTCCCATTGCAAGCCAGTTTTCCATCTTCGCCTCTTGACGTTTGTTTGATGTTTGCTGTTCGATTGGATCGCCAGCAATTCAAAGTTTGGACATTAAAATTTATAGCCAGCAATCGGCAAACATCTGATTGGTGAAAAAAGGAAGCCAAGGCAAAAACTGGACAAACATTTTAAACACTTTGAAAATAGTTTGAAAACAAAACAAAAACAAACTGCAAGAACGTTTAAATAATACTTGGCAAACTAACAAAAACAAACTACAAAACTAGAAAGTTGTAAGAAATTGTTGTGACAATTTATAAAGTTGTTAATTTAGTTAAATTAACTTATTAGATAACTTTAAATAGATATGCTAGTAGACTTAGTTAATATTTTTAAGAATTAAGAGTGTAGACTCCTTTTATTATAGGCTATACAAAACATAGTTAAATATATCTCTGTTATAGAAATGTGTCTCTTATAATTTCTATTAATTTTATTTTCCCCACAAATGATATAAATAAATTTTATTAATCTTATTTATGACACCCATCTGGTACCACCTCCTTCAATATCTGTCACTAGTTTTCCACCAAAATAAATGGCAGACAACTAACTTTTGGTATGCAGTCACAACTTCAAGACAACTCCACACACACTCAAAGATATGTGTGTGTCGGTGGGACAAGGAAAATAGATACAAAAAAAAAAATAGGAAACTGCATTGAAACTCATAAATCGAGTTTTTCCAATTTTATCCGACTCGCTCTAAGCTCTCAACTTCCTCCCCCCTTTTTTCCGCCCGCTTCTCCCTATATATATCGTCTTCTTTGCACACTTCAAGGCGACGCGTTTTTCTTTTCCAAGCAGATTTTTCCTCATCGACTAATTTTTCTTTTCCATGCACACTAGCACAGATACACAGATACAGATACTTGTATTTTCCGAGACTTAATCATTATTTTTCCAGTGCTTTGCTTTCATTACTTGTTCACACACACTAGTGGTGTTTTTTGTAGGTTGTTGTGTTGTTTTTTTTTATTAAAATATACTCTTTTAGGGGGTATTATTATTTCGGTAAAAAGTTTGATAAATGTAAAAAGAGAAATGTATCTTTGACCTGGAAAAGTGTATATTATAATAATGTTTAGAGATTTCTTTGAGCATCTAAATTAATTTAATTTTTATAAATTATCTACATACATATTTAAAAATTTTTATTGTAGCTTATTTATAAAAATTAAAATTAGTTAAAATGCTGAGAGATATTTTTATACCGTTGCAAGGTATTATAATTTTAGTCAGAAGCTTAAAATGCAGTGAAGAATCATTTGCGACCCCATAAATCATATATATTCTTGATCAGCATTAACAGCCGATTAAATCTAAATATGTACGGCTGAAAAAATATTAAAAAAAATATGTTTTTTCAAAAAAAGATAAGGGGTTAAATCGTTGAAATTTTTCAAATTTGGCAAAGAAAATTGACTTGTTTTAAATTGTGAATTTAGTATGCAGATTTATTAACCTAATAAAAACTATCACAGAAAAGCTTTCCAAATCGAAAATATTTATTTTTTTTGCTTAGTTATGGGTTTTTTAAATTTTGAATTATTGAAAATTTGAAAATATCTATCAATTTCGATTGAAAACTTAAAGTTATAATCGACTTCCAATGCGATCTTTCAATACATTTAATAAATTAAACAAATTAATTAATATAATCCCTAATCATACAATTTATTTATTTAAAAAGAGTATTAAAACATCAGTCCAAGAAAACTCCTCTCTGGTTTTTGTTTTTTTTTTTCTTATGGGTGGCGAAGGGGGAATACACTTCTTTTTTTCCCACCTCTTTGGGGTTTTTCTTCCGCTTCTTCGTGTTTCGTTGTACTTGTCTTTTAGCACTCTTCTATGTGCATTGATTTCTTTGTTTGCCAACGAAAAAAAAAACAACAACAACTGCAGCAATAACAAATGCATCTAAGTAAGTGTGCATCTGTATCCGTATCTGCGTGTGCGAGTGTGAAATGTATCTGTATCCGTAAGTTGACTTGTTGACTGCTCAGCTTGCTAGATACAAAATCAAGAAGCACTAAAGTGGAATTACATACCTTAGACAGAAGGTTTACACTATGCTCTTCGAACAGCTTCCCTTGACTCTTTGTTTTTTAAAGATTTAATTGAATGTATCTTAAGAATATCGGAAGAATTTCTCTGTAGAAGTATATTATTTTAGTAAACAGCTTAATATTACGATGAATCTTACCTATTTCTGTGAATAAAATATTTTCATTTTAGTTTCAAAGTTGGAAAAATAATTTATTATCATACATTTTTCGATAATTTTACAAAATAAATATTTACTGAAAAACTTTCCAAAATGTCTGATAAAAATACAACATAAACTGACATCTTTATTCATTACTTTTAATCTCAGTTTATATTTATCGGTGTAAATAATTATTTATGTCTGTATTGCTGAGCTCGCTCTCTTCTTTCACTTATTTTCTCACATTTTTCACCCTCTCTCATTCTCTTTCTCCGTATTTTCCCATCTCTTTCTCTCTCCCTCTCTCTCTCTCTTTCTCTCTCTTTCACACACTCTCCGCTGATCAAGTGCTCAATTATTAGGACTTGTTGTACTTCTTGGCTTCCATTGACCATTCCGTGATTCCGAAAATCGCATTCCAATGCTTCCAGTGAAACCAATTCCAGTTTTCAATTGGAACAGCAAAACGAACAAAAAAAAAGAAGTCTCTCTTGTATCTCATTCTCTCTCCCTCTCCCTGTCTCTGTCTCTTCCACTATTTTTCTCTCTGTCTCGAGTTCAGAAACCCATAACGCAGCGCAGCCACCGTCTCTGCCAACGTCATCGCACTTGCCTTGCATTTGTATCTGTGTATCTGTATCTGAGCGATCGCCTTTCCAGTTAGAAGCTGCGACGAAAGTATAAGAGCGAGCAGAAAGCGATATAAGAGCGCAGGCTTAGAAGAGAACCTTTGGGGGATATTCGAATTATTCGGTTTTTATAGTTATAAAATGCCCTACATAGTGAGTTTTTATTATATTAAATAATAATTGGTGATTTCTAATAAATCATTTTCAAGCATTGAATATATTTGTAAAAAGGTTTTTTTAAATAAATATTTTTCTAGAATTTATAAAAATATATTTTAAAAAGTACTTATAATACCTTCAGATAGACAATTTATCGAAACCTAGATATCAAAAACCCCAAATTAATAAATCCCTGAATTATCTGTTTATCAAAACAAGGATACTGTTAGCATACTTTGGCTCTTTGAGTCTTAGAAACAAAATTAATTTTGAATTTCTAAAATGCATTTTCATTCAGTAATTAGTAATTCATTTTCTTCCTTGAAAAATGCTATAAACTGCTATTGACAGAATTTCCGCAATAAGTACTTTTTCTTCAGCTCGATACTTGACCTTCAGGCAAAAATTTTAATTTCACTTAAATGAGTGCTTGGCTTAACAATTAAAACCAAAACAGAAGTCGAAAGTGAATTTTAATTTCATTTCTTGTCTGCTCTAATGAATTACCCCAAAAAAAAAAAAACAACAATTTGATGGCCCCTTAAAGTCGAGCTGGTCGAGAAACTGTCGTTAAAAGTTGAAAAATCGCTCGCCATAAAGCCAAAGCCAAACCCTTTTTTTTGCACTTAATTTGAAGAACAAACAAGAAAGGAAGCTAACTTCGGCAGGCCGAAGTTTATATACCCTTGCAGATAGAACTTCTATGACTTGGAATCCCAACAATATAAATTATATTTATTTGTGTTAAAAAACAATAAAGTAATACCTGCTTTCATTTCATTCACCTATGTATACATATTATATTTGCAGTTTTACATTCACAGATTTGCATTTTTCCTCTAAATCAAACGATCGTTTGTATGGCACCAAAATGTTAAAGTCGTCCGATTTTCATGAAATTTGAAACAAAACTTGAAACTAATAAAAAATTGATATACCTCAAATTTGATGAACATCTGTTGAAACCGGAAAAAGTTATAATTTTTAATTGTATAAATTTTTCGATCGTTCCTATGGGAGCTATATGATATATTAGTCCGATTTTCATAAAATTTTACACAAAATTGTAGAATAATATGAAATGGCTATATCTCAAATTTTATTAAATTCTGTTGAAAACTGAAAATGTTATCGCCACCGCGATTGTCAGTCTTCCGACAACAGCCACCGCCATTCTCAGTTCTCTCAAATTTCTCGATCGCTCCTATGGAAGCTATATGATATATTAGTCCGATTTTCATAAAATTGTACACCAAATTGTAGAAAAATATAAAATGGCTACATCTCAAATTTGATTAAATTCTGTTGAAAACTAAAAATGTTATCGCCACGGCGATTGTCAGTCTTCCGACAACAGCCACCGCCATTCTCAGTTCTCTCAAATTTCTCGATCGCTCCTATGGAAGCTATATGATATATTAGTCCGATTTTCATAAAATTTTACACAAAATTGTAGAATAATATGAAATGGCTATATCTCAAATTTGATTAAATTCTGTTAAAAACTAAAAATGTTATCGCCACCGCGATTGTCAGTCTTCCGACAACAGCCACCGCCATTCTCAGTTCTCTCAAATTTCTCGATCGCTCCTATGGAAGCTATATGATATATTAGTCCGATTTTCATAAAACTGTTCACAAAATTGTAGAATAATATGAAATGGCTATATCTCATATTTGATTAAATTCTGTTGAAAACTGAAAATGTTATCGTCACCGCGATTGTCAGTCTTCCGACAACAGCCACCGCCATTCTCAGTTCTCTCAAATTTCTCGATCGGTCCTATGGGAGCTAAATGATATATTAGTCCGATTTTCATAAAATTGTACACAAAATTGTAGAAAAATATGAAATGGCTATATCTCATATTTGATTAAATTCTGTTGAAAACTGAAAATGTTATCGTCACCGCGATTGTCAGTCTTCCGACAACAGCCACCGCCATTCTCAATTCTCTCAAATTTCTCGATCGGTCCTATGGGAGCTAAATGATATATTAGTCCGATTTTCATAAAACTGTACACTAAATTGTAGAATAATATAAAATGGCTATATCTCAAATTTGATTAAATTCTGTTGAAAACTGAAAATGTTTTTTTTTTTTTTTTTTGTAGAAATTTGCCGATCATTCTCATGGCAGCTATACGATATAGTCGTCCGATCCGGCCCGTTCCGTAATATATATAAGTGAGAGTATATAGAAGGCTAACTACAAAGTTTCATTCAGATAGCTTCAAAACTGAGAGATTAGTTTGCGTAGAGTCGGACAGACGGACATGGCTAGATCGACTCGGCTGTTGATTTTGATCAAGAATATATGTATATACTTTATATTGTCGGAGGTGCCTCCTTCACTGCGTCGCAAACTTCTGACTGAAATTATAATACCCTGCAAAGGTATACAAAAAGTGTAAATGTAAAAGGTTTGTATTTTCGTTATTGCAAAATGGGTATTTATATGTAAATAAATTATTCGAGCTACCGCAATCAATTTGCGTGCTAATGAAAAGTCATTAAACGAAGTGCCGAAGCTGTTGGCAATCGACCTTTATCATAAATAAGAACGTAAAAAAATATAAACTGGGGGAAAAACTCTGAAAAAAAATCTCGGAAAAATTCAGGCAGGCAGAAAAGCTAAAGAAAAACCATAATAAACCAAAAGGCGTGGGCTGAACTCCATTCGATTCAATGGGCCAAAAAGGCCAAGACCTTTGACGTGTTTTCTGCCTTTGATTGCGGCCAGTATTATTCTTGGTTTTCTTCAAACTCTTGTCCGATCTCTCTGCCTTGACACATTTATTTAAAATAACACACAAAATAAAACAACTAAAGTAGAAGGCAGGCAGACAACGCAGAAACCGCAATTGAAGAAACTGCACAAAAGGCTTGAAGTTTGTCAGCACTTTGACATGTTAATTACATTTACGTTTAACCATGATCATAATCAAAGCCAAGATGATGATGATGCAGATGATGATGATGATGACGATGATTTAGATGATGTTGATGATGATGAAGATGATGAGGTGACAGCCCGCATTGGAGTGGCAAAACAACAACCCACAAAAACCTGACAATCCAACGAACTGACTGACAATCAATTTTTGCTGCACACCCACAGAATGAGGCGCCTGGCAAATTATTGCAGCCTCTGATTGTACTTAATACTCACTGCAAATGAGTTTTATGAGTCCTCAGCTATTTCAAACAAGAAATTCCGTAAATTTTATATTTTATTCTAGAATTTTTAGAAAGAAATTTCTACAAACTTGAAGCCCAAACGTAGATCTTTTATAAATGAAATTTAAAACTTCTAATCTTTCTTCAAAAATGCATAGAGAAGTTGTCAGTCTTCATTGTTTTTGGTACTAATTAAACATACATTTTTTTATATTAAAATATATACATCCAGTTAAAATTTACTTGACTATAAGAGGTTCTTTTTTAACTTTTTACTATCTGTAGAAGTATCTCTCAAAATCCAGTTCAATCTCCAAAATGCGTCACCTGTTTTCTGGCTTTGAGACTTCACCCAAGACTCTGGTGACTGTTGGAATCTCTGGGTTGGTCACAAACCTAAAAAAATAAAATTACAAAAACCTCACAGAGAAAAAAAAACCCCACCGAATCTTGATGGATGTTGTGCCGCTCAGAAAAGATGAAGAGAAACGCTGGAGGATGAGGCAGGCCCAGCGTTGTCATTTGATGTCATCATATGATATGCAATTTAAGCAACAATTTATGATAGCTGCCTAAGCACGACAACAACGATGACAAGGCAACGTTGCCGCGAATGCAGAAACTCACTGAAACTCACTAAAAACTCACAGAAACTCACTGAATCTCTCAGATACTCAAGGAAAAACTCAGGGGCTGTCATATGAGGTGGAGGCGGCGGCTGATTGAAAGAGATAAACCATAAGATGCAAATCCGTAACGTTTTCTCTTTCCGCATTTTAAAATGCACTCGACAAGCGCAGGGCAATTGTTGTGACAAAAAAAAATGGAATTAAGTTTGGCCAAGTGCACTAGAGTTATACATATATGGTATTGATAGCAATGGCACTTAATTTCAAGATAAATAGTCAAGAAAAGCAGTCATTAAAACGAGCTCTCAGTAAAAATCTACCTTCTGTGGCAGACATGACTTTAGAACTTTTATTTATCATCAGGAAAGTGCATTTTTTTTCATTTCAGGAAAGAAATACTACGCAAGTTGCCATATGAATGATGACAATATATAGTAGAGATATATTTGCTCGAAAAAAGTAGTAGAGAAAGTAATGGTTGTATTGTTAAATACCTAAAGTATTTATCAATATTCAAAACTTCTTAATTAATACCTAAACTTCTATTTGAGCTTTCCCACTAAATATTTTAAGCAAGCTCTCGCTAAGGATACTTCCTCTTCTACTTCTTCTTAATAACCTGTCTTTTTTAATACTTCATAAATAAATAAATAATGTAAATTTCCTTCCTTCTCTTTTTAGTTATGTATTCTTCATATTTTCCTATATAATGCTGACAATATTTGTACATTCCTTTAGTTATTTGTATATCTCACACAGCATGCGAAATGTGGGGGATATATATTAAACTAAATAAGTGTATGTCACGTACAGGACATGTCTTCTTCGTCTTTGGATGCGATTCCCTCTGGCCCTCTGCGTGGCTCTCGCATTTCTTCGCTTAGCTCTCCAAGGAAGGTCCTTGTAAGCTCGTTAACAGTTTGAGGAGAAAGCGAGGACGATGGCATCCATACATGTCAATGCCAGATGCCATTTTGTGCCACTTATCAGCTTAGTGACAGCTTCAAAGATACACTGCTTCCGGTCGCTTGTACAAGTAGGATAAAGCAAGTGCATTTAGGTAATTTAGAAGGATATTTTTAACTGAGCTTATATCGGAATTATATAAAAATGAGCTATTATAGTATGTATACTTAACAACCTTTAAATACTAATAAAATTCTGGCTTTGATGAGGTGTATTTATAGTTATTACAATTACTTTTCTATCTATAAAATGTTAATAAAACAAATTCAACAATTTAGCTAATCTCATCTCTTAGAATTTTATAATTCATACCATTTTTATAGAGTATCTTTGACTACAGTTTGTATTTAGAACCTGTCACTTGTCTACTTTAATAACCAAACTGCAGCATCTGTTCCCAAAACGATGATGTATTGCCCTCAATGAAATGTCAAACGTTGCGTTGCCTCTCAATTAGTTGCATTCAACATGGCTTTTCCTATTCCATTTATCCAAATATATACAGAGAGATATATATTTATATAGATATATATATATACTATATATTTAACCCCTTTATCCCAGATTATGTTAAGTCGACAAGGTGAAACTTTATTTTTAGCCCGGCTCAACTTGAGAGCTGGCAAATTTTTTTATTGTCGTTGCCGAAATACCTTGAGCTGGAATGAGCTCCTCTGGCAACTCTGCCTTCACAGCCATCAACTAGGCTGGTTGGAAAAAAGTTTATAACTTCCCAAAACACAGAGAGAAAATAATATTAAACATATTAAAATATAAATTTAGTTATTAAGAGCCTTAACTTTGAAGCTTTTATCTTTATAAATAACAAGACTTTCTCACAGCTCTTAAGTTCTTAAGAAGGAAAAGCGTCAAACTCTTGCTACTTTTCTTGCATTTCCTTTTCTCTCACTGTAAAGGACACGGCAAAGGTATATATTTTTTACCACTTCTGGGACTTTTCACAGTGCCTCCCCCTTTTTCCACATTTTTCCCAGTGATCTGACCAAAAGCCTCCAGGAGGAAGCACAGTGACAAGAGATTTAGTTGACTTTTGTTTTGCTACGGAAATGGCAAAATGGCATGACAAAACGAAGAATGCACAAAAGGTATGAGTGGGCGGTTTCTAGTGGGTGTTAAGGTGGGTCTTAAGGTGGGTGTTAAGGTGAGTCTTCTGGTGTGTGTGTGTGTTGGTTTGGTGTGAAATGAAACGGACGTGCAGCTCCTGCATTGCTGCCTTTTGTCTAGTGCAGTTTTCTGTACCTTGTCCCATTGCAAATTGCATGCTGGCACGCCACGAGGATGACGACGACCATGTTGATGTGGAATCTTCTTCGTCCAAACAAAAGCCACACACCCAGGTAGGAATCCACACAGGACTCGAAGGACAGGCAAGGACTTGGTGGAATTTAAGTCTAGGTGTTTTTTTTTCTCATGTGGCAGTGGCTTATCCACAGCTCAGCTCGGTATTAAAAATTGTCCTTTTTTTGGGCGTTAGACATATGCCGGGGAAAAGCGACATAATTTTGATGTTAAGAAATCTTAAAGATTAAAGCAGATTTTTAGTTACCTTTGGTTAGTATTTTGAGCTTGATAATTCACTAACAAGTAGTTTAAAAATGTAATTAAAAGGTCACAAAGGAAGGCAATCTTGATAGACAACACAGACAGTAGTTAAATTTATTTAAGTATTACCAAAAAATTATGACTTTGCGGTTAGAAATTCATCCGTTCAAAGAGTAGTGACCAATATATTATTAATAATATATAATTAACCAAGCAAATCTATTTTTAAAGACCAAAAAAGACAAGAAAACCTATGTAAAAGTGTAAAAATAGTTCTTTAAAAACTGTTTAATCAAAGGTTTTTCCTATGATAAACAGCATAATAACCAAACTTTGCTTTACCTTTCCCAAATAATTAGTGTCAAAGGTGAAAATGGTTGTATTTTTTTCACCAAAACCTATCCTTTGCCTGCCACTTTTTCTTTTAAAATCAAACAAAGTCTAGATAATAAACTTCCCCCTAGGAAAAGCTCAAGTTTCTTCAATACATTTTCACCGTAAAAAGTATGTCAAGGTGGTGCCGAGCTCTACAGAAAAAAAAACAACTTTACCGGCGAAAATTAGATTTCCACCAGCCTCAATTTTCCTTCCTTCCCCTTACCCCTCGGCACTCAATTTTCCCGGCCAATGTGTCAAAGTGTTTTGCCATACCTGCCGGTACTTCGACAAAGTGCGTCTGGCAAAAAGAAAGTAATTAAAATTAATTATAGGGCAAAATGGCTGCGCCAATGAAGTTATTCAAAAGTTTCCTTTATTTTTATCAACACTCATATATACTTGTGTGTGTGTGCATATATATATTTAATAAATTTAATGCCCAATTAATTGCTCAACGCTTAAAGACGCTTTCGGGCAGCAAAAAGCTGGCCAACGGCGAGCAACAAAAATATTTAATTGCATTAATAACGACATTTTTACGTGTTTGCGTCTCAATTAGACGTTTTAATTAAAATTATGATTACCGTCGAGACGGTGGAGCCGGAGGTTGGGAGATTGCTAGAAGTAATTTTCAACTATAAAGACGGCTTAAATTTGTTCACAAGTCTTCGGTGAAATAAATAATTGCTGGTCCCTAGGAAACCGGAGTTTAACTTGCAATTTAATAGACTTCTAATTATAGATATAATTTATTATGTTTATTATTCTACGAAAAATATACCTTTTATTATAATTTTATTACTTTGTTTTCTAAATATTCTAATTGTAAAGCTGCATAAAGACCCTTGATACTATGTTTACTTAAAAAACTTTGTTTAAAATGAAATTCATACCAAACAAAAGTCATAAAAATACTCAAATATCTTTAATTCTTACACAAGAATACTTTTCTCAAAGAATTAAATATATGTAAAGTCCACAAATCTCTCAAAAACTCTCTATTACTTAATATTAAATTACACTCAACATGTGTTCTCCATTCATCTAACAATTATTGCTTCACATTTCGAAGAATTAATTGACAAAGTTCAACAGGATCTCTGTGCTGCTAAAACTGTAATCATAGAAGCTTGTAATGCAATTACCTCGCTGTAAGCTCTCCCACAGTGAGTCTCAAACTGTAATCAACATTTGGCCACGCCAAAGCAGTAAATTGGCCTTTTTAAATAGCCTCGAGCTGCTTTGGCCCGAACCCCAAAACTGGGCCATAAAGTGAGTGAATTTAAATCCCACAATATGCGAAGCTCAACACAAAATTAAAGTCAATTAAGTAAAGGCTGGCAATAATTAAAGCAAGCAACACCACCAACAACAACAACAACAACAACGGCAACAAAAGCAAACAGGAGCCAGAGAACAATGTTAATAAATACTCTTAACCCTTCCACTCCCACAAAAGGTGAAATGCAACAATTTTGCAGCCACGCCCCATCAAAATGAATTGAATTTAATGCAAATGGGGCGGAGTTTGGTTTATATAGGAAAGAAAGGTACGTTTTTGTATATCAATGATTACAATGAAATTACATTTAATCGATAAATATTACTATAAAGTTTGGCCTAAAAAGCTTTCTATACCTTTTCTGTTCTATTAAACGAAGAATAAATTTCAATAAAAATAAACCCATTATAAAAATATTTTATATATTTAATACTACCTAAGAAGAGACATTAACTTGGAATGATCGATCAGATATTATTAATTAGCCTATTCGCTTAGTTCCATTTGTATTATTAGATAATAAAACATTTTTGAAAATATATTTCTATTATTAAAATAAATGTATTTATATGTGCCTAATAAAGAGACACCAACTAACAAAGTAGATTTAATAAATTTGGAATATAATTATATTATTAATGATATATTATTAATGATTAATCTCTTTCTTTTAACGTAAAAATATAAAAACCATCTTTAAAAGCCCTACATAATAGTAAATCCTGTATGAATTGCACCTTCCACGTACCTTTAGGTACAAATTACCAAGATTAAATCCCATCTAAATTCATCACTATGTGTGAGTGGTTTAGTAGAGATATCTTGATAGGAAGCCGGAAAGGGAAAAGCTTTTAGCGATTTATGGCACACAAAGTTCGTTAACCAACACTGGTGCACAACCACACAAAGGTACACACACACCCACACACACACACATACAAGGAGATTTTCCTACACTTAACCGAGTATTTGTGCATCCAAGCACACACACACATATACACACAAAGCTGGGGTCAGATTACCAGCAAATTAGCGGTTTATTAAAGCGCCATTAACACTTTATAATTTAAAGCCCCCCAAAAAGAGCACTCTCACAAATACACACACACTTACACAGCAACCGCCAAAAGGCAAAAAGCGTTGGATAAAAAAAAAGGTGGCGGTTGCGATGGGCGTGGCCGGAATGGGGATGAGGTTTTCCAAAGGCAATGATCTAAAATGCAGGCGGCCCAAAAAAAAAAGTGCTAAAGCCAGAGGCTGGGCGTGACCGTCAGCTAATGAAGTGCCGTTAAAAAAAAATACAGGAGAAAAGCTGAGCTATTCACGGTTAAAAAATTATGACAAAAAAAGGCATGATGAAGGGAAAGAAATGAAGTGCGAGAATACCACTAAATACAGAGGGAAAAATATTTTTAAAATGTAAAATATATAATTACAAAACAAAGAAGAAAATTAATATATATATATAAATTTAAAAATATAACTAAATACATTTATAAAAACAAATATATATAAATATATACACATATTAAAATATATTAATATAAATTTATATAAATTTAATATTCATATGCAGATAATTAGTGTACTTATATTTTACAAAAAACAATTAAAAATATATAATTGTAAAGCTAAATATTCCTGTTGAGAAAATAATTAACACGCTTATAATGACAATTTTAAAAATATAAACGTAGTTTTAAATTAGTTATTTTATGTTGCCTGCTTTTGAGCGCAAGAAATACAGTTCAGGCATATCAAGTATACGACATGTGGACATTAGGAAAAAACTATTAGGAAAATATTCGTTGCTAATTACTCGGTATTTAAAAAATTTTTCTGACTTATTTTTTTTCAGGAAGAAATATTTAAGATTGTTTATCTTGACCTGACTTAGTCAATGATTTACCCTTCTATTTTCCTGATATGTAATAAATATATTATAATTCAATCCTACTGGTATAAATATTATAATTAATCTTAAATAAGTTCCCATTCGACTAACTTAAAAATCTTTCAAATATATATATTTTTCCCTGTACACAGGTGGCAGAGTTTAGCCAGTTTATATTATGTATTTATGACGTATTTGCAGAGGTTCTAAGTGAACTGATGGGAAGGAGGCAGTCAGGCCGTCAGGCTGAAGCTGAAGCAACCCGAGATGATGGGCTTCTGACCTCAGATTTAGTGTGAATGAGATGAGTTATGTGGGTCTGTTGGGTAAGATATATATACATATATATACATAACCCGGCTGGTTAGTGCAGTGAGGTGTCAGCAAAAGAGGGCTTGTCTGCGGCTAAGAGCTGTCAACGAACAGCCTTGAACCTCTTGGCCAAGTTTTTTTTTTTGCAGTAATTCTGTTCACATTAAATATTAAAGTTGAAATTGTATTCAACGGCGCAAAAGGCTTAAATCCGATATTATCAACATTAATGCCAGTCATTTCAGGCACTTAACTCAATTCAATTGGAAATTCATTTGATTGTGATTAATTTCATATAATTGAAGCATATAAAATATATCCGATTTCCCATTGCGCTGCTCCTTTCCGCCACGTAAACCGTAACCGATAATTTGCCCACATTTATATGGGCAAATAAATATACAACAAAAAATATGCGGGAAAAATCATTGTAATAAAATATAATATTTTGCGGGCTGTAATAATCAATAACAAAAAATAAATGCAGGCAAATTACATGCCTTTTCCCTGGTGTGTGTAAAAATGCCAAAAGTCCATGAGAGCAACAAGCAAAATGCTATAAAAACTGTAAAACGTATTTATTTTGTTGTTATTATTATTATTATTATTGTTGGTCTCTTGTAATTTATGTTCAATTGGAATGCAAAGGTCAGGGGGCATTATCTGTGAGCCGCAGAGATTGAAACGATTGTGTTAAAAGTTATAAACAGCACAGAAAATATTATTATTTTTGGGAAAAAAAAACCTAATAATGTTTAACATTAGCTATAACGACTTGAATTATATTCTAAAAATTCAATAATATTTGATATTCAATTTCAATTAAAGCTAATCCTATTTTTCAATCATTTAATAACAGAGAAAATTGATTGCAATATGATTTCATATTTATTTTGTATTCAGCTAGGAAAAATAATTGGTGTATTTCGTAGCATAAATTAGAAACGAAATGAAACACAATACAAGTTTTTAATTATTTAGATAAACTTTTTGATAGTTTGACAGGCTGTCCACATGTCGTATACTTGATATGCTTGAACTCTGTTTCTTGCGCCCAAAAGCAGGCAACAGAAAATTATGGAAATGTTGTTTATCATTGTAAACACAAGGTAATGACTTAGCTTTGTTCTAAATATAAAAATAAACATTTTAAAAGCAAAATAAAAAAAACAAAAAAAACCACATAAATTCTTATAATTCTAAGGCGCTTAAGTATTACTCTCACTTCAATAAAAACATCAATAAACTCCTGAAAATCGCCTTAATATAAATTTGTTAGCAAAAATGGCAGAAGCATCACACACAAAATCAATTCAATAAGTCCAGGTGAAAAGTAAGGAAAATATATAACAAAGTTAAACGTCTGGACAAAAATCTAAAGCGGACTTAAATGCTTCAAGGTGAACCCAAATAAAAATAAGAAGGAAAAATACCCATAAGCTCTTCAATGTCTCACCCCCCTGACCTTGGCCCCCCTTCGAGTTTGTCCCAATTTCCCAAATAAAGTTTCCAACGAAATACAAGAAGAAAAAAACTAAGAGGGAAAAACTTTTTTAAATCTTCAAATCAGTGGAAATGCAGGCGCGCAATAACAAGGATTTTTGCGGAAAGTGAAATACCTATAAATATGGGAATTACACAAAAATTCATTTCGTCTAGTTTCCCCATGCAAACTGCACAAAAGTTTTTCGCTGACATTTTTCCATATATATATATATATATACATTTCGTTTTCGCATTTTTCTTTTCCTCTTTTTGTATTTGTATAGTCCACACAGCCATAAGTATTTAAGTGGCCAATTTACGATGCCAAGGGAGGCGACTCAAAATGATTGTCAAGTTGGAAAAGTTTTTCTGTGGCTTATAGAAAGGATTTAATGTGTAACTGCAATATACATATTTATAGTTTGTTAATTATGTCCTAATTGAAATTAAGTTGGGAAAAAATCATGAAAAAATAGAACAAAAAGCTTGTTGTTGTTATTCAATAATGAAAATGAAAATGTGAATTGAAATTCATTAGTTTCATTTAATGTTCATGCTTTAACAATGGAAATATTCACTGAAATAATTTGTTAACTTAAACAAAAACAAAAAACTATCAAATAATTTATGTATTTAAACAAAAAGAAACTGTTTAGCAAATTTTATTTGAAATGTTTTTTTCACTCATTTAATCAGTGTGCTAATTAACTTTCATTGCACAAGTTTTAAGTCCACTTTAGCGAAAACTATTTAACAAATTCAAGTTGCAAAGTTATAGCGAAACAAAGTTAAAATGCGCTTATCCCTGTTTCAGATTATTATAAAACTATCAGTGTAATATTAATTAACTAAAGCTTTTAACTATTACAACTTTTCAGCAAGTTAAATAACAATTTTGTATAGCAAATTAACCACAAGTTTAGCCAACAATTTTCACACACTTACTCCCTATCCTTTTGTTTTCTAGTTTTTTTTTTGCATTAAAAATTAAAATTCAAGGAACATTTTTTGCAGGACACTACCACTTTTCTCCCCCTGGCATTTTCTCGGACTCTTGACAAACGTGCTGACATTTTTCCGCTCGACGCTTCGCATCAAATTAATGCTCGGAAAATATGCATATGCATGTCGAGTAAACGTGGGGGTTATATTGTAAGCAAAATATTTGCAAAATGGAGGGGCCAGAGGGTGTCCTAACGAGTGTCACTAATAGCAGTAGTAGCATAAAATGTTTGCTTAACAATGAAAATGCATTGGAAAACTGCGTGCCTTCAGTTTTCATCCTTCTCTCTCTCTTCCTCTCTCTGCTCGCTCGGTTGCTAGCATTTTCATTTTACTCTGCTACTGATGCTGCTGCTGCTGCTCCCCTAAGCTGAAATGCATGTACAAGCAGATGGGCGTGGCATCAGCCAGGGGCGGAAAATATGAGGGGGGGGGAGGATACAAGAAAAGTGGGCATGGCAGGGTGGGAAAAAGAGGTTACTCCAAACTGACATTTAGTTGGCAGTCGGAGCGGCAAAGGCATTACGATAGATGGCGCCAGCTGCAGGCTGCTTTTCGCGAGGAATTCCAGAAAAACCCCCTCAGTTTTCATTCTCTCCGACCCCTCCCCCTCTATGCTTCCCGGGGCACCAAAGTGCGTGTTTAAATTCATAAGAATTTACGTGATTTTCTATGAAAATGTTTAACATTTTGACCATTAAATAAACTACAATAAGGGAAAGGGTCAAGATTAGACTTCAAAGGTAAATATAAGAAACAAAACTTTTAATTAGTTAATTATCTCAGCTTAATTGAGTTAAATAAGAGCTGAGGAATACAATATTATAATAATATTAGTAATTATTTTGTAGTTAATTAATTAAATTCACTGCTCCTGATATTTCATTGTCTTCTATTTGAGGCAACATAATTATTGTACACATTTTTGTAATTCGGTTTAAAAAAAATTGAAAAATATATTTAAATGGAACCCCTTTTGAAAATAGCACAATAAATTATGCTTTTCTTAAACTACATAAAATATTACCTGCCAAAATACAAGGCTCTATTAAAGAGCCCAAAATAAATGATATTTTTTCGTCTGGCAAAAGTAATTAACTCGGAAACTGTGCTGGAAGAAAAAACTACATCAAAGAGAGTTCTCAATTAATTTTTTTTGACACTGGAAAATGGTGGAACCTTCAGTAAAAAAATAGGCAAGTTACCGCCAAACCTTATATTGATAAGCTACTTGAAAAAAGTTTCAGACTTCGTGATGGGCACAAAATTATTGACAAAAGAGAGAGGAGATAACAGATTTTTTTGTGAGGAAAATGGTTCTTAAGGTGCCTTTTTATTAATTGAAACTACTCTAAAGACTCTTATGCTACTGTGTTCTTACAGTACATTTCACTTTCTGTATTAACTACACTCTTTTCTTGTTTGTAATTATGTCCTTGCAAGGTATTTTCATTTTAGACTATTTTTAAAATAGAAAAAAATGTTGATAATATCCTAACAAAGGCCAAAATAGAAAGAGATTTCAAATTGAGATTATTGGATTATTATAATAATTATTATTAATTAATTAATTATAATCTATTGCACTCTCATGATTTTTTGGCTAACTTCAAGGGTATACAAACTTCGGTTTCCAGGTGTTAGCGTTTTTTCATGTTTTTAAGATAATTTAAAATAAAGTTCATTTTTTTATTTCATTGCCAATATGCACCATTCCATTCATGAATAATCTTATTGCGAATCCGTTGAAAATATATCCCCAAAAATCCGCCTACTTGCAGGTAGAAAAAAAAAAATATAAATATTTGATGCCATATTCATGAATTTCCGCCAAAAATTATTTGCCCATTCTCGTTTAATGGCTGAAATCTATACCCCCAAGTAAATAAAGCAAAATGCGAACTTTTTAATTTGAAATGGAATAACTCTTTTCACCACAACTCCAAGGGATTTCCGAGAATATTGCTTATTATTTATTAAATGGCAAATTGATCAAAAAAACCTACAACCAGACCCAAAAAAACCTCACAGACAAAAATTACAGAAAAAATACACACAGTTGAATGAGCAAAACTTATTTTTGCTGCGAAACGAAATGGGACTCTTTTGACCTTTCCTGAACCCAAAAAAAAGAGTGTATTTGAAAATAAATCAATACTTTTCATTCCGTTTGTTTATTTTAATCAAAAGGAAATTCCCAAAAGCTAACTGAACCCTTTTCACATATGGCCATGCCCTTAAGGTGTGTGTTGCACGAAACAAATTAAGCAATTAGGATAGTTTGTTTTAGAGGTTAGAACATTTAGAGTCACGCAAAGGCCGGAAAATGCATTTTCAATTAAAAGGGAGCTTTCTGTTGCATACTTTCCAGCGCAGAAAAGGTATAGAGCAGCTTTAATAACAAAACCGTCAGAAACACCTGTTGATTGATGGGCTTAAGGGGCGTGGTTTGGCTAAAAGGGCTTACCATTTTACAGGAGAATAATTTGTTATTATCTTGTATTATTATTTGTGATATAATATTTAACATTAAACTAGAAATGTTTGTCTTTTGAAAGTCGTTATCGTAAATATTAATGAAATTACCAAATTTAGGTTTTAAAGTCATTAAAGTTGAAGTTTTCTGTAGAAAAAAAAAAGACATTCGTAATTTTATAAAGAAATTATTCACAAATATTAATACCATTTTATTTATTTATTATTTTATTTTAAAATCTAACACATCAATGAGACCGGCTAAATCAATTTTATAAAAAGTTATAAAGTTATATAAAAGACATTATACTAAAGATTAAAAGAAGATTTTTAAATTTTTTAAAATTTATTAAGAATATTTTCTATGAATAAAATGTTTTGTCCTGTGTAAAACCTATCATAATTTTACAATTAGATTATGATTTTCTCATAATATTTTATTAATTTTCCTTTCTAAATACTGTCAATAATAATCAAGAAGATTTTGTAATAAAAGATTTAAGTATCCCAAATATTATGACATATTTATAGCCCCTCCAAAAGCCGCAGGGTACATAAAATTCGTCACCAAAAAAAGGAAAACACATTGTTTTCCCCACTGATTTTCCGTTTGTTTACTTTTTCGCTTCCTTTCCCATGGCTGCTCACATAATGAGCTCAAAGCCCCAAGCCTTTTGCCGCGTTGGCGTGGCGTGACTGAAAGACGTTTTCCTCACCAGCTTTTCTTTCCCATTTTTTTTTACGCGCTAATTGTTTAACTACGAGGATTGCAGCTAAGTGGAAGGAGGAGCTGGGGGCGTGGCTAGGAAAACAGGAAAAGTTAATGTCGGTATCCTACTGAAGGAGACTTGATTAAGACAAAAAATAAAGCCGACTTGCAACTCAATTTAAAGTGGAATTTTCATAATGAAAACAAAGCAAAAGAAAGTCGTATCAAAATGGGTTTATAACAATTAAAATAAGCATAAATATAAGCATTATTTCAATCAGCTTACTTGTTTGTTATTCTCATAGTTTCGTTTGAAATAAATAATGTCTTGAAATAGTCTTGAAATCAATACAGATTTTCATTGCCATCTTCCGCATTTCCTCCTTTTGCTATCTATTTTGTATTTATGCTAATTTGCCACACAATTTGTCAATTGCTTGGAAAATGCAATTCGAAATCTATTTACGACAAACAAACAAACAAATTCCGTTTTATCAACAACAGAAAATTGTATTCCACCTGAAACAGCCAACGAAATAACAACAATCCCTCAAATTTCCTAGCCTCCATTCGTTGCGTTGAATTTTTCTTCCCAAAAAAATGAACAGGAGAAAAAGCGGATTTAACACAGATTTCATCAACAAGCGGAAATTTGACAGGGGCACTTTTTGATAGATATCTCAACTTCCTGATTTTCTGATTTATAAATCAACAAAATCGGGGAAAGTAAGGTTGTCTAGACTGTAGGTTTTTTTTCGACTTCTAAAGTGAATTTACCTTGACTTTCTACTGAATATTTGAATATTGGAAAATATATTTAATATAAGTATATATAACAAGAAATTATTCAGGAATAAAATCCTGAAAGCCAAATTTGTAATGTACTTATATTAAATATTGCTAAAAATATTTATAGAATATTCCACATGAAAAAAACTTTAAATTTGTGTTTACTAAATAATTTAAAGGCTTTTTGAATTAAATATTTTTAGAAAGATCTTTTCTAAAATATAAATCCTAGAAATTAATATATTAAACATTTTCCAAATAATTCACGGAATGCGATCTTGCATAATATTTTATTAGAAATATATTTGATTTACTTTTAAAAATATTTATAAAATAGAATAGATGGAGAGAGGCTTAAATATGTGTTTATTTAAAATTTTAGTTAACTCAAATGAATAAATGTTTCAATTGATGCTATATTTAATTAAAGAAGTTTAGAAACATTTTATTATATTATTGAAATTCGTAGAATTTAAATTAATTGAACGAAATTTTAAACATAATTTAACTAAGTCTGAGAGACCGTATACTTTTATATACAACTTTTAAATAATTCTTAGCTGTATGAAAAGTTTGAGAACAAATTTCCGGAAATTGCTTAAAATTCAAAAAATGTAATTATAAATTTTAATAATATTATAAGATGTATAGCAGATATTTTAATATCAAGAATTTTTAACAGTTCCAAACTAGTTAAATAAAGCTTATAAACTTTGCAGGGTACTCTTAATCATCAACAATGAAAGATATATCCAAACCTCCAGTTTCCCCAGTCCCAGAAATATAATAAAAAATTGTGTTAAAATATCGATAAGTAGATATGTAGGTACTTTGCAATGGAACTAATCAAATAGTTAAAACCAGATTCGCAGTTGAACGCTTCATTAGTTTTGACGCATCTTGAATGCTGGGGACAGGCGACATCTGTGGGTATTGCTTTTGACGGAAAAAAGAATTTTGCTCGGAAAAAAGAATTGAAATAAATGCGCACTTTCAAAGTCATTTGCAGAAAAATAGTCGCTGCGGGATTTTTCCTCCATGCACATACACATACATATCTATAGCACACACACATTGGTTGCAATTCCTGGGGAAAACTTATTCAACGGTTTGAATTTTTCTTAATTTTTTTTCCCCCTGCACTTCTTATGCTTTGCTGAGCGGATTTTCCGCACTGTTATTTTTTGTCAGGAGGGTTTTGGTGTCGGTGTTCCCCCTCCCTTTAAGCAATTGTTGCTTCGCCTTTCCTTAAACTTCATTCGTGACATTTATTTGCGGGTTTTCCTAGAGTTTTTTTTTCCTTAGTTTATTTTTTTAGTTTTTCCTTAGCTTCCTAGCCGGGTTTCTTTTGCGCTGGCTTTCCATTCAAGTGAGTTTTTCTTGTGGAGCAGCAGCAGACTTTTCCCTTTCGCGGCGCATTCAAGTACGTGCAACTTGTTTTTGGGGTATGTAACTCCCCTCATTTCCCGCATTTCCCACAGAGTTCCCTATATTTTAGACCCCCCTTTATTCCACCTCATTCTCCACCCACTTTTGGCCATTATAATAAGCGCAACGGCGTTGAGGCACCTTTCGCTTTTGGTCATACTCTTAATGGAGGTGTCATGATATTCCAATGAAACTTATAGGTTAAAATGGCTATTATAGGAGGAGGAGGAGATTATTTCGATTTATTATTTTGTAATTTAATTTTTTGTTATGAAATATTAGCATTTAAAATTTGAAATCAAATTTATATATTATTGAAAGCTTATGAAAATGATTTAAAGTTAGTTAGTTAAATACATATATTTCATGTTTATATATGTTTACTATAAAATAATTAAATATCAATTTGCATATTTAGAAAGCAGTTAACATAATAAAAATACGACTTTAAATCGACTTGGTGAATAAATAAATCATATTTGGTATCTTGTAAATTAAGAAAATTAATAGATAGATAGATTTATTTCCGACCCTATGAATCATACAACACACATCTTGATCAACATCAAAAACTGAGTTGATCTAGCCATATTTTTTAATTTTTGTAAAAAATTTAAAAATTGTTATTTTTCAAATTTTTAAACTGAATATGCAGATTTATAAACCCAACAAAAAGTAGCAAAATAATACTTTTTGAATTGAAATTAATGATTTTTTGGCATTGTGATGAGTTTTTTAAACTCTAATTTGTCGGAAAAATATTTCGATAAATATTCAATAATGAATAAATATGATTTAATTCCGATTAGACTCTATATTGCCATTTCAAATTGCAAGGGTATACAATCTTTAGCTTACCACAGATAGTTTTCTATCTAGTTTTATATATTTATATATATATTCTTATATATATATTTTTTGATATTTTACAAAAATTCAATCACGTCTCAAAAAAGAGTATTTCCAAAACCGCATAAACTAAAGTACATCAAATATTTTTTTACACACATCTTGAGCAAATCCTGAACGGTTCAATGCCTGCGCCTGGCTTTGAGGATACCTCAAACATATAATAATAATAAAATGAGGACCGAAAAAGGGGTAAACGCTCTTAGTTTTTTTTCGAGAAAGTAAATTCATAGCCCAGGAATGATTTGGCAGAAAAAATAATAAAAAGGCACATTACGAATTTTTACTCTTAATATTGCACTTTTCCAAAAAGGCACACTCTCCTAACTCCATATATACTTGGATGATGAATGGCTTTTCTCGCTGCTATATAGTAATTTCTGAGCTGCTCTCCTGCTGCAGTTTTATGTAATAGTCTTTCGGTAAGTGCACTCGCTGGATGCACTTTTGAGTGCTTGCCATTGCTTTGAGTTAGTCCGTTGGTCACTTGAGACTGTCATTAGATTGTCATAATAGTTTAGGGGATTATAGAGGTAGAGGTAGGTACAGAGACATTAAGTAGTTTTATGGCTAAAAAAAAATGTAAAAAAAATTATATACCTCAAGGGGACTGGGGAATGGAAATATCAAAAGGTTGTCTAAATATATATAACGAAGTAATAATTGATTATTTGTATTTTATTATATATTTATTATTTGAATGCTTTCTATAAATCAATAATTTTATTTGACAATGAATTATAGAATTGGAAATGCCTCCTTCACTTTCTTTTAAGCTTCTGTCTGGGGGTGAAATACCATTTTTTAATTGATTTTAACCCTATTTTTTTATATGCACCTTTTTTCGACAAATCAAAATTTAAAAAATTCATAACTAAGCCAAAAAGGCACTAATTTCAATTCGGAAAGCATTTCTAAGTTAGTTTTTAGCAGGTTAATAAAACTATATATAGCTAGAAAGCCTGTTGATGTTAATCAAGAATATATATGATTCACAGGGTCGGAAATGACTCTTTCACTTCCTTTTAAGCTTCTGACTGAGGGTGGAATACCATTTTTAATCTATATTAACCATATTTTTTTGCCAAATAAAATATTTAAAAATTCATAACTAAGCCAAAAAGGCACTAATTTTAATTCGGAAAGCGTTGGAATTTTCATTTTTAGCAGGTTAATTAAAATGTATACTCCATTCAAAATGTGAATTGTTGGCCAATTTTTGAAAATTTTGACGATGTTACCCCTTTTCGTTTTCCAAAAGGAAAATTATTGAAAAAAATTATTTTAGAATTTTTATTTATGTAGAAAGATTCGCCTGTTGATGCTGACCAAGAATATATATGATTTATAGGGTCGAAAACGCCTCCTTCAATGTTTTGTATATTATATACTTTATATTTTATATTATAATTATTTACTATAAACTATTTATATTTATTGATATATATATATATAACAACTGTCTGGAATTTATTAATAAAATAATTTCCTTGAGATTTGGTTATTAATCTATTAAGTAATGTATCAGATAAATTAAATAAAATACTGTCCAGTTCCTACTCTTTTTACAATTGTCTAAACATCAAGAGACCCTACCATTTTTTACCCCTTTCCTTGGATCTCACACCTCATTCATTTCACTTTCATACTTTTCCCTTTTATTTTCCCCTTTTACACACACATATATTTTTCTTTTGAGTCCCTGAAATCCACACCTTTTCGCAGCATCCCCAAGAAATAAAAATCTCCGCAAACTTTATCCCACTTTTCGGTGCACTTTTCGCCAGCAATCTGTTTATCTACTACCATTTATTAGCCTCCACATACACACACTCCCGAGAGCAGGAGCACTTCATCATCCGACTATCTAATCTCCATCATTATTCCATATCCCATACCATTTTGGAGGGAAATTCACTTGAATACCCCAAAGGATTCCAGGACTCCCACTTTTATTCTCACCCTCGTTGGCATTAAGCTAAGCAAATGGAAAAGCATTTCGATTACCGCTCACCTCAAAAGGTGCGTCTGGAATATCAATTTATTATCTAAAAACCTCACGGGGGACTCACTTGACTCGCTCAGGAAAAACTCAGGGAAAAAGGAAAAACCAAACTAACCGCAAAATGAGAGCGTAGTAGACTTTTACAAACTGGCAGAGCAATCTGCTGAGAGAAAAGCAAATTCCCTTAAGGTTTTTTCCAGCACACATTCAGTTACTTCTCTGCCGCCAGCACCCCCTTTTTTGGCCAACGCAATTACAGTTTCAATTGCAATTTTAAACATTTTCCTATTCATTTGCATTCATTCGGCGCCAAAAACTCTGCAAAAAGCCAACACACATAGCAAACAAAAGTCAAAAAGCTCATCATCATCATCATCATGTAGCTCAAGAGCTGGGAAAACACACACACTTATACATAGATATACTTGGGAAAACACACAGACAGATACACACTGGTGGGCACACCATCATTGGCCTGTGAATGCTCCATTGAAGCAGAAGCTTAAGCTGATAAGGCATTTGAATTTTTTACAGTTGATTTAGTCCCAAAATGAAAATGAGAATTCTCACCTGTTGCCAGGCCTCGAAAAGGCCTAACCGAGGGTGGAAAATGTGTGGGAAAAACGCCAGCGCATAAGGCCAGCGCGTCAAATGAAGTATACGCCATGTGGGCCAGCCTCACGAAAGGAAATATGTTTGATAAAAAAAGAGGGGGCCACCAAAAATAAAAAAAGGGAACAGCAGATAAGCCAAGCTAAATGCCAAAATGTAATTAGGGAAACTTTTGCATTAAGATCGCATTAATGTTGCAGTAGAAAAAAAAGGAAAGGGGAAAGGAAACTCAAAAAAATCTTCAATTAAAGTTGCACTTAGCCATCCCGCTTTTGGGCTTTCAGCTTAAGGCCGCTCCCGTCCGGACTTGGCGTTTTATAATCAACTTTTCGGCCAAATTGCATGGACTTAACGGCCAGTGATGTTGCCCGTTTCGGTTGTGTCTATTTTTTGGGATTTTTTCTTGTTAAATTTATAGCTAAGTTCAGATTTTGTACTATAATTTTAACAATATTTTTAATCATTAAAAATGTATCCTTGTTAGTGAGAATTTTGATAATAAATTGACCCTTTTTTGAAGGTTTGATCAAAAGTCTAAGAGATACACAACGATATAAGTATTTAAGAACCCTATCATGGTTTTAATATGATCTAAGTGTGATTTTAAGTATTAATATTATTATAATAATCCCATTTAAAGCCCCCCCTTCAGAGACCCTAAGTTAAGCACCCTAAAATTATGTAATTTTCCCATAATTAATATAAATTTCCTTAACAAATTCCGTCTACTCTTTTATGTAGATGAAAACACAGACTTTTGTCCATCAACAAATCCCCATTGGTATATCCCCACTGTCACTCTATAGTTGTTGCAAGGCAAAGTTGCTGGAGTTTTTGAAAAATTGATTGCATAATGCGACACAGCAACTGAAGTTGATGAGCAGCGACATCAGACGAAATACGACCATGAAGGGGGGAGATGAATGAAGGGGGGTTTGCACAGGGAAAAAGAGGTCGAAGGGTAAAGGAGAGAGAGAGACAGGGCGATAGATGAACTTACAGCCACGATGGAGTGGGTAGAATATTGCAAAAATACAGGGTTTATGCGGGGTTAGCAATTGAAGGTATTTATTATTAACTAATTATTATGAGTTGAATTTAAGACAGGAATTACTTTTTTGAAATTTACAAAAATTCCTTTCCTTCATAAGATTTTTGTATTCTTTTAATATTCTTCCTCAAAAATCCATAATGGTTTTAAGGTAAATAATAAAGAATTTATACAATAATACTTACAAATGTCTATCCTCTCGTTGGATTGTATTCAAAGCACTTTTAATTAATGCTTAATAAATAAAAAAATATCCTCCAAGAAAAGTTCAAGCTTATCATGAAATCCCTTCCGCATAAACCTCATGGAGATGGCCGGTTCACGCGGAAAAAAATGAGAAGCATCGCCACCTCATCATCAGGCAGCATCATCTTGTGTCATGTTCGCGCAGACTTTACCGCGGTCCATGGTACTGATGCTGTTGCTTTTGCTGTTGCTGTCGCTTGCAGCAACTACAACGGCAGCAACGTGACAGCTGTTGCTGCAACAACAGGCAACCGATGCACAAGAGCAACATGCAACAACATCGCGAATGGCAAGTGGTAGTCATAATAACAATGCCGTCAACACCAAAGCGCCATTCGCAGCCTCTCCAACTTCTGGGTAGCCCTTGCTCAGGCGTTGCACTTGGTGTTGCTGCGATGCTGCTGTTGCTGCTGTTGCAAGCAACAAATTGCAACAGTCTGTCTACAAATTGCCACAGAGAGACTGGGAAAATCATGGGATAACGTAGGGCAGTCAACGAAGAAGAAAAGCCTTGTTTGCCAATAATGAAATGCCATATATTTGCATTCCAGTCGAGGCTTCGAACAGGAAACACTTATAATATGACAAGTACTCAAAAAACCCGAATAAAATAATGAGGATAATGTGAGCATTAAAGAGAAATAAATTATACAGATATTGGTGAATTTTGCAGAAGAAGAAGTCTTAAAAAAGAATGATTAAATATGAATCTTTGAACGGGGAAATATGGTCTTGAAGGGAAAAATGTATTGAAGTATTTTACAATCTATTTGATACAAATTACAAATTGCATGATCTATTAATTTATTTTAAAAGGTATTTGTTCCTTTTTATATTGTTTACTTTTAAAGATATGCCTCTCAAAGATATATCACTTAACCACGTTTTTTTTTCAATTCAAAATCACTCTTCTCAATCGCTTTGTTACAAAAAACCTTCATCGAGCAATTTGGTATCTCGGAAACACTATCAAATTTAGCCATTCAACCCACAATTGCGATTTGTGGGGGCAGCCGTAAGATAAAGGCATCAATAACCTTTCACTCGCCATCAACTTTTCGTTTTTGGCCATCGAAATAATTGCCAACCGAAAGCCTTCATCAGTCATTTTCTTTCTCGTTTTTCTTTTCCTTCACTTTGTAAACTCTTTTTTTCTTGTGGCCTTTTGTCTTGGGTATCAGTGTTGTATTTTCCTTCCCGCCGGCCACCAAAAAACAAAAGCTCCTTCAAACAATTTTGTAATGCAACACTTTGCTGACCGAAAGCCATAAAATCGAAAATCCATGCAAACCCTAAACCAATAATTTCCATCATGATGATGCAATAACAACAGAGAGAGAGAGATGACTTTCCAAATAATTGCTGTCTACCAAAACAAAACCAAATAATAATAGTGCTTCTCTGGCATACAAATTGTTTGGTTAGCTACCAAAAATAGAACCTGCAGGGCGCAAGAATCATCTATTAGATTTTTGAAGAATTCCATTTTCTTGGGCTTAGCTTCCAGGAGGGGTAGAAAACAGGAGAAACCATTCCCGGATATCCACAGCAATTACGCACTCCCATGACATCAACAAAAGGCATTACACTCAAAGAAATTTATGAATTATGTAAAAAAAATCATAGGGAAAGATTAAAAAATGAATTTTCTGAAAGCTTTTAATTTCAAAAGGTTTATTTCTATTTCAGGAAAACTTTAAACTTGAAGATCCCATATTTATCCCCTATTTTTCTAATGCAAAGTGAAGTTTCTAATTAAATTGTCAAATAAAATGTGCAATTTGTATCCTCACTCTCAGAAGAAAATATATCTTCATATTAAAAATGAAAGAATAAATATTTCTAATATTTTTTATATACCTATTAATTTCCCATTTTATATCCTTTTTCCCCCAGTGTCCTAAAGGACTGGCTACACAAACGGCTCAGCTCCAATGATGATGATAATTCAATACGCTCAAGATGGCCGCAAGTGTTGCACTTGACGACAGCGGACACACAGATCTATATAGACACAAGGACCTATGGACACAAGGACACCATGGCAGCAGCCATGGTCCAAGGTAATAGTGAGAAGAGAGGTGGAGAGGTGGTGGGGGGTCACAAAAATCGGGTTGTAAACATGGCATAAAGCATGACAGGGATAACAATGCCGATGACACAAACACGAACAGTTTTGCGGGGTAACTGGGGTTTGCCTTTCAGCGATCCGGGATTCGGTTTTGTGTCCAATTCATCTGCCTGAATGGAGCAATTGTCTGCCTCCTGTCCTCTTGTCCTTCTGTCCCCCGGTCCCATCTCCATGTCCATGTCCATGTCCATGTCCTTGTTCCCTCACGGCTCCTCGGTTTTGTCGGATGAAACACTTTCCCATTGAAGCTAATGAATGTCAGGAGCAGAACCGTAACGACCGGACAGGCCAAAACGTGGGTAGCCGCGGGGGTTTTCATTTTCATTGCAGGCTAAGAAAGTCTGAGAAATTATTATAAAGTTAAATCAAGGAGGTTGTAAATAATGAAATAAAATGAAGGAAAACTGGGGAAAATTAAAGGATACTGAACGAGTTCATTTAGAGGTGGGAAAAGTAATTGAATAGTATTATCAAAATTGTAGTGAAATATTAAGACTTTTCTAATAATTGCTCAAAAAATATTAAGAAATAATTCTGAACTTTATCTAACCCTACTTAAATATATATATATAATATAATTTAAATAAAATATATATAATGAAATAAAGTCTCTATAGAGTTTAATACTGAGCAAGTAAACTAATCCAGTTGTTTGAAACCAACCCTATTCTATTCCACTAATCTTGACCTATATCAACTCTATTTATATATATTCCTTTAAACTATTAAACTGCCCTCGCACACAGTGCTAACCATTATTCTGTTGACGATTATTATATGATAATCATGACATTCGTATTTATGGCTGGATTTGAAGAGGCTTTCTGTCACGAGGCAACTGAAGACCACAAGATTCAAGTCTTTCTCTTGTTGGGCGTGGTTGAGTGGGTTAGGTGCTTTCAGGGGCTAAGAATTTGTAATTGAACAGTTGGAAAAATAAAGTTTAAGAAATTCTTTAATTGGGATTGAAATAAATAATATGAAATGTATAAGAAATAATTAAATAATGAAATATTAGAGAGAAATATCGTATGAAATAAAATATGTTTACCAGTGGCTGATGTAAGAAGGTGTTTTTATAGAGGTATTTATTAATGAATTTAGTATTTGAATTTGGTATATATTTAAAAAAGTAATTGTAACATTATATTTTATTATAAAATTCCATTAATTTGAATTTTGAAATACAACATTTCGATGTAATTTCTTGATATCTTTTTCATTTCCAAAATTCTAGGGGGCTTCTCAAATTACTAGAGTTTTCAAAAACATAAAATATGTAAAAAAATATAAAATATGTTGTTTTTGAGCTACCAAGTTCAGTAAAAATTTGTTTTTTAAGATATTTAATTTTATACTCTATTTTTTACACATCCTAAGGTTTTTATAAAAACCCTGCAGATTCATGTAGCACTTTCAATTTAAAATAAATTATCATTTATATTTATTTATATGATCATTTATTTACGAGTTTTTAATTGACATTTATAGACCTCATTATATATTATATCAGTTTAATATTTCTGTAAATAATGGTATGCATATTTTAAAATCCCCGTAAAAAGATGTTAAAATTGATACATATGTTAGATCTACCTCATCTATCTTCACCCTAGTCTAACTTCTTAGACCCAATTGTAATTTCTCCAAGTGTATTCAATGCACTCGTTGGACAATGGAATATGGACAAGGTTAAGCCGATGGGACATTGAGCATTACTCACCACACGATTTCAATGAGAGATCGGTGTGTAACTTATACATATGTGTGTACATATATCCCCCAAAAATGTCACTCTTGTCCCACAAATACAGAGACCTTATTTCGTGGGGCTTTCATGGGTGTGTATATGTGTGTGTGTGTGCCATGTCACACAGGAGCTGTCAGAAAAGCGTAAGGGGGAAAGGTGTATAAAGGGGGGTTTTTTTTTGCACCGACATTGAGGCATTGAAGGTGGCTTCCACACGTCACTGGCATAATTGAAAATTGACAGTTTATTGCCATAGATACGACACGCCCACTATTGGCCTGCTGGGCATTGTTTGGGCCATGATTAAAATAACACAAATGCACAAACACACACACACACAAATACCACAACACACACCCTCCCCCATTCCATCACACACACACTAAATGCTAGTGAATGAGCTTTAATTTCCACATAATAGCTGGTAAATTCGGCTTTGTTCCGTTTGGAGTTTCAGATCGAGCCTATCAATGGGGGGGAGGGAGAGGCGGCTTTGGATCAGATATTGTTCAAGCAGCTCTATTATTATGCGATAATTGGTTTTGTTTTTCGCCAAATATCGATACCAGTTGCCCCTGCTAATGTGTGGGAAAGTATGTATATCATATATACACAAACGATATCGTTGTTGAATTTTACTTGTTTTTGTATCCTTTTATCCTTGCATCCTTGCTGTTTGTGTTTTCGATTCTGTATCATTTAATTAATTATACATTTTGTGTTGATGGATTGCTTTTATTTGTTGCCAATGGATTGCTTGTTTGGAACTATAGGATTTCTTGCATTTAAATTGTTTATTGAAAAATCGGATAGGATTTGATTTTAAAGGAGATATTTGGAACTATTTAAGTGAAGTTTATTAGGAATATAATATTTAAAAAATTTGTTTTTGAAGGTAATTTTATTATTAGTGTTTCGAATAATAAAAGCAGAAGCGTTTACCTCTAAAGGAAACCAAAAAAATGTTTGTTTTAGGTTTATTAAATATATATTTTTATATGCTAAATTTTTGGGTAAATCATAGTTTAGCTTTCATAACGGAAAGCTTTTTTATGCTACTTTTATTGGGCTAACAAATCTGCATACTCAGTTTTTAAATATAAAAATTATGTTTTTTGTAAAATTTTGACAATTTTAAGGATGTAACCCCTTATAAAATTTTGAAATTTTTAAAAAAATTTAGAACATTTATTTTACCACCAGACTTGGCTAGATTGATACTGATCAAGAATATATAGGGTTTATGGGGTCGGAAATGATTTCTTTAGGCGTTTGAAAGAAATTATAATACCCTGGAGAGGTATAGCAATATATTTAAAATTTTTAAGAATTTTTAAGTGATTAAAAATTAGCATCCATCTTATTTTAAGCGTATAATATATTTTTATATAATATTTTTATAGAATTACCTCCAAATTTCTTGTCTTGTACTTTCTTTTAACAGTTTAAAACTATGCAAATTATTTGAATCACATTCCTCCTAGAGAATAATCTATATTCTATATCTATATTCCCTTAGGGATATTATTTTCTCTATCTATGTGGCTAAGATTTATGGTATTTAAATACGTTTTTTAATGTTTTGAAAGTAACTAAACATAATTCTTAATTCTTTAAACAAAAGTTTGAATTTTCCAAGCTGCATGAGAGGTTTAAATGAAACCAAAAAAAAAAACTATAAAATACTTAAATCAAATACAATGTATTGGCTATTTCAATTTTACCATCGATAAACCCAACTCAAAACTGTTAAACCCCTTTTAAATCTTTACCAAAATTTCCAGAACTTTTCGGCCATTGCAATATTTACCGATTTTACTTTATTTTCCATCCGGAATTTCCCTTTATTATCCCTGAGGGTGGCAACAGTTGAACAAGCCGGCTTTTGTTGCCACATTCGCCTTTTGAATATTTGATGTTCTGCTTAACCACACAACAACAGCAACAGCAACTCACTCCCAACTCCCCCTTCAAACAAAGCAGCAAAATCAACGCCCAACCGAAATTTATTTGTGGACAGGTGTCGTGTTTATGGTTAAACATTCGCTGGGGAATTGCAATTGTAATTGAGGGCCTTTTGTTTTTAGCTTTGTTTGGCAACGGCTTCTTCTCGGTAATTACAGGTGAAAGCGTAGCGGGGAAAAACAAGGAAATTGAATTAAGGCGAACCGTGCACACATTCTGGTCCTCTGTCAAGTTAAAGGATTAGGTTAATCGAGGACTCTAACTGGAAGTGGTCAACTCTCCCTCTCTCTCTCTTTCTTGGCCTTTAATTTGCAACTTTCGAGTTTTCCGTCTGTAATCATTGTAGAGGCGAAAAAAGAAACCGAAACTCAACCATGGAAAATTTTTTTTGGGGGGGAAGAAGGAAAATGTGGCGGGTGGCCAGTAAAAAACTTTGGCGCCAAGACGACATTTTAGGCGAAACGCAAGGAAAAACTTTTCCAAAGAGAAAACAGACAGGTCAGGGGGGGTGTCGTGGAAAACCAGCGGGAAAAGAGGGATGCGCCCGTAACTGTAACATATTTGCATAATTTTTTTTCCCCTTCTTCTTTTGGGTCCCACAGCGTCGAAACGGGACGAATTCAACTTGAAGCCTGTCAAAAGACGAAAGAGGGGGGAAGGCGAAAAAGCTTGAGGAAAAGCCCAGGGAAATGGGTGGAGCCCTGTGGAAAATTTTCCTATCTAACAAGTTTCAAGTTTTCTTCTTTATTTTTATTTTTTTGTGCGAAGGTGGGCACGAAAAATTAGCAAGTGGCAGAGACTCGACTTGGTACAAGTGACAGCGACTCAGTTCAAAGTTGAAATCATGAGAATTACTTGGCAGAAAAGTTTTGCTTCGCGTTTTTGTTTCGATTTTTTATTTTCCCTCACTTTTATTTTGCTTTATATTTTTCCTTGTATTTTCCTTAAATTTTTGTTGTTTTTGTTTTTGTTAAGCCCGGTGAAAGGTGCGAGACGAGTTTTGCCACACAAATTATCTGTCATTATGCATTTTGTAAAAAATGTTTTCATTTTACTTGAACAGGACCAGGCGCTCTCCTCTTACCCCTCAAAATTGTATTTATTTATTTCTCGTGTTCGGCTTTTGTTTACCTGTGCAAATTTGTTGTCGTGGGCCTTGATTTATGCATTATGTAAAAGATTTCTCAGAGTCGAGCCGAGTACATCATTTGTCATAGCAACAGGAGAAGATTAACATTGCAAATTGATTGATGAGTTGGCAATGTCAACATCTGCTAATTGCCACGCCCTTGATGGTTAGGGGTTAAGGTAAGGTTGGAAATTTGCTTTAAATATTTTAAAATATATTTAAAACAACCACTAGTCTTGGTAAATATGATTTAAGGGCTTTCTTTTGTATTAAAAATGTTTTTTATAAAGCATGGATTACGGCTAATAAAACACACTTTTTAAACAAATGCTATTTAACATTTTGTATACTAGATTCTGAGCTTAAATAATTCCTCTTACTTTACTTACTGGCCTTACTTTTATAAAAAAGCTTCTTAGCTTTATATCTTACATTCTTACATTAATTTTTAAAATTTGAAGTCTTCTTTTCGATACAAAAAATATAAGAAGAAAGCCTTAATTAAGTTTACCACATCAAAGACCCAAATCAATTAGAAGAAAATGCTTTTTAACTCATCTTCTTGACCTTAGTCATCCCTCCAAATCTACCTTTGACTTATCTTTCAAATATTCAGAAACACTTTCATTATTTCACCCTATTTAAAAAAAAATTACTTAACGTATCTGACAATGTGCCTACCATCAGGCAGAGCATCTGCAATTTTTAAGACTCGCTTAAACACAGTCTCTTATTTTATCAAACCAAAACTTCTTCAAATTACATTAAATATCAGAAAACAAAATTATGTAGCTGCAACTTCAATATGTCTTTCGATCAATAAGGAAAAAACTGCGAAAAAATGTGATTCTTTTAAAGGAAGCCTCAACAAGGACATCACCAAGGAAGGTTCTCTAGTAAAATCCCATGATTTCAAACAGTTCTTGGATCTCAAGACACCCTGCCTCGAGAAGTCCCATATCTTAACTCATTCAAGTTCAAATCTCAAAGATAATTCGCAAATATATATGACAAGCCGGAGCTTTAGTTTAGAAGCCAAACCGCCATCCTCCCCAGAGAAGTCCTCTCCAAAGGAGCCACAACCATCGCCATCTATCCATATTAAACCCAGTAAAACCGAGCAAATGAAGGAAGCCTTTAAGGAATATGGGTCTGCCTTAATGGCCTTTCATTTGGCTATATCCTTGATATCCTTTGGCGGCTTCTATGCTTTAATATCTGGTGGAATAGAATTGGATCTCATTTTGGAATTCTTTGGAATCTCCTCAAATGCTTTAGCTGAGAAAATGGCCACCGGAAGTACCTTTGTATTGGCTTTGGCCATACACAAAATTCTGGCACCAATTAGAATTAGCATAACTTTGGGGGCCACACCATTTGTGGTTCGCTATTTGCGATCTAAAGGATTGATCAAAGCTAAAACCAAAGCTTTATAATTAATATTTCAAAATATGGAAAGTTTACTTAACTAAATTTGGGTTGTTAAAGAAATAAAGTGATTGGAAAAGGAATGAAAGTGAATCTTTTTTGAGGTTCCATCTATCCATCTATCTATTTTGAGGAATTATTTTAATTTAAGGTTTAAACAAAGTTTATCTAACTTTCTCCCCTTTTCAAAATCTTAACCCCCTCAAAATATTAACCCACACTCAACCAATTGACACAAAAATTGTGTGACAAGCGTCGACTTAGGGACAAATCAAAGTCAGCTCAGCTTGTCTCATCTCATGGAGCATTTCAAATTGCAATTAGCCACAAACCAAGTCAAAGTGATTAAGCCATGATTTTGATGGCTAAAAGGGAGTACCAGAAGGAGACAGCTGTGGCACACAGAGAGAGAGAGAGGTAGATGGTAAAGATTGCTAGACAATGGAGCAAACAAAAATATATCCAAATGGAGGTAATAAACGTGCGATTACTTAACTCCCTGCAAACGTCGACGACGAGAAATTGTCGCATTGACAAAACTCAAATGGAGCCAAACACGCACAGGCACTGAGAAAAAATCATTTAAAGTAAAGAAAAAATTTAGAAAATAAATAAAAAAAAGGTTTAAACATTTTTAAACTAAAAGAAGAGATTTTGGGTGAAAGGTAAACGAGAAAGTATTTGTTTTTACGTCAACGGAATAGTGCAATATTTCACAATAACATACAGTTTAATAAGAGATAAATGTATATTCAAAATATATTATTTTTAAATTCTTTGAATAAATTCTTACAAATTTTTTTAAATATTAAAATCTTTTCCTAAAAGATTTTCCTCGTGCAACTTACATTTTAAAATATTAAAATCTTTCCCAAAAAGCTTTATAAAACCCGTAAGATTTACAGTTTCCCCGAAGCATTTTCTAACAAACAGTTTCAAAAATCACAATATAAAATAAATAAAAAACAATTTTCCTCAGTGCACAACCAGAGCTCAGTAGAAAGAAACAAAATATATCTGCGACAGAGACCGAGATAGAACATTAAACAATTTGTTTCACATTTGTGGAACCTTTCCCTTGCCGTTTTCCCTTTTTTTCCCCTTGGCCAACATGAAAACTTTTGCCAGACTTTGTCTTCTCTGTGTGTTAAGATCTCCCTGTGTGTGTGTGTAAAATTTCCCTGGGTGTGTGTGTGTGTGTGAGTGGAGTTTTCCCGTATAAATGTGGTGGTATGTATTTGTATCTGTGTGCCACATGTATAACATTACAAAACGGTACACATGTGCAATCTGTCTACGGTTAAATTTGTTACGTTGCACACGCCATGCGAACATAAAAAGTGCATTTCCAACTTGGCACCATTCGACACTAAAAATTGCATAGAGAATATTGTCGTTGCCTTCTTCTCATACCGAAAATTTTCCAGGTTTTTCGCTTTCTCGCCATTTCCCTAGGAGTTTTTTTCCCGCACCCTTGCACCCTATATCTAGTTTCACATGCAAATTGTCGTTAAAACCAAAGACACGTGACCCTTGTGTGGTGGCAAGAGGTTTTATGTACTATTTAAGAAGAGGTAAAATTTAAAGATTGTATTTTTAAATATTTTGCAGGAAAAGTGCTCAAAATGTATATAAAAATATTTAATAGCAAAACCTTTAAAGGCAATATATTTTATTTCATGATCAATTATAGAAAATTTCATTAAAAAAGGAAAAAGATTGACCATATTAAATGTGCATATTATTTGGATATTCATTTTAAAATGTTGCTTGAAGTAAAAGAAGCTTATTTATACAAAGAAAGATATAAAACAAATAATATATAGGAATAGAAATAGAAGAGCAATAAGTAAACTAGTAAATATTTCAAAAAATAACTTCGAAGTGTTGCCTTACCAGCATTAAAGGGATGTTAGCTTGAATATTTTATACTTCTTAATAAATAGCTTTCACAGGAAATATATTAAACCAAGAACTACAATATAACCCAAGTAATTTTAAAAATAATTTCCCAAGAATTCAGCAACTTAATGGGGCTTCAGGAAATCAAGCATGCCAAGGGGATAAGCCGCAGCTGGATAAAATGAAATTCCAGCAACCAATTACTAAATCGTCTCGCATCGTCGATGTTAGTAGTATGTTCGTTTCGGCCACAATTCCATTTTGGAACCCAGCTGCAGTGCCCAAGGACTCGATGCATCCTTTTAAATTGAATATAAAACGTAACATTCTGTTAAATTGCACAACGGCTAAACTGGTAGTAAACGAGGCAAGGTATGAATGTGAGTTAAAGTTACATATGCAGGACAACCTCTGACCCGTCGTCTCCTTCTAAAACCCACCAAGCTCCTCGAAGCTCCTCGAATCTCCTCTCCAACCCCAGTTTGTCGCCGTGTCAAAATGCCAACAGCTAAAAGACTTTGGCTAACTGGCGACAAAAAAATCGAGGGAAAAAAACAGAGACAGAGACCAAAATCAGGAAGAAATAGAAGCCGAAGACTATAGTACCCTTGAGATTAACTTCATATAGTTGTACTTAATAAATTACTTAAATTGTGCGTTAAACTAAGTGAGTATTTCAAGTAAAATGCAATTAAAACTTCAATATAAATTCATATTAAATAATGCAAAGTGTTCTTCAATTAAAATAACATTTTTAAAGCTACAGAAAAGTCTAAAATATTTAGAATAATATGTACTTTAACACTAATCATAAAATAGATAATATTATTTGGGACAATATGTTTTTAAATAAACATTCTCTAATAAAATGTCCAATTCACGTTTTAAGCCATTTATAAAACAACTAAGAGGTCTTACAACTTTAAAATAAAACGTTCTTTAAAATCAATCAAGTAAGAAAATACTAAAAAATTTATTTAACTTTAAATCCATGCAGTTTCCAGGGTACAAAACCCATCGAGAGCAGGAAAAATCCCTTTTGAGTCCTGCTGCCGAACAGAAAATCCAACAAAAGCCAGTAACTACTACGGGGGGGAAAAAAAAAAGGAAACTTGAGGGGGAAAAAAGGGGTGCAACTACTGCAACTGTCAAATGCATTATCATGGCATCTTTTTGCCAAAAGTTCAGAAGGTAAAAACGTAAAGGAAATGCAGTCAAGTGCTTAGGAAAGAAGCACTAAACCTGATCCTTGTGAAATTATTTAGGGTTAAAAACTTGTTTCAAATAAAAGGGAACTTATTTAAGATTAAAGTGAAGATATTTCAGATTACATGAGTTAGTTATATTTAAACATAACTTATTTACTACTTAAGTGGCATTACTTTTAATAAAAAAGTCGTATTTAAGTTTAAAATTAACTGATTTAAGTTGAAAGTGAACTATTTAAAATTAAAATGGTATGATTAAGGACGAAGGTGAAGTTATTTAAGAGATCTTTTTTAAGATTTAAATGAACTTTTTTAACATTAAAATTGAGCAACAAACTGATAAACATTTAAGACCAACTGAAATACCAATTAAAATCTCATCAAATTCAATATAAAAGTTACAACCTACAAATCTAAAACAATTTACACATTTACAAATCAAATTTTAATTATTATTGATACTTTTTCCGAATATTTAACACCTTTCAATTGTCTAGTAATCATTTTAATTACACTCTACTTGCTAGGCAAACACGATTAACAAGCATAATTAAATTAGTAATCCACTTACAATTAATTAAACCATATTGTATTGTTCTCAATTTAATGCACATTTTGTTTGCTTATCAGCCATTGAAATACGCATTAAAAAAGAGAGTAATTTAAAGGCGGAGATTTAATTAACATTTACATAGAGATTTTCTATAATAATACACTCGATTTTCACTTGAGTACATTCTCAATTATTCAACATGAAAATCCGCTTACACAGCAGCTGTTTTTATATATATTTATATATTGCTAAGCTGTTGTAATAGTTTCACTTCCTGCTGCTGAAACTCAAACAAATTAAATCAATTCCCCGAAACGCATATATATCAAATATAAATTCCAGTCTCCGCCCACCAAGAACTACAAAGTTCTCTATATGAAATTATATATATATATTATATATGTTAGTTAGAGTAAAGTAAAGCATAGTTAGTAGTCTTTTCTGGGCTTTACTTGGGGTTTTTGTTCATGGGTTAAGCATACACGGTTGTGGCGTTTAACAAAGTTGAAGGCAACCGCAGGTTTTCCAACATATATGTGTGTGTGTGTGCACTTTTTTGGTGGAAAATTGAGACAGGGCTTGGCCTGGAGGGGGTGGTGGGGAGTGGCTTAAACTACAAACTGCACTTTTCCTTGGCAGCTTGGTAAACTTTTTTGCCCCATGACTAAGAAACTTTTTGAACACCCACGAAAACCCAGTGGAAGCAAAAGCAACATTTTCAATTGTTGCACATGCCATGGGTGTCTTCGAATTTTCCAATTTTCAATGTTTATGCGTTGTCTATTTATTGGAATTAAATTAAATATATTTAATATTAAATATTGATAAATTGGTATTGCTAGCCCTTAAACTATTTTTAAGGGTGTCCTCTTTATACATTTATTACATTATTACAATTATTTTGAACACATTTTAATCATTTGCATTTATTTAAAAGCTTTCAAATCCGTTTTAAAGTACATTAGTAATGTGAATTACTGGTTTAAATTCATTTATAATTTCAAATACTATTAAAACTCAGTTTAGTATTGAATTTAATCATTTTTAATAAACATTATAATATAAAAATCTAAGAATAATAAATGTTATTGATAAATGGGTATTACAAGGCTATAAGGAATTTTTAAAAGTGGTCTCTTCATATATTTGTTACATTATAATATTTATTCTGAACACAAAGCTTTAAAATCTATTTTAAATGCATTTATAATTTGAATTACTATTAAAACTGTGTTTATTATAAATCTTCTTATATAATTGTGAAAAACGTCCCTCGCATAAACCCCTACATTCAATATAATCCCTTTTTTCTTGCCTCCATCTCAGTGTAGATACTTTCCCGAGGTTAACAATTAAATTCTGAAATGAAATCTGCGGCCAGACTGGGTGTTTGTGTGTGTGTGAGAGTGTGTGCGGCAATTATAATGGCACATAATTTAAGTTCAAGTGTTTTTACACCCACCGAATTCCTTTATAAGATTCTTCCACCTTTTTTTTGTTTGCTGTTTTAATTTTCTGTCTATTTGTTCTTTCCCTATTATCCGCAAAGGGGCGCTTTTAAAGGGCGAGATAAATTTCACGCTCAAAATATCCTTCCGCCTTTGAGCCACATCCTGGGCACCGTAGAGGCAGAGAGGCAAAAGCCTAAAACTTTGCTTGTTTGTCATGTTTGGTTTTTGGTCTACAACTCGCCAATTTGCGAAACAGTCCAACCGTAAATGTCTGGCTCTGCCTCTGCCTCTGTGTGACAACTGCAGTGCTTAAAGCGCTTTAATTAAGTTCGACTTGAGCCAGATTGCCAGACCAACTTGTTTTTGGATGTTTTTGGCCACCGAACCTACACCTACACCTGTACCACCCACACCACCAACTAACCCACAACCCTTTTGCCGAAAAGCCGATTGAAAGTTGAGAAAATTGGTGTCAACACATGGCCACACCGTTCGCAACTGAAACTATCCTCTCATCCAATCTGATTTCCCGATTCTTTTCCTTCAAGGAAGTTTTTAAGCATTTCATTAAAAACTTTTTCAACTGCTTGTCACTTACAATGTGTGTGTTTTTGTGTGCTAGAAGTGTTGATAATCAAGTTCCTTCAAGTTCCTTCTTCTTTTCAAAATGACCATAAGTCAACTTGTTGACCTTATTCTTGAAGATTTTTTTATTGGTAAAATAGTTTGTAAATGTAGTTATTGTTATGTCTATTTGAAAATTATTTAATTTTTAGTTTGATAGAAAAACAGGTCAGGTGTTTTCAGCAATTAATTATGAATTATGATATGATTAAATATGAAGAAAATTGGAATAAAACTTATAAGCAATAATTATTTAAAAAATAATTGATTCATAATGAAGAATAAATAATTCAAAAATTAATAAGGTTACAGGAAATATAAAGACCTATTTAAAGAACTTATCTATCTCTAAAAACTTGTTGAAAGACACAAATCTCTACGTTCAAAAGAAAACCCTTAATATGGTTTTCTGATAAAAGTAAGCTCTACATTCATAGATAACAGAAAGTCCCTTATAATGTATACAATTTTTGTTGTAAAATAATGTGTTAAAAATGCATTCATGTTTCTCAAAATTTGTAAAAGCAAAACCAAGACATATCAAAGCTTCTTTGGCCTCCCCAGACACCTCCCTTTTCTTAAAGAATACAGCATACATGTATTCATACCCTATAAGATACATAACGCCAGACATGATGGCATGACTAATGTGAATTATACATAAGTGCTGCTAATGCACAAGAGCATGCAGCTTGATTCGGGGTAACTGGAATGGGGTTGGGACTGGAAATGAGATTGAAATTGGTAGAAGTTTGGGATGCAACATCAGTGGCGGCCGCGGTGGCGGCGGTGGGGCATTGTCGCAATATGACGCATACGCATATATTTTATGGCCAACAAATATGGTAAAAACGGGACGGAACGGGGCAGCATAACTATGACTTCATTATGAGCTCATGCCCGTAAAGTGCAACCGAAAAGGCAAAGCGAATACCAGACCCCAGCACCGTGGAGGGGCTCGCCCCGACAACTGCCAGCATAAGCCAAACATTAATAATAAACAACTTACAAGCCATAAACCAATGGGATGCCGACTACCAGCTACCAGTTACCAGTTACCAACCAGCGGCAACGATCCAACGAGCCTCAAATAAATTACACCATGAAAAATAAACACAGTCAACAAAACGGAACTGGAGGCTGCACAAAAAATCAGCCAGAGCAAATGACATTAAAAGAGCAGGAAAGGGGCGCGGAAAACGCATTTCCACTTTGCCCCAGCTCAGCAAAATAAGAAGAAAAAAGAAACCCTAGGAACCCTGGGAAAACCCCGAAAACCAACGCACAGTGAGTGCTAAAATTATGACAACAGGCGGCTGATCCTGCACTGGCTATAGCCCAAAAAAAGCGTAAAAAAAAAGAAAAGGGGGGGTAAAAGCGAGGAAAATTCAAAAAAGAAATCCGCTCAACTGCCAGCCAAAAGCCAATGGAGATGCGAAAAATTGACACTGGACATGGGGACATCGAAGTGGACATGGACATGGACATGGGACATGGCCTGTGGATGAGCATGAGGCACGAAGATGTGAATGGTCCTGGGATAAGGACATTGGCGACAGTCGACTGAATACCAAAAAAAAAACTAAGAGAAAATCCGGGAAGCACATTTCGGGAAGAATGATGCATGCCACATGCTACGCATTTTGTTCAAGCCCAAAAGTCAGGAGATTTAGTGATTCCAAAAAACAAATTTATGAGAGTTTTCTATAAAAAAAAATTGTTGTACAATTTAACAGCATATAAAATATTTTGATTTTGAATTCCTTTTTAAACTCCGTTAAATTTGTCAACAAATATTATTTTAAATTTAAAGGATAACTATTTACTAGGAATTTTTTAGCTGACATTTGGATATATAAACTAAATCTTCTAGACAATTTTACCGAAATCATTTAGATTTAATTTTTCAAATATTAAATATTGTATTTTACACCTTCTCATTTAAGTTACATAAGTACAACAAACAGATTCCCCTTGATAATCAATTAACAAACTCTGGAACACTCTTGAAATAAAATCACCAAAATGTCTACAATAAACCCTAAAACGCAAATGAAATTAAAAAAACAAGAAAGAGACAAACCTACATAGTTAGACAAATAGAAATGGAAAGAGATAGCAAAAGAGACTAAGAAAGAGATGGCAAATACAGCGATAGCTAAAATGAGACAAAAAATCTTTTTGGCAAAAAGCCTGGCTTAGAGACAAGACACAAAATCAAAAAAAAAGGAAAATAAATGGTTAAAAACTGTAAAATTCGAATGTGTAAGTGAAAATTTTTGCGAAAAAAAGCGGCACACAACAAAGGGAAATGGACACCATTGTTTCTGGCCAAAGGAGTGTGTGCAGGCGTGCGAAAGAGCAAGCGATAGCCAGAAAAGAAGAGATATTGTACACTGGAAGAAATCGAAATTTAATCAGGGATGCCATAAAAATATATTTTCTAGTTATTTCAATTTTGATAACTGTGGTAAATGAGAATTAGAATTAGAAACAGCAATCTCAAGTAGGGTTTACTAAACATTAATTAAATTTCAGAGTTTCTAGCTCCTATTAAGTTGGTTTTAATTTTTTTTACTTAATCCACTAGAAAACTTTTGGATTAAAAAAAGCTTTATGATCAAGAGCTATTACATAAATCAATATATCTCTTAAAAATCCTAAAAAGCGCCGAAGAATTAAGCACCAAAATTATATATTCTTTACAGGGAATGAATTTGTAAATAAATTTGAATAGTAAATTCATTTTTTCTTCACAAATTCATAGTTTGTAAGTCAGGGTAAATTGTTTAATCCAAAAAATGAATTTACTATTCAGAGTAAATTTTGTACTATACTGAATAGTAAATTCCCTTTTTTGGATCTAAAACTTTCTTTAGGTTTTTAATACGGTATAAGCTTTTAAAGCATATACATTTTTGTGTTGACTTTAAATAAAATTGAATAATAAATCGTTGCTCTTCAACTTATTTTCAAATAAGATCTTAGTAATTAGCTCTGTTTTAAGTTTTAAGAAATGGACTTTAACTTTCGACATTTCCAAACTAGATTCATATAAGTGTAAGAGACTTTAACCTCCTTAATTACTGATGCTTATTTTACCACTCTTTATTTCTCTCAGTGTCTCGATAGTAAGGCAACAATGTTGCATTACCCCAAAAACAAAACGAAAAATCAGAGTCCATAAGACCACAGCGTGTGGCGTACCCCCTCCCAAAAAAAAAGGAAGAAACACAAAATGAGTGGAGCTAAGAGAGCAGAGCACTCTCTGGGCAAACTTGGCAGAGGAAAACTCTGAAAACTCTTAAAAAAATAGGAAAAAATGAAAAAAAGCGTGGACCATCCGGGGAGAAGGCCCATAGGAGACTCTGGTGACACAGTGTCATCTGCATACACACAGCTGGATATGGTCAAGTTGGCGCACAGAAATTGCCTGGGAGTGTCGCCAACTGTGATGACTTCAATATGCACAACACCGTGATCCAAGCGAATCTCCTCCATCCCGGCCTAAGGGGCGAAAGGAGCAAATGCAAATTGAAACTACATACAGACATACAGCTCCTAAAAATTGCTAAAATGAATCGGATTAGAGGATGCCGGATAAAAGTCAACAAAAGATATCACTGGAAGGCAATTGCCAGGTGTCGAACCCAACGTTTTGCCATTGATATTCGGCAATAAGAGGACGACAAATCGAGGTTTTCTTTCTGATAGGTGAATGGAAAAACTGTTACAGGGAAAAAGTGTTGCAGCAAAGTTAACTAAGGGTTACAGAGAGAGGAATTTGTTGTCCTGACAGATACATATAAATATGTACAGGAAACTCTTATATTTATTATAAATTTAAGGTTTAAATGAGGCAGAATGTTTCTCTGCAGAGTCTCACTTCCGGTTGTTAAGGTACCTCAACCATTTCATTTACACAGATCTATTTATTCAACTCTCCGAAGAGCTCCTTTATTCTAGAATTCATCCCTAGATATGCGGCAAAAACAATTACCTCTCAATTTGCATTCACCTTTTGGCCTCTTTCTGTTTAATCTTCTGTTGTCGAAGGTTCCCCCCCCAAACACAATCCGACCTGCCTATGTCAACTGAAAGATGATGATGATGCTGGCCGGGCCTAGGAACTACTTATTGCATAGCCAAACAAACAGATTATTTGGCAAATAAGCCATACAAACAGTCCAAGTCATGCCCACTCGCTACCTCCGATGGTTCCGAAAGGCAAACAATCCACACACAAAGGTGAAGCGAAGCCCAACGGCTTTGAAATTAATTTTAACCCTGACCAAGGCAACAACATACATACTTTGAGCCAGCCAAGGTGCCTATCCTCGGCTCAGTTAGCTTTGCTTAACTGATTAAATCCCTGGTAGAGGTAACCTTTGGTTGGTTGCTTTAGCTAGTTAGTAGTAGTAGTAGTAAATGGAGGCCAAAATGGAGGCTCTGAACGCATGAAATGCAGAAATAGGAGTCTCTGGCTCCCCTGGGTATCTATGTCTCATACTATACATGCTGCCATCATGAATCAAAGCTAAAAGTAATGTTCAAAGTTCCAGGGGAAGACACTTTGGATCGTACAGGACTCTATATGGTTAGTACACCAAGAGAAACTATATAGGAAAGTTGAAAGGTTTACTCGAGAGATACTACATATTCACTGAAATATGAAAATGAAATAAAATGTGACCTGTTTAGCGATTTTTATTTACTTTTCAACCTCTTTTTCGTTTTTATCTATTTCAAATTTAATTCACTGTTTAATTTCACAAATACATTTTTCATAAGGTCCTTTGAAAATATAAATAAAATGCTTCAAGGATTTGAATATTTAAAGAGCTAATAAAAAATGTGACAGAAATTGTTCTGAATTCATTGCATCTAAGTGTGCATTATTAGTTGATTTTAAATTCAAAACAGTTTCTGTGGCTCTTTTATAAATTTCCTTTGCCATATCTATTGTAAAATCCTTAGAAAATTTCTAAAATAATTTTAAACGTTCTTATCCTCTTAAATTTTGTTTGACGATTACCTAAGATATGTATAGCTTCAATCAAGGATTTGACATAATTTATTTATTTTAAGCTACTTTTCTATTAAAATCCTTAAAGAAATTTTAGAAATAAATTCAAAGGAACTTAAACTTTTATTTTTAAGAGTATTACCTCAGAAATATATATTTTTGGGGAGATGTATTATTTTGAAGCTATTTTAATATAAAAATACTTCAAGAAGTTATAGAAAATTAGAATCTTCTCCTTTTAGATTTTGGAGAATAACCTAAGAAATAAGTAGTTTCGAGAGAATGTATCCCAATTTATTTATTTCAAACACTAGCTAAAAGTTTAACCTGTTTCAAAAACCCTTTCTTTCATGAATATATTGAAGAATGATAATAATATTTGATTACATTCTTTCTTTCAGTGCACTGGTCATCCTTTGGACAAACTATATGGACCCAAATAGCCCCGGGTATCATGGACAGGAATAAAAACTGTACAACAAATGTCATAAAACGGCCACTCACCTCGATAAACTTTGCTGCGCTTGCCAGCGGCTACGATTTGTTGCTGTTGCTGCTGCTGCTGCTGCTGCTGCTGTTGTTGCTGCTGCTGTTGTTGCTGCTGCTGCTGGACAGCAACGGCGTCCAGTTGCAGCAGCAAACGAGGCGCTGATGCTGCTGCGGCTGCCGCTGCTGCTGCTGCTGCTGCGACTGCTGCCTGGGCAATATTTCCATTAACATTTGTCACTTGCTGATGCTGCCCATGCTGCTGATGGTGATGATGAAGCTGCTGCTGCTGCTGCTGCTGCTGCTGCTGTTGCTGTTGCTGCTGCTGTTGCTGGGCATGGGAATGTGTATGCGAATGGGGAAGCGAATGCGTATGGACATGGGCATGGCCATGGGGTTGCGAATGTGGATGGGAATGGTTATGTGAATGGCCATGGATATGGGGATGATGGGCAATGGCGCCATTTGGCGGGCCTGTCACTGCCGGCGGTCCATGTGCCGGGCAATAGCTGCGATATTCCCCATTGATGTCAATGTAAATTGGCGCCTCCACAAGTGGCCAGGCGGCGCCAGTTAAGGATGCTGCTGCTGCTACTGTGCCACCCGCTGATGTTGCAGCAGGAGTTGCTGATCCCGCTGCTGTAGCTGCTCCTGCTGCTCCGGCTACAGCAGCAGCTACTGATGGTGGCGTCAAGGTAATCAATTGCACGGGCATTAGCTGGGCGCCATGAATGTGCGGCAAGCCGGAATGTTGAGCACAGGTGTTGCTGCTGCTGCTTGGGTGACAACTGTTGCTTGCTGCTGCTGTGGCTGTTGTATCTGCTGCTGATAATATACAGTGGTCTGTTCGTAGGCGGCATAGCCCAGAGCATTCGTTGCTGTTGTCGTCACCGATGAAGTCATGTTGCTGGTGCTGCTGGCCACTGTCTGCATGTTGCAGCTGCTGCTGCTGCTGCTGGCCATTGATGACTGTTGCAGTTGCAGTTGCAGTTGCTTGGCCTTCAGGGCGGCCGGCTGAAATGGTGGCGCCAACGGCGTCAAATTCGATTTATAGGCTTTGATCAAAGCACTACTCGTGGATGGTGATGTCGTTGCTGTTCCTGTTACCGTTGCCGTTGCACTTGTGCTGGCTTTTTGATTTTCTTTAACGGTTTTGGTACGACTTTGGCTAGAACCAATTCCCCGGGGCGATATTTCACTGTTTCGATTGTTGTTATTATTGTCCACCACCTGCAATGTGGCTGGGGGATCACGATTGTGACCTGACCTTTCGATTACCTGATAGCTTTCACCGATGAAAGTCACCAAATCATGGCAGGCCTGCTGCAATTCCGCTGATGTGTTTACCTTGCTCCTTGACCTTTCCTTTTCATTATCATTATCATCGCCATCGCCATCATCATCGTCATCGTCGCTTTCGATAACATGTTCGATTATCCGCAAGTTATCGTAGTCTATAATACGGGCATAGCCCATGCCCAAGTGCCAAACCTGTTAGCCTGGCCACTTCATCGATTTCCTGTTCCTCATCAGACTCATTTGGCACCTGTTTTGTAGATTCCTCCAGAATCTCCACATCCTCTTTTGAATCCTCTTCATTTATTGAGGCTTCCTTCAACGGTTGCTCATCACTAGCATCATTATTGTTATCGTTATCATTATCATTATCGTTATCATTTCGTATACCATTTGTCTCCACTTGCACCGTCACCACTTCCGTTTCCTTGGCCATATCCCCTTCCATTTCCAATTCCTCTTCCACAATTTGACTTAATCTGGGTTTCAGAGGCTTTAACTCTGATTCATCATCATCGTAGCCATCGGTTTGAGTGCTGTTATCGGTAAATATCGTATCTGTTGAACCATAATAATCACACTCGTCGCACACCAACTCCAATTTTGTTTCGCTCGCCTCCAGGACAGCTGTTGCCATAATGTTTTCAAATATATATTCGCTTATCGAACTTACTCTTATTGTTTTGCATTCAATAAAAATTGGCTTCCATTGAGTTAATCAGTGATTGTAAATTGAGATTCTTTTGTGGCAACAATTGCAAATTGTTGTGGTTGCCGTTGCACTTTGTCGCCAGCAGTCTCATGTTGCTGTTGTGCCGGCGATTTGATCGAATTAAGTCACACAAGTTGGGCTTGGATAAGCACTGAAGTTGAAAGTCATAAGGGCCAAGTTTTTCGCCTCAATTATTTACACCTTTTTCTGGATTGGCAATGCCTGCAACGAAACGGAAAACGGGGAAGAAAATTGTTAAACTTGAAGAGTCTTTCACTTTCTATCAACTTTGCCCTCACAAGTTCGAGTCAAAAGTTTGGATTGTGTTGTTTCTTTTTTGTTGTTTTGCTTCTCCTTTCCAGATTGTTTATCGAAAGTCATAAAATATTTATTTTAATTAAAAGCAAATCATAAATGAGTGTAGAAAAAGAGAACGATGAGTGAAAAATATATTTGCCTGGAGAAATGTGCCCAAAGTTTGTAGATGAATTTTGTTTTACTTAGTTTTAGGTCGCAAAAGAGTAAACTTGGAAACCAAATTAAAACCACTTCAAAAATATATTTACTGTAATTAAAATAACACTCCTGCACATTCAACCATAAATTATACTTTTCACTAGCTTAATAAGTGTGAAATTGTAATTTTAATTAATATTATTTACCGGAATTTCCTGTAATTCATCAATAGCAAACTCACAACTCTCCTGAATGACCCAATTATAAACAAATTGTTCGAAATACCTTTTAGCATGTAACTTAAACCAGTTAATAAATATTAAATGTTGCAAAGCAAATTTAACTTGAACTCTGAGCCCTTTATTTAAATTTATTTTATACATTAAATGGATTTTAACACACCGGGAATCAAATAAAATCAAAATACACCACCAACCGAAAAGGGACAAAAAAAAACACAAAATAACATACAAGGGAAAATCAGCTAAATCTGCACAAATGCAAATGAAAATCTATTCAACAACATAAGGGAAAAGCCTCATGCCAACGCGCAAACAGAAAAAGAGAGAGAGATAAAGATAGAGATGGGAAAAGAGATAGCGAGCTTGGTCAATATGCAATATGTATGCGTAAATTGCGTTTTTGGTCAACAATTTCAATATTTTATGCGGCCAACCTGGCGTATGAGCAATGTGTGCAGAAGTAAGAGTCTGGGCCCTGGTCAGAAAATGTTGTACAAACTCTTTGTGGCGAGCCAAAATAAATGAATAATGCATACCATATACCGGAAGTTATTTTCTATTCAATTTACACTACTTAAATATGTTGGACGATGCCAAGAGTCCCTGGGATCTAAGCTTCAGACATCAAAAAGGTTCCATGCGCATAATAATAAACATTTTGATTGGATTTCTATGCAAATATTAAGTGCTATCTGGTTTATTTTTGGTCAAATGGTATTATTACTTCTTTAACCTAGAGTATTTTGCCTTGTATTTAAATAATTTTCTAATTTACTTCTCTAATTTTCTATCCCAGCATTAAGTTTAGTCCTGGAAAATACATAAACATTTTCCGTTCACTGACCCATTTACAAAAGTCAACATTTTAATGAAACATTTTCACTCTGTTCAATTCTAATCAGACCAATTAAATTTCACTCTTCAAACGTTTACTATTTAATCAACAGTCATTAGAACAAAAATTGTAAATAATTAATATGACTAAACACACACTAATTAGAAAGGACCAAAAACAATGTACCACTAATTGGTTAAACAATTTTTATACTGAAAAATATACAAAATATTTATGTGTAAATAAATAAAAGAGTTTCAATTAAATTTAATTGGACAGAACTAAATTTATGCTAGGTCAAAAGTAAACCACAAAATAAATACCATAAAATAAGTATACAAAAAAAAGAAGGAAAAATAAATATATCTACAAAAAAAAGCCTTTTTTAGTGTAAATGATAATATTTTAGTGCATTTAATTTGGATCGGATTGCCGGAAAACAGGGGAAAAACTGTTTACAAAATTGCCGCAAAAATATTTGCAAGCTCATTTCCATTTCCGAACGCGCGATTTCATAATTGAAATGCAGAAAATATTTCCAAATTGAACAAATATTTGCACAGACCAATAATTACAAAATCAGAGAAAGAGGTAGATAGAAATGGAAACTGGGGGAAAATATTTCGAGAAGAGCCTTATGCGTGACCATAAAAATGTTTGCAGAAATTATTTAATAACCACTTCTCATTGAAAGTCGAAGGCAGTCAGTCGAGGGGGCGTGGCATGGTATGATATAACGCCCCTGTATTATCAATAAACCTGCAAAACGAAAAAAAATTGTGAAAAACTTCTGCGCTTTCCGCAAACTTGGAAAAATGCAATTAAGTTGGCAACGCCAAAGGAATGACGTGCAAAGGGGAACTTCCCCTTCCTTCCTTCCTTCTGTATCTCTGTGTGGCGCTGTGTCTCTGTGTGTGGTTATATGAGCATGTGTGTGTGTGTATGCAACAAATTTAATTAGCGCCACAAGACGGTAACAAAGAATAAATAAATAAAAAAAAAACAGCATAATAAGTAATGATATCGCCGCGGGTGGAAAAACTGAGAGCCCTTCAAGTCAACAAGTTGGGAAAGCCAAAAGGAAAGGATAACAATTATATTAAATGAAATATTACAAAATAGATAAAAAAAATATATTTAAAATACTATATTATAAAATTATATTAAAAAGAATATAATATAGTTTAAATATTATGTTATACAACTATATTAAATGCAATATTACGAGAAAGCTAAGAAGATATGTATGTATTTTTATTATTTTATTAAACAAAAAAGAAAACTAACTTCGGGAAGCCTAAGTTTATACATCCTTACAGTTTGCAATTGAATTAAAGGGTATAAAAATTATATTTGGTTAAATATTATATTATAGGCAAAAGGATATATATTTTAAATATATATAGTATACAATTATATTAAAAGAAATTAAATTTACAGCTAAAAAATGCTTTAGTGAATATTTATTTTTAAGGCTTTTAAAAACGTTGTATTTTGACTTTTAGTTAAAGGTTTTATAAAATCTAAGGTTAAGTTAACTTAACATTAATTAATTTTTAAAATAATAATCAATGTAATAGAAAAAACCTAAAGATAACAAAACCTATACATATATTCATATTTCCATCATTTCTAACAATATAATTTCCCCATTGTAATTACCACCAAAGTGAATCCTTTCATAATCTCTAATCCCTTAAGCACTTCTTCTCATAAATCTGCAAATTTCAGCCCATTCCAGCTAAGTACCTCAAAGTTCTAGATCCTTTTCCGTGAAGTCCTCTTACTTAGTTAATTTACGGATGACTTTGAAATATTCTCCAAAATTCATGGCCCACTTTGAGAATATTTTCACTCAAAGAATTTCACTCGAAAGAGCTAAATTCTCTGTGTGATAAGAGTTTCTCTCATTTTGCGCTCTTTTGGCCAGACAAAACAGTCTCAATTCTCACGACGCATGAGTGAGGGATTCCTAGCAACTCAGCTATACAAAAAAAAAAAAACAAAAACGAAACCAATTTCAAGCTTTCAGTATTGCGAACGCAACAAGTTAAACTGAATTTTATGACCACCGGCATAATAACACAGGAAACATGTTGGTATGATATACTTTTGCTAAAAGAAACGACTTAAGAAATACCCCAAATAATTAAAAGGTTTGGAGATGAAAAGAAAATATGACTAAAAACATAAATTAAGAGACTTAAACAATTTAAAGGATATTTGGAGAATTATTGAAAACATTATTTATTAATAGGATAATATTATATTATTATTTACTAAAATTTAAAAGAATTATATATTTAATATATTCCTTTACTAGAAAAGTTCCGAACAGATTTTGTTATATATGTTTTATTTCGTTAAATCTTTGTGATTAATTATCTTTTTTATTTATAAAAACTCGAATAAAAAACTCGATAAATAATAAAAATAATACCTAAAATCCTTAAATTTTCCTCTGTCCTATAACTAAACAGTCGAAAAATTCATCTACCCTTTCAAAAAAACACCTCCTAGGGTACAAAAAACCAACAGCAACCACAAATAGTCGTAACTAGAAAACCATTTACGACTCCAATTTCTTAGTTGCATTCCCAACGTTGTGGCATTCTTTTGGAGATATGAATTCGCAATAGCTGAGATGCTTTAACTTAGCTGACTTGACCCTCCTTTGATGTCTCTTGATTCCCTTGATCTTTGGCATTTCGGTCCCACGCGTCGTATGATTAATATTTGTATTAATTTGTTTTATTACTCATACGCCGCGTGGGTCTGGGTCTTATCTAAGATGCGGCCAAATGATAAATTCGCTGCACGCTCATCACGCCCCATTCACATGACATGACGTTTGACTAATGATGAACCACCAACCCTACCCTACCCTACCATTTTTTTGTAACTTTAATGGCTTACCTTTAAGCTTAGAGAGAAAAGGGAACAAAATGCAAAGTAAAAGTACAAGAAAAATGAACAAAACTGGAGCAAGAGCAACAGAAGGGAGCTGAAAAGTAGGCAAGACATAATAACATAGATAAAATGTTGACAACTTGCTAACAAATGAAATGCAAACATGTTGCTGCAGCAGGTCCTTGAAGACAACGACTAAGGGATACGGGATAAGGGATAAGGGATGAGGGATGAGGGATGATGATGTTGATGAAGGAGCCGCACAAAAGGGAAATTTATATGTAGGCCCACGTCTAAGCCTCCACGACTGATAACAGGGAATTTTACAAAACCGAAAGTTAAATACCCTCATGGGATCAGGAGAAGCACTCAGATTTTAAAAATAATTATTTTACGGAAAAAAACATTTAAAAATTCAGGAATCTTTTTGTCTTAGGTATGTTCTTTTTGACGAGAATTGCTATAAAATATTTTATAATTAAATAAATAGTAGTTACTAACTCGTTAAGGTACTTAATTATTATATATTCTTTTATTCTATAACCTTAATGATAGAATTCGTTTAAAAATATGCTCTTTTCAAGAATATTGTTATAAAATGAGTGCAAAATTGTTTAACATTTAAAAATTTAATAATAAAGTGACTTTAAATGTCTTAAAGACCTTATAAAATATTATTCTAAGACATAATTTGCCGAATTGATTTATATACAACCCTCAACATTCTGCCCCTTTCAAAATGAATTGAAATTAAATAATTTAAAATGTATTTATAATTAATAGTTTAATAAAAAGTTAGTTTAAGAGTTCAAAATAAATGAGTGTAATTATATTTTTTATATTTTATGAGCAGAATTTATATTTACACAAACTCTAAACATTTATTAAATGTCATTCAATGTTTGTACAAATTGATTATTATATAAGTCTAAAAGCTCTTCGTCGAGTTAGTGTATATAAAAAAGGAAACTCCAACCAAATAAGTGAGCACCGCTTAGCCTATATTCTGCTGGCTCTCGCCCACTCACAGGCTAAGTCCCGATAAAAAGTTTAACTTTAAAGATATACCGAATTTATAAATACACTTTTAAGTATTTAACAAAAATTAAAAAAACATTATTAACTTTTATAAACAAGTGTCAGAGTTTAAGGTAACTAATTAACTATAATAAAAATCATTTAAAACAGTTCTAAGGCTTTAAAGTGTATTTTATTATAGTGAAAATTGTAAATTACATTTAATTTCATTTTTAAACCAAATAAACATAAAATATTTATATTAAATTGCTGAAAACCGGCATTTATATCATTGAAATACCTTTCCTCGAGACCAGTATCAAAACAGAAACAAAGAAAAAATCAGCTTGCAAAACTCTGAAAGGAGCTTAAGGATTTGAGCCGAGAACATGGAAAAGTTGTGAGCGGAAAACTGGGGGGGGGGAGGAAAATTGGCAAGTGAACGGTGTGAGTAATTAAGACGCAAGTGCGTAAAAGTTGCCCGCATGGAAGTGACGCAAATGTTGAAACGTCACAGCAAGGAAAAATGACAGTGGAAAATGGGAGGAAAACCCCCCAAAAAGTGAGCACAAGAATTGGCTTCAATTAATTGAGTTAAGCTGAGAAAAACAACAAAAATATTGAGAATGTACAAAACATTTTCAAAATTTTCTTTGTTTTCTTGATTTTTTTTGAGGCATACTTTTAGGCAGATTCTGATAAAGAGCTCACCCAATTTATACTGGATAAGCAAGAAAAGAGGCTTAAACGCAATCAAAATGTCTTACACACCGAGTATGCCTGTTGATATTTATACAGCTGGTTTTAATTCCTGTAAATCAACAAATATGCAAATCACATTTCGTAACAGCCGCTGCTGTATCGCTTTTGGGAAGCAAGTCAATTAAAATTGACAGTCTATGGGTATAAAATTTCCAATTGGCCCCGGAAGTCACGTTCCAGACATGAAACTAAATTACAAGGCCCACACAAAGCCAAAAGGATAAACTACACACACACACACACACACAGAGGCACACACACACAAACACCGATGGACAATAAACAAAGTGCAATTAGTTGATATACGAGATGACCGAAAAGGTTTGGCATAAAGGGTGAAAATGCCCCGTACGTGGACCAGGTCAAAGTTTATGGCTGGAGCTGCTGCAAAGCTGCAACTCATATTTTATACAAGGCCAGGAAATGTCTCGCTGGCTGCACATAAAACATTTTGCTTGGAGAAACCCAAAACTGACACTGATGCTGACACTTTCGCACAACTCATCTGTCTCCACAGAGCCCCGTCGCGCCCCTTCCCCCCTCTTAGGGCCATTGTGCATATAATTTGTCACTTGCATGGTCTTTATACACAGGAAACACGGTCAGCAGGCAATCGGCCAGGAATGTCATGAATACACTTGAAGAAATTGATTATAAGTAACTAGAAAGTTTCTAGAAATTTAAGGTTACATTTTCTAAAACCTTTTGTTGGATTAAAATAAACCAGACTTTAATTCAAAGAATATTTAATTTGATTTTCTTTAATTATGTAAAACCCTGACACTACAAGTATATTGTATACCTTTATTTAATGCTTATTAAAGAAGAATATCATATTTATTAAAATGAGGGTAGTGAATCAATCAAGCTAAAAATAATCAAATATGAAATGACTAAATCGTCTCGCCTGGAAATGGTGAACTTTGAGAAATTAAATAATATTTCTTAATTATTATAAAATATTTATAAGTAACCTAAAAAAAATATACTTTTTATTTATGGATGACTGTGGCAAGCAAACATGACTAGATCGGTTCTTCTGATGATATTTAAGGTTTAAAAATCTGCTTTATTTCATTTAATAGGTTGTATTCAGTTTTAAATATTTTTAAATAAATCGTTTTAGTTTATATTTATAGAAATATATTTGGCAACCTAAAAAAACTAGTATTAAAGCTACAGTGAACTGAGTCAAGAAGAAATGGCTAAATAGATTCTCCTGGTGATGGCATATGTTTTATAATTTGATTAATAATTTTGTATCTTTACTTTTAAATATTTTTAAATAAATCTTCTAAGTTTATATTTACTCAGAAGCTTGTAAAAATATATATATCATCCCTAAAAATATAAGTATTAAAGATAAAAAAAACTGTAACTAGCAGTCTTGTCTATATAGTATCGCCTGGTGATAGTATAAGTTTAAATATTAGTTTTATCATATTTGACAGGTTGTCTATATTTAAATATTGTTAAATAAATTGTATTTTCTTATATTATTTAACGAGAAAAAAAAAACATTTTCTTGGTAATTTTTCCAATTGTAATGGTATTTTTTTCAAGTGCACTGACACACTGAGAAGACTATGGCAAAGGGCTACCGGACAGGTCATCCTTACGCTCGAAACACACAGCGCACAAGTATAACTGTCAGGATACAGGAGCTGTCGTTTATCACACACGTATGTAAGTATGTGCACATACTTCTGGCACGCATTTACATCCGGCTGTGTGTGTACGTGTGTGTGTGGGCATACCTTTAGTACTCACTGTATACATATACAGGCATGCGTTGACTCTGCATAAATGTCAAAGAAGATGTGCCTTTTCAGGCAAACTGTGTGTGTATGTGCATTTGATGTAGACGATTTCCGTTCAATTGGGCATATTTGATTAACAAATTAAATTTTATACAAATTCGATGAACGAAGAGGAAATAGTGATTGAACAATGGATATACAAATTGATAGACACATGGAATATAAAAAATTTGTAGTTAGGAGTTTGTAAATTGTTTGGAATTTGGGAAAATTTAAAAAATAATTCCATCATCAGTACATTTTGTTTAGTGAAAACCTTTTACACAATAAATTTAAAACTATTCCATGCTTTAAAAATGCTTCTCTTGTTCGTAAACATTATTCTCAATTCAACGTTTCGCACGTTGTCATAAATAATAAGAGGAACGCGTGTCAGAATTGCCATTCTAAACATACCTTATGCTTTCACCTCCATGTCTCCATAAAATGCAAAAAAAAAAACATAAAATTCAGTCATGTTTTTGTTTTGTTTTGTTTTTTTTTTTTTTTTTTTTTGCTGCAACCTGACAAGTGTTAAAATAACATTTGCACTGCATTTTAAATGGCATTTCCAGTGAAGAATTTTTTGGTGTACGACTTGCTTTTATTTTTCCCGTGCAGAACGTTGAAACCAAACAATCAACAAAACGAATTTCCTGCTCCAGGGTTTTTTTCTGGGGTTGGAGTTGAAAATGCTACATTTAACTGAGGAAAACATCAAACATGTTAAATAAATGTTCGCTTTAGGGCGGGTGGAGAGCTGTTGAGATTTGGATTTTTGACCGTTTCTATTTTTAGGGGCCTATCACAAAACGGAAATCAAATAGAATTTAAGCCACCCACGAGAAAAAGGCATATTTACATAAAAACAGATATATATATATATAAATTTTTACTTTTGGGCATACAATGGGCAAGGGAGCAAGGATCTGCAGCAAAATTCATAGCATACTTTAACGCGCTGTCTACGAGCAATATTTAGAATACTTGTTTTTAGCTGCGTACAGTAACAATATAGGGTATAGCATTTTTTTGATCGATTTATAAAATACTTAAATTTAAATATTTAAATTCCTTTTTATTTATTAAGATACAATTTTGTATAAACTACAGAAAGTCCAAGACTCACCCAGTTCGCCAGAATTAGAACAAAAATTATAAATTGTACCTTTTTTAACATATTTTTATCTAATTTGATTCAAAGCTTTCTTTTATTATTATAGAATTTCGTGTTTTTAGTTTTATGAATATCGGAATACTATATAATATAACTGCCAAAGAAATGGTTGTTAATTTTAGAGGATCAGTAAGTATCTTTAAACAATTAGTTACTATGAACAAAAATCAGTGATTATCTATGACCAATAAGTAACTATGATCAGTAATTAACATTGACCAGTAATTTACTATGATCAGTAAGTATCTACACCACTAATTAACTATGAGCACTAAGTAACTATGAGCAGTAACATAAGTAACTCTGAACAGTAAGTATCTATGACCACTAATTTACTATGATCAGTAATTAACATTGACCAGTAATTAAATATGATAAATAAGTATGTATGTATGATCAGTTACTAACTTTGGACACTAATAAACAATGACTTGCAACTTTTGTAACAACACATTTCTGAGACCTGGCCGGCAGAAGTCACTTCGTTCCGGGGATGTTAGAACAAGTTGGGAATTATATGCACAGATTAGCAAGATTTGTTTTGGAACAAATTTAAGCTATTTGAATGAAACTATGGAGTTATTCTAGGATATAATTTTACAAGTTTATAAGTCGGAGCATGCCGAATCGGTGGATTATATATATAAATATATATAGCTGACATAGGACCAATCGGACGATTTAAGGAACTATGATCAGTAATTAACTATGACCACTAATTAACTTTAAGCACTAAGTAACTATGAGCAGTAACATAAGTAACTCTGAACAGTAAGTATATATGACCAGTAAGTAACTATGATCAGTAATTAACATTGACCAGTAATTAACTATGATCAGTAAGTATCTATGACCAGTAAGTATGTATGTATGTATGATCAGTTACTAACTTTGGACACTAATAAACAATGACTTGCAACTTTTGTAACACAACACTTTTCTAAGACCTGGCCGGCAGAAGTCACTTCGTTCCGGGGATGTTAGAACAAGTTGGGAATTATATGCACAGATGTGCGATATGTATTTTGGAACAAATTTAAGCTATTTGAATGAAACTATGGAGTTATTCTTCAATATAATTTTACTAGTATATAAGTCGGAGCATGGAGAATCGGTGGACTATATATGTACATATATATAGCTACCATAGGAACAATCGGACGATTTATAGAACTATGAGCAGTAATTAACTATGACCACTATTTAACTATGAGCACTAAGTAACTATGAGCAGTAACATAAGTAACTCTGAACAATAAATATCTATGACCAGTAAGTAACTATGATCAGTAATTAACATTGACCAGAAATTAACTATGATCAGTATGTATCTATGACCAGTAAGTATGTATGTATGAGCAGTTACTAACTTTGAACACTAATAAACAATGACTTGCAACTTTTGTAACACAACACTTTTCTAAGACCTGGCTGGCAGAAGTCACTTCGTTCCGGGGATGTTAGAACAAGTTGGGAATTATATGCACAGATGTGCGATATGTATTTTGAAACAAATTTTAGCTATTTGAATGAAACTATGGAGTTATTCTTTTATATAATTTTACTAGTATATAAGTCAATGCATGGCAAATCGGTGGACTATATATATAGATATCGGAACATCGGAACATTTTTAGATAATTAGATTATAACTTTTCAAGTTTTAAACAGATTTTCAGCAAATTTGATACATAGCCAATATAGATTAATCTAAAATTTTGTTTAAAATTTTATGAAAATCGGACCATTATATTTAAGAAAATAAAATATGAAAAAAACAAAAACTTCAAAAAATACTTTATACTTTATCTAATAACTGGTAAAAAATTAATTCCTAAATTACAACAGAATTTATAAAAAATGTGCAAAAACTGTTATTAATACAGGTGATGGAGCAAATTTAAGGTGCTTCTATTTCAATTTCCCTTCAAAGCGTAACCTTCTTTTACCTTATTTTCAATATTTATATTTTTCTAGTTCCAGCAGGGCATGGCAAAATACATAGAGTGTCCTTGGTGTCACATCCTTTTTAACTGTTTCCCTTATACTTTTTTTTATGGCGCCCAAGTGAACGCTCCAATGGCCGCCATATGGCAAACGATGTCTGACACTTTTTGATTAAATTACCGTTGACTGTCAATAACAGACACTGACGGTGCACTCATCTCCTTGCCAACTTTCACAAGGATTTTTTTTATCATTTGTTTTATATTGTTCAGAAAAATATATATTTATAAAATTATGATTGCAACTCAATTTAAGGCTTTTGACTCAGCTTTTCAGCTTTTGATTTCAGTGTTTCTGGATGGTGATGCAACAGCAAAGACATCTTAAGCTGTCAGCAGTTCAGGCTTTAATTGCCTCCATATAAATGATTGATGCCAAAAAACAAAAAACTTTGTCCTTGTTTGACTTGCGTGTAAACATCTTGCTTCGTTTTCCTTTGCTCATGTTTTTTTCTGGTAATTTTTTTTGTGCTGAACCAAGTTTAATTAAACCTCCATATGTTGTATATTCTGTGGGCGATTTGCCGAAGAGTTGCGAGTGGGCGGTCAGGGATTCTATTTATAGAGTCCGCTGATTAGGAACAGCAGTAAAGTGACAGCGTCAGCACAACAACAACGAAAAAAAGGCGTCCCTGATGTAAATATTAGAAGCCAATATTGAACTGGTTATGTGGCAAAAGTTTGCTTAGTTCGTTTTTTTATTTTCCACTCCTGTTGTTAGGCGACCTGGCTTCATTGATAGATATGACCAATTCTCTTGGCTATTGGCCATGTCAAGGCGATAAAAGCTTGACGTAAAACTCGTTAACAACGACCTTACTTCGGCAAAGGTTTCAAATTTCATCAGACACAAAAAAAAAAGATTTAAAAAAAACAAAGGTTCAATCAACACACTGGATTTTTAGGGGATAAGTTTAATTTATTGAATTTAATTCTCTTTTACCTAATCAAAGAATAGAATATTACTTATTAAAATGAGTAAATATTTAATTTTAGGAAAGTCAATAGATTTTTCAGAGAGGTTTAATTTATAGGTTATTAAAATGTATTTTTCTATTTTCTTCATTTACTAACACCACAATCTTTCTTCCTACAATTATTACTTACTTAAAACAGTTTAGTATTTAATCGTTTTAGTAATTATTACCTTTAAAAATAATAAATATTCAGTCTCTTTTTAGAAAACCAAGCAATCATTGACATTTAATTATTCTAATTTATAAAATTATATTACCTCAAACAATCAAATACCTTCCAAGTTACTTTTTAGGTTTTTTAAAACCTAAATGGTTTCCTTTTTTAAGTAATATTGCAGAACATCACAAGACCCATTAAGATGCCGAATTTTAATGGAGCCATAATAATGCATACGATGGAGTTGATTAAATCGCCGGCAACACTGCGAGAAATTGTGATGACTATAGCCCAAAATACAGAGCTACCACCAGAAGACATTAAAATGCCAGTGAAACAAACACTGGAAATGGGTTTGCGTTCGGGATTTTTGCAGAAAGCTGAGGGTAAGCTAAACAATAAATTTCTTATATAAATTCTCAATAAATTAATTATTTTTGAAGGTCGCTATTATTTGGAACCCATTACTTTTACCCACCTTATGAGTGAGATACGGGCCTTAGACCCTTCAGATAATATTGAGAAGCTCCAGGGCAAAAAGGTTGAAAAGTCCTTGAAGACAAGCTCTAAAACTGCCATTAAGAAGATCCCAAGTTCACAGATAATAAAAAATCCTAAGCCCACGTATGAGGGTACTCACAGGAATTCGAACATCAAGCCGAAGGGATCCTTGAAGGATGATAATTTCAAAACTTCAAATACCTTAACGAAAATGCCATTGATAGACAATATTTCTTTGGGAGTAAACAACAAAACTATATCCGATTCAAAGAAGAAATCAGTGACTTCCTTGGCAATCAAACCAAGGCGTGTTAACAATAAGTAAAAATCAAGATAATGATTTAACAGGACACGGAAGTTTTCAGTAAGAAGTTTAAAAAAATATATAAAAAATTGTACGTTTTGTTCTATAATGTTAAATATAATAATATGAACTACTTTAACCACAAGTCTGTGTGCATGTCTTTTAAATCCTATAAAATATTTTAAACCTTTGAGGTTTATATTCTTCTGAGTTTTTAAAGGAAAATATTAACAAATAATCAAAATACTAACACTATTTTTTTAGTTTTAAATAGTATTTACTAACAACCCTGTAACTAAAATTTAAATAATTCCATTTTGTAATAATTGATTTAATTAGTAAGTTGCAATTGGGAATAAGTCATTACTTGGCATTCCCCAATTCCCTTGGCCAATAAGGGAATGCCCTTTGACAAATGATGTCTCATTTACGCAAGTTGACAAATGTCTCAATTAGCGGAGGACGGAATCCTTGCAATCGAGAGAGCGAGGGTCCTGGCATTTTTCGGGAAGGGAGAGTGTTTGGAGCATTGAGAGACGCCCGACAATGTCGCGACGCTTCCTATTCAATTTGAAAACCAAATGAAGCGTCGCCTCCGCCAAGTGGCAATTTACTCTGTGCATTGACCATATGGTTGGACACCCACCCAAAAAGGGCGCCCCACGCAATCTGCACCACCCACCACCCACAATACCACCCACCCCTCCCTCAAAAGGACATCGCAATTGCAAGTGGTCCGCCAGATAGTAACCCATCACCACCTACCACCACGCAACACTCCTCGAATTTTCCCTAAAAAGCTTTAATACACTCGAAAAATATTTCAGAAAATTTAAAAGAAAACTATTAGGAATTATTTTTTTAACCTAAAAACATTAACTTTATCATTTTAGGAAGTCTAAAACAATATCTTAAAATATTTAATAGAATTTAAATATTATTTAATATGACTATTCGCTTGACTTACTTAGAAATTATATCCAAAAATTTGTGATTTGATTCTCTCTAAAATCCATTTACTTTGTGGTCCTAAAATGTAAATAAATAAATATGTAAATAAATAAATTTATTAACAATTTAATTAAATAATATAAACCACGTCTTAAAAATTGTAACTTAAATTTATAAATTTGTTTAGCAATATTTAAATACATTAATTGATAAATCTATGTGAGAATTATATGAACAAAATATAATATAATAAATAAAATAAAATAAAATATAAAATAATTAATAAATCCCTTTTTAAATATTTACAACTGGTAGTTATTAAATTGTTTCAACAATATTAGTTGCTAAAACTATTTAGAGTTAATACTCTGTAAGATTCCCTTACTTTGTAGTTATAAAATATATCTAAACAAATAAGTATTAGTTCTCATCCTCAAAACTAAATTTTAACTGACCTTTTTTTTATTTTCTAATTTTTATTTATATATAGGATTTATTTTAGTGTTCTTCTGAGTTTATTTTTTTTCCCCCTCTCTACTTTTCTTTGACCTTTGCGATGACGTCGGACCGGCTTAGGCTACCTCAAAAAGAGAGAGCAAAACCGACAGAGAGAGATAGCAATGTAAACAGAGAAAGAGAAAGGCGGCAGGGTAAAAGCAAGAGAGCATATAGAAAAAGAGACCGTGAGGGTGAAATTGCCAACGTGGTGAAAAACGATTTCCAACCGAAGAGTGCAACAAATGTTTGAAAGACAACTTCGGGCCAACAAGGTAAATGTTAAGGCACACACGGCGTATGAGTGCTGTGCGCTCGTCCAACGGGTGGTATGCTTGATTTAGGGGGTGGTTGGGTGATTGGGTGGCCTTCTGGTTGGGTGTTCTGGTTTTGGGGCTTTTGAAGCGTGGGCAGCGACAAAGCGGGTGAAGTTATGTCTTGCCCTTTTTTTTCGGCATACTGGCATACATAGCGAGCGGCGAATTATTTGTGCGTAGGGATGTGCAGATGTACAAAATGTGCGACTGAATGTGGGTTTTCGCTAGGGTGACTCAACATAATGACAAATTAGTTTGGAAAAGGTAATTTAAATGTAAGTTGAATTATTAGATACAGTATTTATTCATTTGTTTTAGTCTGTTTACTTTATTACTTAAATTTGTTTAATTGTGAATATAAAATAATGTAATAATAATAATATAAGATAATGTAAATTAATATATAAGTGTAATTCCTATTATAACATTTTAAATATAGAACAAATAATTTCATTTATTATTGATGTTCAAAGAGCGGATGTTTATGTAATTTTATTTTAATTATTAAAACATTTAAAAAATAAAATTAATAGAAAAATCATTAAATATAGTTATCAAAAAATTATTAATTTGCTTTGATTTTGGTTTAAAACTTCTATTTTCTTCCAATAGGTGGACTTCAGGTGATTATAATTCGTATGGTTCCCATAAAGAATATAACAATTTAAAGTATTTCTTATTATGAAAGTTTTAATTTATATTTTGCAGTATTTATGCTAACAATAGAAGTTGCTAATTTATACATAATATTTTTTTAAAAGTTCACGAAAACCTTTCTTAAATTTCTTAAATTTCTAAATTGTACTTGTCTCTGAAAAAGGGTTAAATTTTAATAAACAATAAATCTAAAAAACTAAAAAGAAGTGTTTACTTTTAAACTTGAAATAGAAAAGTATATGGTGATTTATATAAATATTTGATTAAAATAAAAACAATTACTTTAGACAAGAAAACAATATATATTCAATTTATTTTTATTGAAATATAAAAATAAATCCTGATAACCTGAGTCCCCCTAATGGTGAAATATCCCTTATAAGGGACCTTGTTCCGAGATGCGCGCGTGGCCAGACAACGAAATGTCAAAGCAGCCTGCTTATTTTTTGCTCCTTCTCTTTTTTTTTGTTGTATCCTACTGTGTACGATTTTTGGTTTAGCTTTTTGGCATATGGTGCTTTGTGGAGAAAATGGGAAGAGAGTGTGTTTCGTCGTGTTGTTGTTCAATGGAAAAGCTGTTTCGCTTATTTCCTTTTTTTATCATTTCTAGGTTTTCTAGTTAAATATTTTGCAACACCGCATCGCAATTCCATGATTAGCAGATAAACATATGTTAAGTTGCAAAACTTTGAGAAGGTTGAGTTGGAGAAGTTGAGTTACGCGACAGGAATATATATATATATATAAATACATATATATATGGGCTCTGATTGAGCTTTCAAGTGAGCCAAGTTGTAAGGCAGAAAATGTTTGTTTAGGATGCAACAGCTGTTGGGTTAATGTTGGCCAAAAGAGGCCTAAAAAACAACAAGGAAAGTTTGCCTCAAGCAGGAAGAGGACATATTTTAAAGTATTGTTCTAACAAGAGTAAATTTTAATTATTTACCAATACTAACAATTAACAGTGTTGTATAAATGTGACTAAAATAAAATAGTAACTTTTATACAAATAAAGATTACCTAAAACTGTTATTAAATAGAAATAACACCTTCAATTTTGTGCTTTAAAAAACCTCTTAAACTCTACTTAAAAAGTTTTTAATGTAATACAAAAATAGTCTTACTTTCTTGATAATTTCTATCCTTTTATCTTGTCATTCTCATACCTTTAACCCATCCATTTTCATTTCCTTTTTGCTAAGAATATTCTGCCTGCTCTTAATTGAATTAACTTTAATGAACCAAATTATAATTGCAAATAAATTATCTCATTTAAGACGCACAACATTTTCGCACTTTTCCTGTTAGTGTGTAACGCTGAAACCCGAAAATGGCGTCAAGGCCAATTAGAAAACTTTGGCCAAAATGGGGCGAAACTGAGACTTATCTTGGGATCTGTTAAGAGCCCATTTTCCCCAAAGTCTCGCCCTGTCTCTCTGTTTCTCTCTTTCTCTTTCTTTCTGTCTGTTTTCAAGATAGCGAACTAGCATATGCCGAAGTAAAAAGCTTACCAAAGTCAAACTCGATTAAAAATGCATAAATGCAATTAAAAGCAAATGGAAATCGAACGAAACTCGCAAAAAGCTTTGAATGAGAAACGCCTCGAGGTGGAAAGGAAAGAGAGATTACACTTGGAAAAAAATATATATAAGATGATATGAATATGAATATGAATAGAATGATATGAAAAACATGTCTTACAATATTTCAAAGTTAGCAGAATGTACTTTTCCCGATTTAAAGTTATTTAACACAACACAAAAGTTTGTTGAAATTTGTATCAGGAATAATAAAAGATTCAACGAACTTTATATTTAAAAAATATTAAATTAAATAATATTTAATGCAAATTATTCACTCAATAAATATATTTTTGGAATACCAAGTATCCTACCAAAAAAGTATTGCCTACATCTTGGCGTTGGGATGTTGAGAGTTTTTTTCTGGCGGATAGCAATGAAAATCCATGTTGTTAATAATTTCCTATAATATTGTTATATATTTTTTTAGAATATATGTATATAAATAATATTTTTCTTTAATTTTTCTGTGATTTTTAATTTTTTTTGCGTGCACCAAAACCAAAATACTAAACGATATAAAAACGCAGATAGTAGAAGTGCAGCAGGACAGTGGTCAAGGGGTGGCGAAGGTGGTCAGGGAGACATACGGTGGGTGTTGGGCGGTGGAAAGTGTTGGTTCGGAGGTGGTAAGATATTCAAAAGGCGCGACAAGTGGCGACTAAGCTTTGTTTGGAGCAAAGAGAGCAGCGGAATGCGAAATGAGAAAAGCAAAGCAAGCGAGAAGCCAAAATAAAACAATAAAAATAAAAACCGAAAAGGCAATAAAAATACAACGTTTATGCAGGCATTTTGACGATTTGCAAATGTAATTATATTTTAAGAAATTGCTTTAATCACCTTTAAATTTGACTAATAAAAATGTGCCAAGATTTAGAACTAGGCAATAAATTATTTTTTTTTTCTTACATATTTTTAAGTAAACATAAATAACAAAAAAATAAAATAATAATAAAATAAAATATTAAAAAATTATAACAAAACAATTGAATTATAGAACTTATATAATTTTGGGTTATTATTATTATTATTTTTTTTTTTAGATATTTTTAAGTAAACATAAATAACAAAAAAATAAAATAATAATAAAATAATATATTAAAAAATTATAACAAAACAATTGAATTATAGAACTTATATAATTTTGAGAAATTAAATAAAAATAAATAAATAAAGAAATATTTTATTTAAAAATAACATTAATATCGCATTTTATATTCGCTGTACAACATTTTATTTTTTCTTTTCTTGGGAAAGAATGCCCTGTGGCACATAAGCCAGCGTTATTTTCAAACATTTCCATATATATATTTTAAATTAAATAATTTTCAAGTCTAATTCATGATATTCCCCCAGCTTTTCTGATAATCAAATTAACGAACTATGGCCTCCCGCATAAACGCAGTAACTGTAAAAGAAGCCCTGACCATGCAGTTGCGTCAATGAGTGCAAGAGAGAAGGGGGGTCAGGCGATGCCAGAGCATGGGAGAGGCAGAGCGAGATGGGGAAAGCAAAAGGCAAAGGAAAGAGCGGGTAGAGAGAGAGAGCCGCACCAGAGGCAGGCAGGCAGCAAGCAGCAGGCACTGGTTGAGTTGGTTTTGCTGACTGCACTTGTTTTGCCATCATTATTATTGTTGCTTGCAACGTTTTTGGTTGCCACAAAAGCAACAAACACACACACTCATACACGCACGACCGCGATATTGCCAATTTGGCTCACATACACACGGACAACAGTTAGCCGCCTTTTGCGTTGTGTTTGTGGGTTTTGCCAACATATTGTTACAGTTTTATCAAATTTCCCAATGCGAAAACCCTCGAAATGAATTGTTACAACAACCATTAGGTCAAACTCACCTTAAAAACATTAAAATTATTGCAATTTTGGTGCAAAATCAACCAACATATGCTAACACGAAAACACACACACACACGCACACACTGACTCTTGCTTTTGCTTTTGTGGTTTCTTTTTTTTGCTTTTGCTCTTTTTCCCTGTTGTTTTCTATTTATTTATTTGTTGCTTTTTGCATTTATTTTTCGGCTGCACTCTCACCCTAAAACACAATTAAACACACACTCACACACACGCACACGTACGCGAACCCGAAAAGCAGCCAATTTTTTTTTGTATTTGTTATTGTTTTGATTTTTTTTCGTATTGCAATTTTTACCGTAATATGCGTAACAAGTTTATGTTACGTTAACGTGCATCACGGAATAGCGAAATGTAACGAAATAACGGCTTATGACGACGTTACTTGCAGAGCAATAGGAAAAGCGCCGAAGAATTGCACTAACCCGAAAACTTGATGTGTTTTGCTTTGCTTTTATTATTCAAAAAATGCTACGCCAGCCTTTCTGATTTTCCGATGCGAACCGCGCGCGCTGCGAAAAACATATTCGATGCGAATCAGAGAACTTCCCGCTATATAGAGATTCTCTTTCGGTTTGAGTGATTTTAACGATGATTTTCAATTGCTCCCTCACCTCCTCACACCCTCGCAAGCTCTGTTGCGCGCTCCCATGTGCAATGCTCTTGAGTGCTGGCCGCCCGCTCTTTAATGTTACCGGCTGTTAACCCAAATGTAACCGTGTTACAGGCTATGTAAAGGTGCTGTTACTAAAGTTTCCAGAGCAGGTGTTTATTTTTATTAATATTATAATTTTAAAGGGGATTTTATATTTACTATATGTGGTTTTATTATTGATATAATTTAAATTCTTCTATATTTATTATTAAGTATTTAATTATTACTATTAATTGTATAGGTATTATTATTATCACCGGTTAACATTTAAGCTTGACTTGAGAGTGAGAGTGTGGGAGAGAAGAGGACCAAGTGCAGAGCTAGTAAAGCCGAAATTGAGTGCCTTCAGAAAGCTGTTGCTTTTTTGAGCTCTCTCTACTCCCTCACTCGCTCTCTCTCTCTATCTCTCTTCCTTTGTAATGCTCTGTAACTGTTACTTACTCTGCTAATGGTCACGTTGCGTGGGTGTCAGCGTCGCTGCCGCTGCCGCTGCCGCTGCCATCCCCGGCAGAATTGTCCTCTAATTGAGTGTTTCTTTGCGGTTTGAATCCTGGGTTATTTTGTAAACTAAACTAAACACTTTTTATTCACAAAACAATGCAATACTGAGCTTGTAAAGTAAGGTAAAGTAAAACACATGTAGCCGCTGCCGGAGTGCCTCCCATGGGAATGCAAAGGTAGCATAATTGAGCCAAAGAGTATGAGTGCGAATGAGTGAGCTTTGAGTGACTGCAACCTGTAAGAAAACGAAGGCTCAGAAAAGGTTCAAAAGCGAGTGAGTTGTTATTTTTGAATGCAAGCAGCTGTTTGAGAAGAATATGAAATGGTCATAAGTTATATAATAATATAATAATAAAATAATAAAATAATAAAATAATAAAATAATAAAATAATAAAATAATAAAATAATATAATAATATAATAATATAATAATATAATAATATAATAATATAATAATATAATAATATAATAATAAAATAATATAATAATTTAATAATATAATAATATAATAATATAATAATATAAAAATATAATAATATAATAATATAATAATATAATAATATAATAATATAATAATATAATAATATAATAATATAATAATATAATAATATAATAATATAATAATATAATAATATAATAATATAATAATATAATAATATAATAATATAATAATATAATAATATAATAATATAATAATATAATAATATAATAATATAATAATATAATAATATAATAATATAATAATATAATAATATAATAATATAATAATATAATAATATAATAATATAATAATATAATAATATAATAATATAATAATATAATAATATAATAATATAATAATATAATAATATAATAATATAATAATATAATAATATAATAATATAATAATATAATAATATAATAATATAATAATATAATAATATAATAATATAATAATATAATAATATAATAATATAATAATATAATAATATAATAATATAATAATATAATAATATAATAATATAATAATATAATAATATAATAATATAATAATATAATAATATAATAATATAATAATATAATAATATAATAATATAATAATATAATAATATAATAATATAATAATATAATAATATAATAATATAATAATATAATAATATAATAATATAATAATATAATAATATAATAATATAATAATATAATAATATAATAATATAATAATATAATAATATAATAATATAATAATATAATAATATAATAATATAATAATATAATAATATAATAATATAATAATATGATAATATAATAATATAAAATAATAATTTAATAATATAATATATATTTTGAAGCTTTACAATTCATAAAAAATTTTAAATATTATTTTTAAAAATGCAATACATTTTTATTTAAAAAAAAATAGTTATTAAATATTATAATGTATATCTTATATAGTAAATATTTAATTTTCTGCGTTTAAACCATTATTTGTATACTAGCTAATAAAAATTTTGTTGTATTTTATACAATCTGATAGAAATAATTATGTTAAATTTTTAAATTAATAATTTAATAATAATAGGAATAACTGTTCACATTATTTCTACATCATTTCAGCTTTCTGAGAGCTTTTTTGTACATTTGACTTTCCTTTTCAGCGAAGTAAAAATGGTTTGTGCCTTGGCTACAAGTTTACTTCCGCAAAATATTCAAAATGGTAATCACTTTGTTTTTTCGTTTAATCTTGTTTTGTAGTTTTTATTGCACGATTTTAAGTTATTATTATTGAAAAAATAATATAATATTTTCCGCTTTATCCCTTAAGTTTTGCAGAAACGTTTTGTTTTTACACGCTGCTTCAGCCACCATTCGAAGTCATTTTTGATAAATTTCGGCCTCACAGCCTTAATGCGTTCCTTCACAAATGTGTCGCGATCTCTTAGCCAAATTCGACCATACTCTCCGCCAATAAGATACGACATCGATATAGGAGCGCACTATATATAAATAAAATAAGAGTAAAAATAAATAAAGAAATAAGTAAGATCCTGGTCTCGGAGGATTTCCCCAGAAAATGTTGCCTACTTTACAGGGAAACCACCGGAAATAAGTGTCAAAGAAGGTTTTAAAAGAAAAATGGCGTTCAGAAAACTTCCATTATTAATAAATGTCTTTTATGATTTATCAATTTAAACTTTCCTTAACTTTGAAAGATTTATCTATTATACGTATATTTAGTTGGAGAAAATTAAAGTATAGTACGATAATAATGTCCTTTTGCATTTTTTTAAATTTCTGAACTAATACTACAATTTTTACCTTCGAAAAATATATTACAATTTTTTCCCACTATTTATTTATTTTTAACCCCTAGACAGGCCACAAAACTATATCCTTTTACTGTACAAATATCACTATATATACTCACATCCGTATCAGTGGATGCCACAAACTTGGCTGCCCGATTTTTAGCCTCAGTCGTAAGATTATCCTTGGGAATAAAGGGCACAGCCCGCGACCACTCCTTATTCATTTTGGTAAGCGATTTATGTTTTTCCGATTCACTTAAAATTTACACAGATTATGCTCTATTGCAGTTTCTGTTACGAGAAATTTAAAAAGACAGCATTTCTAAATGAGAAAATGGTTTTGATATATATGAAACGACATGTTTGAAGGGAAAAGAAAGGGTAACGGTTTATTTGATATTGTAAATGACTTAAAAGATATATTCTTCTAGACACATAAGTCAAAAAATCAACAGATTCAATGAATACAATATATTGCATAATTTACAAATTAAATTTTAAAGACAAGTTCCCCATAATTTATCTAAAAAATATATAACACCGATTTTACATAGATCTTTTTCAAAAATTTAATTTTAAAAACCTACAAATACCCAGTTAAGCCTTTTATTTATTATTCCCCAGAAAAATCACAAAACAAAAGTAGATTTGTAGAATCTATATATATATATACTCGTCCAGATCGTCCTTCAATATAGCCAGAAAGTCCCTGAATTATATATATAAAAACAATATTAGGAAAGAAAACCACCCAAAATAAACTTTGAGGGAAATTCTCTATGCCGAGCCTCCCAAAGGACGACCGCAGAAATGTTTCGAAGGCGTTTCCTTCTACCAAAAAAAAAAAAAAAACAAAAAACATGGCCAAGACCACGAACAAGACGAAGAACAAGAAGCAAAAGAACGAAATAAAAACAAATATAAATAAAATAAAATTTAACCTGGAACTGAAACTGAAAGACAAAAGGCAAAGAAGTATAACAAACTTTAAGTCAATACACCTACACAAAATACAACAAAACAGGACGAACAAAAAAAAGGTAAGTAAAAATAAAATAAAACAAAATTAAATACGAGAAGAAGCTGAAAAAGCAGAGCGATGGGAAAAACAACAGCAAACTCGCCACTCCCCCCGCCCCCTTTAAGCCAAATAATAGAAGAAGAAGCAGCACAAGTAAAACAAAACACGGCGACAGGCCAACAATTTGAGGTGGACGTTTTTAGGGGGGGTGGTTTGGGGGGGAGGTTGGGAGGTGTGGGTTGGGGAGGCACTCCTTGCTACACCCCCCCCCCCTCCCCCATACTCCTTCAGGGGTTGGGAGGGTTTGGCGAGCGATTGCATAGTAGCACTGCGAAAAATAATATATACTTTGTTTATAAATAAACAAATAATATTAGAAATAATTTAGAGGATTATTAGGCATTTCTTGAGGGAAACTTAGACTTTACAATGTAATCTTATTATGGATATAACAATGTTTATTTTGAAATATTTATTAAAAATTAATTACAATGTATTATATAATAAAAAAATACATCAAAAATTGACACTTCAAATTTTTTTGTCCATTGTTAGTCACTGTGTCTGCCCAACCTATATTTAAAATATTATTATTTAATTTATTGTATTTTTAATTTTTGGAAACTAATTGTAAGAAAAAATGTTCCATATGTCTTCAAGCCGATCTTAATTTAAATTATTAAAAGATTTTTTTTATACCTGAAGGTATTAAAATATATAAATATAAATATAAATAATAATAAATATAATATAAAATATACAATTTATACAACATTAAACAATATATACATAACAAAAATAATCATTTAATCATATGTATACTATTTATTTAATTCTTATTCATTTTCTTATTTCTAATTTATATTCTTACTTCTTATACTCTCTTATTTCTTATTCTGCCCTATTTTTATTGTTGCCTATTTTATTTTCTATTAACTCTTTAAACAATACTAATTTCAGTGTATTCTGGCATGGCCAAACGTAAATCAAACAAAAATAAAACAAGACAAAACAAAACAAATAAAATAAACAAAACTACGCAAAAGTAGCAGACGACGAATACGAATAAACGATGAAGCAAACAAGGAACCAAACCAAACAAAGATTTATCAATTTGATGTTAAATGGGGGAATACCCTTTATTGGAGGAAATATTTTATATAAATTATATAGAGAAAATATTTTTAATATTTACTATAAGCGAGCCTGAATACTTTAATTATAAATAATGTACGTTTTTTGAAGCTTCATAAAAAGACTAGGTAAAATTAGAATACTAGCAAAGATTACTTTAATATTTTTTAAATGTATTGATAATTTATAAACTATTTTTATTTATATAATTTACTATTATTAATTTACTATTTTGTATTTAAAACATACGCTTAATATATGTATATCCAATTTGTCATTCTTAAAAAAAAAAATGTTTAAAGCTAACTACCCAAAAAAGAAAGGGTATCACGGAGAAACAACTCAACGGTTTTTGGGGAGAAAGCCGAAGGAAGCCAAAGTAAGAAAGCCCAACCAACAGCAACAAAAGACAAATACAACTCACAATGACGATGATGATGTTAATTCCAATGCTCATAATGATGAAACAAACGAAGCATTTTCCGTTTTCTAAAACAAACATTTGCAAATGTTCTCAACAAACTTTTTATTTGGCCGAAAGAATGGTGATGGTGCTGCAAGGGGAGGAGAGGAAACACAGAAAACAGAAGCCAGACATCTGTGGGTGGTTTTTTGGGTGGTTTTTGTGGGGGCGGTTAGGGTGGTGCTGGTGGAAGTTTCGAGCAAACAAACACACAATTACAGTTACAGTTGTGTTTGTCTCTCCGTTGCTGTGCGCACTGCAAACAAAACTTCCTATTTTCAGTAGAAATCCCCTCCCCCACTCACCTCCACCTCTGTCACCCGCGGGGCCTTGTCCGTCTCACTCACACCCATCGTAGTAGCCTCTCCTTGTCTTTCTCTCTATCCTGCTCACACTCTCTCCCTCTCTCTCTATCCCGCTCTGCTCACGTGCAATTGTATGCGTAAATAAGCATTTTACTATACAACACAAACTGTTCCTTGTCCTTGCCGTTGTTGTTTTGATACCCTGTAATCTGATATTTTCTTAAAGCATAATCGTTAAAAAATAATTGTAATGTTACTATTTTTTTAATAATCAATATATTTTGTATATTGTGTATTTGTAGTTTTGATACCATGGAATCTAGTCTTTTCCTAAGGCATGATCATTAAAAAATAAAGTATTTGAAGTGTTACATATATTTTCTATATTAAATTTAAATTATTTCCTTTTTTAATACCCTGTAATTTTGATCTTTTTCTTAAGACATCATCGCTAAAAAACAAGTATTTGTAATGTTACGAATGTTTTTTACAGTAATAGAAAAATTTCGGTTAGTTGTTTTCTAATAAGTCTATTAGGGACTTATTTTTTAATAAAATCTTATATTACATTTCTGTTAATTTATCGTAATTATATCTTATTTAAGACAGCCCAAGTTTCCCTTAATTTACAAAATTATTTACAATTAAAACTACCAAATATCTGTTTTAGTAATAGAAAAATAAATGTCTTTAAGAAAATTTAAATTTCCTACCAAGAAAGATAGCTAATATATTTAAAAGTTTATGTCAAAATACTTTTAAGACTAGGGAAATACTTTAAAGTTGCTTAAAAACTAATCTTTTTAGAATTCTAAACTTAAACGAATTGGGTATCTATAGTCCCATCAATTAAATTTGATTGTTTCTTACTTGGTTTTAGTTCTATTTGTTTATTTCAGTAGGGCGGAAAGGGGTTTGGACCATGGTTAGGTGACTGTCAGTCAAACCCCCCTCCCTGTAGCACCCCCCCTCTCGCCACCACTGCTTCTTCTTCTTCTGGTTCAGCTTCTTTGTTGTTGTTTCAGTGCTCATTAGTCGCATTCGCATTGGCTCGTTGTTGTGTTTGTGTGTATGTTTGCCTCTGTCTATGTGTTTGCATTTGTTTGTTTTCAAATTTTATTGTATTTCATTCAGTTGTTGTTGTTTTTGTTTCTGGCCTTGCCGACTTTCGTTTGCCTTTAACCCCACAATGCCCCCAAGGAGCATTCGCTCCTGCCTCCCCTTTTTATTTCCTGGTGTATTCTCACAGCCTTTTTACCTGTGTGTAACCATTTGAACTCATTTTTTATATTCCGCTCAGTGAGGATAATGAAAAAGTTGCAATTATTTTGTTACATCATATTTAGCTATTGCCATAAATATGAGTAAAATAATTAAGAAAATTATACAAAATCATATTCATTAAATATGAGAAATTCCTTAAAGATATTTAAATAATTTAGGGAATTTAAAATCTGTTTTTTTTTTAGTTACAATTAATTTATTAATAATTAAACGCAGCCAATTAACCCCCAATGAAAAATGACTTTTAAATCTCTTTAAAGAGTGCTCAAAAAAATATGCTACAAAATGTTGCTAATAGTGATATCCGTAGTAACCGCAGAAATGAATTTTAAAAGTATGTTTGTTTTTAACAAATGTAATGAATCGCGTTTATCATAATTTTTAAGCCATATACTTTCTTGATATATCATCAATTAAGTTTTAAATATCATACGTTAAATAAAATTAAACTATAAACCTTGATCCAAAATATTTTAAATTTTAAACAAACGTTTGATAGTTGTATTTCCTATAGTTAGTGTTCTTTCGTAAGTTTAAAATTGTCTCATTCATTTTTAAGTCCGTATATTTAAAGTATACTTAAAATTCAATTAAATATATTGTATTTTGTTAACTCACTTAAATTCCAAACAAACGTTTTATTTGATAACAGAAAAAGTTCCGTGAATTCTTTTACATTTCCTCTTAATTCAATAACTTAAAAAAGAAAGGAAGGTAACTTCGGCACGACGAAGTTTTTATTTCCTTGCAGATTGAACTTCGATTACTATAAAATATATAAAATTATGGTAAAAAACAATAAAGAAATGCATGCTTTCATTTCATTTAACAATCGTTTGTACGGCAACTACATATATGATATAGTAGTCCGATTTTCATAAAATTTTACACAAAATTCTAGATTAATATATAATGGATACAGCCCCTATTATTTGATGAAAATTAGTTAAAAACTGTAACAATTATAGTTTTTTTTTATCTTAAAATTTTCCGATCGTTCCTATGTCAGCTATAATATATATATATATATATATTTATGTATATATATATATAGTCCACCGATTCGGCATGCTCCGATTTATAAACTTGAAAAATTATATAGAAGAATAAACCCATAGTTTCATTCAAATAGCATAAATTTGTTCCAAAGCGCATCTCGCACATCTGTGCATATAATTCCCAACTTGTTCTAACATCCCCGGAACGAAGTGCCTTCTGCAGGCCATGGCTCAGAAGCGTGTTGTTACAAAAGTTGCAAGTCATTGTTTATTATGGTTCAAAGTTAGTAACTGATCATACATACATACTTAGTGGTCATAGATACTTACTGATCATAGTTATTTACTGGTCAATGTTAAGTACTGGTCATAGTTAATTAGTGGTCATAGATACTTACTGTTCAAAGTTTCTTATGTTACTGCTCATAGTTACTTAGTGCTCATATTTAATTAGTGGTCATAGTTAATAACTGATCATAGTTCTATAAATCGTCCGATTGTTCCTATGTCAGCTATATATATGTATATATATAGTCCACCGATTCGGCATGCTCCGATTTATAAACTTGAAAAATTATATAGAAGAATAAACCCATAGTTTCATTCAAATAGCTTAAATTTGTTCCAAATCACATCTCGCACGTCAGTGCATATAATTCCCAACTTGTTCTAACATCCCCGGAACGAAGTGACTTCTGCCGGCCAAGTCTCAGAAGAGTGTTGTGTTACAAAAGTTGCAAGTCATTGTTTATTATGGTTCAAAGTTAGTAACTGATCATACATACATACTAAGTGGTCATAGATACTTACTGATCATAGTTATTTACTGGTCAATATTAATTACTTATCATAGTTAATTAGTGGTCATAGATACTTACTTATACTCTAGATTTTACAACCGTTTCTCTGGTTACATATATTATATAGTATTTTGATTTTCACGGCGCAATATAATAAACAAAGCATTTACGGTACAGATGTTCGTTTGAAAAATAAAAAACATTTAAATAAAATAGGTTTATCATCTTTTAAATATGTACTTAAAAAAATACTAAAGATTTCAAACTTCTAAGAATAATTTAAGGGCTTAAGTTTCAATTTTTTGAAACTATTAATTTTAACAAATTAAATTAATAAATTAAATGAAAACTGTAATTATTAATATGTGACAATGTATACCACCTTCTGGGCATTAAAATTGTAGTCAGAAGCTTCAAACGTAATAAAGGAATTCCGACCCTATAAACCATATATATTCTTGATCAGCATTAAACGGCGAGTCGATCTAGCTCTGCCTGGGTTTTTTAATTTTTTTTTAATTTTAAAAATTGTATAAGGGGTTATATCGTTAAAATCGTCAAAAATGGAGACAAATTTAAATTTTTTTAAATGTTAAATTGAGTATGCAGGTTTAACATAATAAAAACTAACTAGGGATAGCTTTAAGATTTATAATAAATGCTGTTTTGGTTAAAATATGAATTAAATTTAAATTTAATTTATCACATAAATGCTCATAAATATAGATTCAAAGAATGCGAATATTTTAAGCTTAGTAATGATCGATTTCCGATTTTATCTTATAATTTAATTTATTATATAAACTGTGGCTTCCAGAAGTTAGTTTCCTTTCTTGTTTTCTTTTTATTGATCATTAAAGATCATGCTCAGATACTTAGTTAGATACCCTGCATTTAAGATACTCTTAAAATCATTTTATTTACATCATAAAAACAAAAATCTAAAGGTTATGTTCTTGACTTTCTTTTCTTATTTTTTATACATTTAAGTACTAATACAGATATATGTTAAATACACCCACACAGCGACCCAGCTTAAGCTTTGTTTTGTACACTTTTCAATTACATTTCAAGGCATTTTGGCTGCGACAACGACAGCCATGAAAAAGTGCAATGAAATATTCGACATATTCCAGATAAGCAACAATACAAAATCGTAAAAAAATAAATAAAAACATAAAACAACAACAGGTGAAACCAGAGACTAAAACATAAGCAGTAACAAAATTAAACACACATTTTTGTGCCTTGAAGCACCCACAAAAAACTCACGTGTTGCCGACGATGGTTCGGTCAACTATAAAACAAAAAATGCTTAATTAATTAATTTTTTTGCACTCGCTTGTTCTTTGATTTCTGCTTGACTTTTTTCAACAGTTTTCCATTTTTTATGCTTTTTTTTGCGCATACCTGAGCTGCGTTGGCATTTTTGTTACCCGCTGCGGGAGTGTTTATATGTCATTGTTATTGTTAACAGCTGTACTTTTGCAAATTTACAGCGGTAAAAGCACAAAAAAAACACATAGAGAAACAACCTGGACTTAAAAAAAACAACGTAGCAAAATAAAACAACCAAATAGATGCAAAAAGAACAACAACCGAAGCAGCCGAAAACAATTTTTGCTGAATGCACACGAAATATCAACGAAAGGGAGCATCAAGTGCACAGCAAGATATCAGATAGCAAATTAATTTTAAATATTATATTTTTAATATTTAAAGATCTCTGAAGATAAACCAATGGTCATTTAAGGAATTTAAGAAAGGAATATAAATCGATTTAAAGTCGAGAACATGGCTTAAGGAGCTCATATCAGAAATCGAATATAACTTAGCTTAAAATATTCGATAGTATCGTAATTTTTACTTGACAACTTTAAACAAATCAAATTCTTAAAAAATTCATAATTTAGCCAAAAATTCATTAATTTTAATTCGAAAAGTAGTTTTTTCTTAGTTTTTATTATGCTAATAAATCTGCATACCACTTTTTGCCAATTTGTACAAATTTGAACTCTTTACACAATTTAGAAAATTGCTAAATGGATTAAATTTGAATGATCGATAGAAATAGTGCTATACTGCAAAGAATAATCAGCAGGAAAATCGATAAATCGATAGAAAGAAAATTAAATAGGAAGATAGATCACTAGATCGAGAGCTTACTAAGAGAAAAACAATATTCAAACAAAAAAAAAATGTGTATTTAATTTTAATTACTATTATTATAAATTTTATTCAATACAATTATTTTTACACATATTTTGTAGTGTCTAAAACTGCAATGGGAGCTCCCTCCATACGTACACCCTTTTGTTTCTGTTATTTTTCTGTCGTCGCATCTTGTTATTGTTGCTAGCTCGAATGCGAATGCTAAACAAGAAAAAACAACAAGAACGACACTAAAATAAGCAGAGGAACGAGAGTAAACAATTGCAACAACAACCAGCTGGGGTTCGTAGTAAAATGCTAGTAAATAAATGCGACAAGCGTATTTTTTCCGTTTGGCAAAACAATGTCAACACGGCGAAAACATTTCAACCGAAAATTATAAAAAATACAATTCAAAAAACTATACCACCCGCACTCAGACAATGCAACATTTTTGGATAGCAGCAGCACTTAAAAAATAAACATTTCATCATAATTATATTCGTGGAAAGGTACAGTTGTGATCTAGTTTGTTAGCAACTTGCAACAAAGTGTTGCATTCCACAGGGCGTCGCTTAGGTGCAAGCTTATCAAGTGTGCTGGAAAAAACATGGAGGGAAAACAAAAAAAAGAGAGGAAAAGCAAGAAAAATTTGTTTACTTCCGCTTGAAGTTTTGCCAAGCTTTGGGATTTATTTTCTTAGCGGTGGCGGCAATGGAAGCCAAAACAAAGCTATTGGGATCATTTGTAAGCTCAAATTTAGATTACTTTCAATTAAAACAATTACGTAAATTTTAATATTTTTAAATTAAATATTAATATAAATTATGTTTACAATTGTTTCAATTATTCTATTATAACAGGGCAATTTTGTACTTCCAAATGATATTGGGTTTTCAAAAAAGATTAAGTTTGTATGAAGAAATATATTTTCTTATTTCCCCTTTCCATTTGGATCATTTCTAAACTCATATTCATTTTACATTCATTTAAATTATTTTAAGTATTTTCAATTTTTCAAATTGTTTTAGAAAAAATAATGTAAATTTAGAATATTTAGGCTATAGTATACAATTGTTTCAATTATTCTATTATAACAAGGCTCTTGTGTACTTTAAAATTGTGTGTGTGTAAAAAAGTCGTAATTTAGAATTTTCAGAATTCTCTTTTTATTATTATTTTTTTATTTGTATTGTTACTAATGAAAATTCACAGTCAAAATGTAAAGTAATCTTTTAAAATTCCAATTTTTCTCCAACGAATTCTACAATTTGAAAGTAACATCTTTTTCAATATTTTTGTTGCTTATTTTATTTATTTTTACATTTGTTATTTATTTGTTCTTACATTTATTTACCATAATTTCATTAAATTTAATATGATTTAAAGCTCTATAAAATACTTAAATAAAGCTTAAGAAAATGCTTCATATAAATCTTAATGTAAATTATTTTTCAACACCTGTATAAGAAGACCCAATTTATTGCTTCTACGCAAACGCAGCACTCCTTCACTCTCTCTCTGTCTTTTTTTCACTCCATCTCCGCCTCCCACTCACTCCCATGAAATTCTGCAGCTACAAAGAAAGAGATAGCAAGAGTAACAAGAACAACAACAACAACTAATTAAGTTCATTGCTTCTATTTGCGTATTTCGCTGCCTTGTATGCAAACGTATTTATGTGAATACAATTGCAGTTAATACAATAGGGATTACAATTAATATAAATAATAACAAAAAACACAGAATATAATATTTAAAAAAAAAATATCATAAGGTATATAAAAATACATAATAAAGTTAATTCGATGAAAATAAAATCAATTTAACAGAATTCTTTCACGGAAACCCTTCCCTAAAAGAAATTTACCAAATCTTTAATACAAATAAAATGATAAAGAAATATATAAAAAATTACCATGTAATAATAAGCTATTATCATTTATAATTTTATTTTTAATATGGAAAAAAGAAAGTATTTTCTTTTACTTAATATTTAAAACATTTTTTTATCGTATGTACGAATTATAGTAATTAATTTATCATTAATTTTAAATATGAAAATGTTTGGATTGTTTTTATTTTATAAAATCCTTTTTATATGACATCCATTATTTTATAATTTAACATATAAAATGCATTCATCCGCTGCTAATTGTTTTACCGCTGCTGTACCTACATATTTCTTGTTGCTGTTTGTTTTTAGTGTCTTATTGTTATTGTTGCTATTTTGCATATTTTTTGCAATGGAAGCTCCTCGACAACAAAAGGCGGCCCGAAAACAAAACAAGAAGAGCAACAAAACTCATCAGGCTCATCTTCATTAACTTTGCTTTCCGTTCCCTCTTCCCCTTCTCCTTTCCCTTTCCCTTTCCTCCTCATCCCACCACCACCCCCACCTCCCGAACATCTCCTTCATTCTCCTTCTCTGCTTCGTTTGCAAGCAAAGCTTACCCCCCCATTAACCTCGCCACTTTTCTCGGCTCCCAACTTTCTTGCATTGTCTCTGCAAAATGCGAAAAACAAAAAGAAAAATACTTTTGTTTACTCTTATGCCTGCGTTGCCTTGTATTGTTGTTGCTGCTGGCGACGTCTCTGCCGCCGCTGTTTACACAATTCCACAGCCGAAGTCCAAAAACAACAATAAACAATAAGAGAGAAGAGAGCCCCCCCCCCAAAAAAAAAAATAAGTCAGAATTAATGCAATGCCCAAAATCTTTCGATTCAGTTTAAACCTTGAAATAATGTTATGATATATATTAAATGGACTATTTTTAATGTTTTTATTTTCAAAATACTGTAAAATATAATACTCCTAATACCTATCCTATATACCCTACATAAAGAAGGTACAGATAGTGTCCAAGCTGAAGAATTAGAAGAGCGCAGAAACAAAAGGGACAGCGAACTGCGAAATGTATAATGACCTTCAGTCGACGGTGCTGCCGGCGTCAACGTCAACGTAAACAGTGGGGCCATGGGCGGGGGCGGGAGGCTAAGAGTTTTGGAGGGGGCGGGTCAAGACAGAACACAACTTAATTTCTGGTATTCAGGGACATACATAATTCTCTACTGCTCTCTTTCTCCTTTCTCGCCTACGCACAAACATTGTAAACAAGTGAAATTGCTTCCTAGTTGTGAATTCACTCACAAGCTCAAGTACACTGAGCAAAAAATAGTATTTCAGTACAAGTATTAAGAAAATGTTAAAGTTAAATAAAATCTTTTAAAAATTATAATGTAAATATAAATACTAAGAACAATTAATTTAATAAATTATTGATTCCCACCAAATAAATATTCTTCATTAGAATAAACTCCAATTTCCCCAAGTGTGATACGAGTAAATTCTGCCTGTGCGCTTGCTCTCTCTCAACTGTTCCCTTGCTCTCTCTCTCTTGGAGAGAGATTACATTGCCTGTCGCTCTCTACGTTCTCCTGTGCAAACAAGTGTTTGTTTGTGGCGCCGCCGTCGACGTCGGCAGATGTTGCAGCAGCGGCAGCGGCCAAGCCACCCTCACTAAGCATCACCCCTTCCCCAACACCAATACCCCACACCCTGCGCCCTGTCGAACTTTCTTATTTGATTACTCGCAAAAAAAAGAAAAAGAGTCTCGCTCTCTCTGTCAAATTGTGACAAACGAATTTGTACTAATTAGCATTTCTCATGCGGCCTTCACAGTGGGTCGCATCGATTAAAATGTGCCCTGCAAATGATGAGTTTGCATTTTATTTTGGTGGTGAGATTAAATAATGGCACACATTACGCATTGATTGACCAAATAAATTTAATCAACAGTGGGTGAAACGACACGCTATCATTATTATGGGTTACAGTTCGAAATTTGTAGGATGATATTTGAGAATTTTCTAGAGCTCATCCAAGACGGTGAGTAATTTTTGATTAGATTGAAAGGAAAATTTTGTAAGTATTAAATATTTAACTTATGTTAGCAGCTTTATGTTTGATTTGATTTATGTACATATTTTGCATAGCAAATATTGAGGCTATGACTTGTATATTTTCCGAGATTTAGATGATTTCTAAATATAAAAGCTCAATGTGTTTATTAATTGATTAAATAATTCAAGGAAAAACGTATTAGGTTTATTAAATATTTGGTTTTCTAGCAAATATTAGCAGCTATGATGATTTTTCGAACTATAACTACCACTTGATAAGATTACCAATTTAAGCTCTTATTCATTTACAACATAATCTTTAATAATTATAATAAAATTTTTCTAAGACTGTGTCCCAGCCTTTTATTTCCACAATACGCTCCCTGCATTCCACAGTGCGCGCCAAGAAGTAACGGGACAACAAAATTCGCCCAAGAACGCAAAACTAATACAGCAAGCGCAACAGAGAGGGCAAGACAATGGCTTAGCAAATGAAAGAAAAGGAGAAGGCGGAGGCGCAGCAGGAAAAGAGGAAAAAGTTCGCACGTGAACAGAGAACTTGCGCACGAGAGAAGAACAACAAGAATAAAAACGAAGACAAAAAGAACGCCGCCCACGCTGCCACCAAGAACGCAATGCACTTTGACAGAGGCTGCGGCAGAAGCGGTGACATCGGCAGAGCAGCGGCAGCAAGCCAAAAACAAATGCACACAGAGAGAGCAGAGCGAGAGTCAAGTAAGAACTGCCAAATAATAAAGGAATAGAAAAACAAAAAGGAAAACCGTTTTTTTCCCCGTGCACAAATGCAATCCGCCTGCAAGGCAAAAGAAAAACACAAAACAGAAAGAAAACAAATATATAGTACAACTACAACTAGAAAATACAACTCAAGGCAAACCATTTGAGCAGCGCGGCAGCAGAGCGTGGGCAGCGACGCCGGCACAAGACGGAAATACCAAGCGAACGATGACGAACGTAAAAACTACGCACCAAGCACAAAAACAACACTAAAACACGCCACGAAAAACAAACAAACAACAAGCAGCAGCAGCAGTCGCCAGGAGTCCGGGTGCGGGGGGAGGGGGAACTACGATGACTGCGAGTGAGAGCGAGTAAGAGAGAGAGCAGAGCACCTGCCCCTACTGTACCCGCCCCCACTTGGCTAACGAGCAAACAAAACTAAACAAAAATAAATAGAAACCGAAACAGAAACAGAAGGAAAGCAACGATATAGAAAAGCAGGAAATATTTTGAACTTTGAGTCAAGTGGAGAGAAAATATATGTATATCACTGAATTTCTTATACATTAAGTATGTATGTATGTATGTATGTAAATATCTTCATAATTATATACATAGAAATGCATAGTTATCCAGGATTTAGATGAGACCAAAAAGATTTATTTTAACAAATCTAAAACGCTTTTTAAAAATTAAAAATAAGCCGAAATCTTGCCAAATTAACGTCTAAATAATATTAAATATTTTAAATGTAACATTTGTTTATCCTTCCAGGGTATTATAGCTTCAGTTACATAAATCGTAAGGGGCCGGATGAATAAATGGAAACATCTTTAGTAAAATATATAACTTTTAAGAAAAGTTAATTGAAATTAAATTAAATTATTGACTTAATTTTATTCGCTTGCCGTGAATGAACCTTTCTTTTCATATCAAAGTAACACCATTTCGGTTTCTTTCTTTTATTTTTTTTTTTTTGTTTTTGCCTTAGGAATTTTACTACGACGTAGTACAAATATCGTTTCGGTTTCGTTTTTGGCGCGAAGTCGGTTTTGATTATTATTGTTGTTTTTTTTCGGCGTTTTTTTCGCCTTTTGTGACGACCTCCGTTCGTTCAACTCGGTTTTTGCGCTGAACCGCTCCTGTCTACTTGTTTGTTTAATTTTTTGCCATTTCTGCTTCACATTTTATTTGTTTGTTTGACTCGGCTGCTCGCGTGTGTTGGTGTGTGTGTGTGCGGCCCAAGAAGCGGTCTTCCCCCCCCTGTCTGTCTCTCATTCCCTCTCTATCTCTTCATCTCTCCATCTCTACATCCCCCTTCTCCAACAATTCACCACCCGTTTTTTGTTGTTGCTGCCGCCGTGTTTCTTTTTCTCTTTATCAAAACAACTGCGCTGTCGACGCCGGCATCGCAGTCAGCCTTCATACAGCAGAGGTCGCCAAAGATGACAGTAAAATAAGAAAAACAAAAGAAATCAGGGAATTTATGCTCTCTTACTGCCGCTGTATTCGGGTTTGTTTTTTATTAAATTTTGACGGAATTTTTATATTGTTAAATGCATATTTACTTACACTTAATTAGGAAATAAAAATGTGTGAAAAAAGCTGTCAAAACACTAACGTCCAAAGAAACATCTCGAATCCGATTGCTACTGTTTTGACCACCACTGTAAGTCTGCTTTTGTTTTTCGTTTTTGGCGCGCACTCTCTCTCTCAATCTCACCAACTCTCCCGCCTCCCGCCTCCCGCTTGCTTCCCTGGCAACCCACCACACGCCCCCCTCCCGCTTAGCGCACTCCTTTGTTGTTGCTTTAAGCATGACAAAGCACCGTAGAATTTCACAACAGGCCAAAGAGAACTTCATTACGATGTTCGTTTTGTTTTTCCACGAAACAACTGTTTACTCTGCTTCTGCCGCTGCCGCCGTCGTCACCGCCGCTGTGTGTTGTGCTCATTTCAATGCTCTGCCAGCGCCACTGTCAGCGACACTGTCGACGCCACAGCCAAGGAACAGTGGGGTTTTTGCAACCTCAAACGAAATGGTGATAAATATTACTTGCTCCTTGAACTAACAAAGGCTAGAATAATGCAATAGTTCTTCCTCTTATTGAAAATATAAATAATAATCAAAATTAAATAAAACAAAATAACAAACTATTTCTTAAGAAATTACATTTAACATTAAAATTTTATCTTTATGAAAAAGAAATCTAAATCACAAAAGTAACTCATAAATCAACCATATACCCAAGAAAAAGATCTCCATTAAAAATATGTATACTCACCAGATTTGATCGCTACTTTTGGGTTCACATCCCACTGTGCGATGCCGTGCTGCCTCAGTCGCAGTCGGTGCGTTTACAAATCGATGCCAATAGGTTTGTCGGTGTTTGTCGGGAAACAGACGCAGACGCTAGCAGACGGTGCTTGCGAGCGGTTGTAATACGAATAACGGTGAAGCTATAGTACCAATTGCGCGCGTAACGGAATACGAATACGGAATACGGAGCAGTGTAAAAGCGCAACAGCGCCTCCGAAATAGCGGTAAATAGTTGTGTGTGTGTGGCTACGAGAGAGAGCGGGATAGGCAATGTTTGTTTTGGCCACATCCTCCTATTCCTCCTCTCTCTTCCTCATTGTTTGTTAAACAAATAACGGAACTGCGAATGTCAGTAGCAAAATTATATCTGAAATTCAAGGAAACTGAACGGAATCAAATCGAAATTAAAACAGGAACAAAGAAGATTTTAATTAGAACAAAAAGTGTGTTTAGCAAGTTTTAAGTGAAACACGACAAAAGGAATATAAAATTTACATTTCTTATCAAAGTTTGTTTGAAGTTAAATCAAGATTCGAAAGGATAATAAAAATTGGAGATGTGCAAATAAATAAATTAATGGTGAAGGTGAATTTAAGAACAGAAAAGATAAAAATATAAATTAATAAGAACTGAAAAACAAAAATCCTGTGTTGTAAAAATACGAATCTGATGACAATGTTTTAAGTGTTCAAAAACTAATCCTGAATTTACAAATGGAATTTTTTAAAGCAAATTAATATCATATGAAAAATTCTTTCAACAAATTATTTTTAAAATTAAAACCTGCTTAAATTAAAAACAGAAAATACATAAAGGAAAATCAACAATATAAAGGATATCTTTTTAAAAAGAAATGATTTAAAACACTCTCGTGTAAACCCCTCAACACTTACGAAAATTAAAACATTTCTAGTTGTGCAATGAAAAAAAATGTTCAAAACAATAACTAAAAACCGAAAAACAAACAAATATTTCAGAGATTGTGGTTTTTAAAAACCACGCAAAAACAGAACCACTGAGCAAACAAATAAATATTTCATAAAAAAAGTGTTTTTTACAAATTATTTCAATACGCGTTATAGCATGTGTGTGTGTGTTTGTGTTGTGTGAGCGATTGTAAATTGTTTTTTATTTCATGCCCGCCGCGCGCCTTGAAATGTATTTTTAAGTTTCTGTGCTCAATTTCGTTTTTGGATGTTGTTTACTTTTTGCGTTGTTTAATTTGTTTCGGCCTCTCCGCCTTCATCGTCTTCTTCTGCATTCAAAAAAAAAAAAAAAAAAAAAAAAAAAGAAATGACAAAAGACGAAAACAAACTAAATTGTGGATAACATGGATTTTATGCAAATTCAACGTTTTCTGATTCAGACCGTTTTATTTTGGCAGCGTTTTTTAACGAATTCAAAATGGTGTGATGTCTGATGAAAGAAGTTTGTAAATTAAATTGGGCAAATAATAAAAAAATCAAGAGACTGTGGAAATAAAATGTTTATCTAAAAACGGTATTACTTTCTACAATAAAAAGTGTGACCAAAAGCTATTTAAAAGTATAATTAAACATTGGAAGCAAAATCGTAAACATATTTATGTAATGGAGTTACAAATAAATAAATTTATATTAAAAATAAATATATTCATAAATTTGTAATTCAATGATTCAACAATATAAAGTGTAAGCAATTCCAATTAAAAATAAACTCAGTCCCAAGAGAACACATTAAAGCTCTTAAACACACAAAACATCAATTTAAAAATAAACTTCCTATATAAAAAAAACCAGCTATCTAAGCAATTTCACGTGATTCACATTCACATTACAAGACAATAAAAAAAAATACGTTGACATTTCAAAGTTCCTGATAAAAATCCCAACTCACCTTTACCGGGAATCAAAGAACAAATCAAATCTCCCGGGACAAATGAATTTTTAGCATGCAAATGAATTTTTAGTGAAAAAAATAAAAGACCCACAAAATCTATAAACGCAATCAGTAAAAAATAGCAAATAAAAAAACAACCGCAGACTTCCAAGGAAATCCCCCAAAACTGTGCTACTTAAAAATACAACGAGGCCGAACAGACAAAATGCATGGGAAAACCAAAAACGTAGCCAAGCAATAAATAAAATAAAACGATTGTTAAAAAATTCCCAATTTCCAAGTAATAACGGAAAATAATTGGAAAAACACCTAAAGCCAATGTGTGTGTGTGTGCGAAAGTGCGTAAAAAAGCAGCGTGGCGTAAAAAACAAGTTCTAAAAATAGACCAAAATGTGTCGCGTCTAAAAATTGACGCAGAGTGTGGCGCAAACAACAAAAGCAAACAACTAAACATTTAAAAGAAAACAACGCAAGGCAAATAAAACAAGAAAACCACACGCAAAAACTGAACTAAAAACAAATTAAGGTTTTTTCCCTCTTTTTCTTTCTCTCTTTATCTATGTTCCCTCTCTCTTTCCAACTCCTGTGTATGTGTGTGTGTATGTGTGTGTGTATGTGTGCGCCATGAGTTTACCGTTATGATTCATCCAGCTGTTTGCGCAGCGTCGCAATCTGCGCAAAAAGAAATATTTCTCGAACTTTGTCGCAAAGAAAAAATAAATATAATAAAAACCGATTACTAAACAATTTATTTCATGAAATTATTCGTGCTAAATTGTGTGCTAAAACACAAAGGCATAAGGGTACAGTTGCGATCAAATTAATAGCTCTAGAAATTCGAACCTCTTAAGGAATTTACAGTTATGAAGCTTTTATTAGTTTCAGGAAGTTAAGATACTTTTATAAACAGTTTGTTTATTGATTTTGGTAAAATATGCATTAAAATTTGATTTAAAATATTTACTTTTATTATTATTATATAATTTATTTAATTATTTATTTTAATGACAGTATTTTATTTAATTTACATATTTAATTTGGAAACAAAGATTTACAAGCCTTTTATAATTTAAAGTTTTGTTAAAAATTTACGAAAAAATTCGCAAATCGTTTTGAACTCTATTAGCTCTTCGAAAAGTTTTGAAAATTTTCAAAAAAGTCCTTGTTGGGCGCCACATCTCATAAAGTGATCCTTAAAATATTTCACGATCGCCACTCCTTTGTGTATTTTTCTAATACTAACCCGTTATTTGGTAGCTTTTTGAAATCTTTTGTATCATCTGACAAATCGTATCTAGAGTGCTTAGTAATTTAGTGCTAATATTTTGTCCGCCTTTGTTTAGTGTAAATACATACGACAAGTGCTAAAACGTAAAGCAAATTGCGCTCGACGCCCGAGAGACCAGGAAGCGAAATAAAAAAAAAAAAAATTTACGTTCGACAAAGATTGATGTAAAAGCGAGATGCCGCATAGTACGCGTCTCTTACTTACGTTAGTGTTGGTGCGAGTGAAAGCGCACGTGTCCCTGGTGTAGATTATGTGTGCTAGTGTGTGCTAGTGTGTGTTTGTGTGCGAAATACACTTCCGTCTATTGTGAATGACGAGGCGCGAGCAAAGTTGCCTTGTTGCCATCTTTGTTATCGTTTGTTGTTGCCTTCTGCTTCTGTTTTTCTGTTGACTTGTGACATTTACACGCATACACAATACACACACACACACACACACACTTACACCTTTTCTTGACAGAATTTTCTCCGCTCGCACAAATTGCGACATTTTCGTTAAACAAAAGTTGCACGTCAAAATGCTAATTCCGATCAGAATCTGCTTTATCATCCACTGCGGGACTTTATTCCGAAGCAAAATCTAGATTTTTATTATCAGTGGCATTCCCAGAATTTATACGAAGGGGGTCTAAACATTTTCTCGGTGGGTAAAATGCCATATGTTATTTTAATAAAGTAACAAAAAAAATATCAAAATAATGATCGATTAGTCTTAAAAAAAAACTAATGGTTTTGTTTGGGTAGATATTGGATATTTATATCAATAATAATACAAATTTTAGTGAATTTAATTTTTGCATTTCCGGGGTGAAAATATATTAAAATTGATTAAATAGAATCGGAAATCGATCAAAAATAATCTTAAAATATTCGCGCTTTTTTAATCAATTATAATTGATATTTTTATATTAAAATTTTACAGTCAATTTAAAGTTAAAAAATCTCATAGTTAAGCAATAAATTTATAAATTTAAATCCAGAATGCTTTTCTATGTTAGTATTTATTATGTTTATAAATCTGCAAGCTCAATTTAAAATATCAAAAAGTTTTTTGAAAATTGTAACGATGTAACCCCTTATAATATTTTGAAAAAAATTGAAAAATTTTGTTATACTGCCTGGTAATACCTAAAAATTCCTATAATACCCTTCAAGAGTATAGAAATGATCAAAATCATGATTAGTTTTCTTTTACAAAAGAAAAGTCTTTATATTTTCGTTAAAAAAAATTAACTTTTATATATAAATAGATTTTAAATATATTTTATAGAACTCGTACGTTTGTAGTTCTAATTTTATAGTCATTCCATTGTTGCAAATCTAAAAAAAACCCTCTTAGATCCCGCCACTGTATACTTGCTATATAATACCTATCATATATAGTGCCACTGACCTAGGCAGACGATGACGTGTTCTGTAACTGATTATACAAAAAAAAATAAATAAAATTAAATTAGCTATGGAATTATAAAAGGGGAATAGCTGAATGGAAAAAAGCTTTATGCCGATTGTTTTTACTGTTTGTCGAGATTACAAATGTCGATCATTTAAAGTTCAATATAATGGCGTAGAATCATTAGATCGTTCTGAAAACAACGCAATATACATACTTATATCGGTTTCGGGTTTTTCCTTAAGTATTTATTGGATGACATTTAAAAAGATATAGCAACGTCACGGCAAACTTTTGTGTATTTCATAATTTTGCGTCACATTCAGGGTTCAGATAAAATTTCAGGTATAATCTACCCTTGGAGAGGTATAGTGATAGTCTAATAAGTATAACCAGATAAGCTTGAGGTCGTCGTTTATTTTATCATTATTTTTATTTTGTGTTTGTAGGAAGCAAATTTTTTTAAGCAATGCTATATAAGGTATGAAGTTGGTGCTTAGCTTTCATTCATTGTGAAATTAGGTGAAGGATTGATAAGATATAGTCATTAATGTTCTCAAGAATATTCTTTACCCTAAAACTATATAATGTAAGAATTGCCAGCTTTGTAACCTTTATATATAGCAAACAATTAAGGTTCATAAATATTTGCTAGATTCATTTGCAAACATTCCAACTCAAATGTTAGAATGTTCAATGTACCCTTCCGTATTTGTAAATTCCTGCTAAATGTTTACATAAAATGTCATTTGAAATTTCGCAATAGACTTTCAGTTTATCAATTAGATGTCAAATCAAATAAAAATTCCAGCAATTAACAAGTCCAACTAACTGCTACCGATACAGAGGCCTATTTCCAGTTCGTTGATGATCGATTTCAGCCTTTTGGGTTTTTTTTTTTTGGCCATGCTTAGTTTGTTGTCTTAAAAAATTTCCCCATTTCTGATTAACACCTCGCCGCAGCCGTCGTCGCACAAATAAGTTAACTGAGCAAAAAAATAATAGTATAAATGACCAATCGGACTTGATTGCCACTCACGTATTTGGCCGCAAACAGTTCGCTGAAAAATGTTTCTCTGTTTTCGAGTGGTGAATGGTGAGTGTGTTGTGAATGAGTCACATTATCACATTATTGTTTGCCGTGCGGGAAAAAACCCTGCGTCTGAGTAAACAGAACGATAAAATACCCAGGGTATTAACTGAAGTCAAACTTGTTTTCCTAGATTTTTATATTGTATACATATCATTACATTGCATTTCCTTGAATGGAAAGTTTAATTCACATTTTTTAAAGTGGATGAAATACAATCGTCTGAAAGGGGTTAGGTAAATTAAAAGGGTGATCAGACAGGGTTACAAAGATCTTTATCTTTTTATATCTTTATAATATGATATTATAAATATATATGATTTTATGTAACCAAAACCTTTGAAATAATGAGCAAAAGAGAACAATTTTCATGTGCATATAATTTGTTGTTGCAAGCTCAAGAAATTTTAGTGGGATTGTTGTTGTACAATTAACATATTTTCATTAAAATAATATTATTTTAATATTTTATTTTAATAATATTATTATTGCAGCCTTTAACATATGTATGTATCCAGGAAATCCGAAAATTGTTTGAGCTCTATATAGGTCATATTCCCCATTGATTTTTTGACTTTCTAACATTGATTTCTTCTGATTATTTTTACTTTCTGAAACTGTCAACTATTTTTTACCAAAATCATTAAATTATTTAACTAAAATTTAATCCTAATCCCACATTTTTCTTTTATTTTTTAACAGTAAATGAAAAGTAATACACGCAGTGCTCAATGAATGAGAATGAGACGCAGTCGACAGGACCCAAAAAGACGATGTTGATTGAGTGCATTTCGCGTGACATTCCCTGAAAGATACTTCAGAAGCGCCTAGATATAATTATAAGGATAAAAGGCTATAAAGAAAGGATAGCTATAATAGTGTATAGGGAGGCAGGCAGCATCCACAAATGAACTTCAATCCGGCCAGCGTTGTAGCCGCCGCAGCAGCAGCCGCCCATCAGCATCCCACAGTGCATCATCATCATCATCATCATCCTTATTTAAGCCACCATCAGACACTGCAACACCACTCCCAGCAGCAGCAACATCAGCAGCAGCAGCAGCAACATCAGCAGCAGCAGCAACAGCAACAGTTGCTGATACCACTGCCCGGCGGTGCTGGAGGCGGAGGTAGCATCCCAGCGGGCGGTGGCGGTGGCAGCGGCGGTGACACCTCACCCAAGATCATGGAGTGGACCAATGACGATGCTTTGGAACTGATTGAACAGTATCGCTGCCATACGGAACTATGGAATCGCGCCGATCCCAAGTACAAGGATAAACTATGTCGCTTCCGTGCCTGGTCAGAGATCGCCGAGCGTTTTGGCTGCAGCAAGGCGGAGGTCGAGCGGAAGATGAATGTGCTCTTAACCCAATATCGGCGGGAGAAGCACAAGATGTTCGTGAAGATCTATCAGGGCATTCAGCCCAATCCGTCCAAATGGTATGCCTTTAAGCGTTTCGATTTCATGGAAGCCGGCGGCGGAAGTCTCAGTGGCGGTGGAGGTGGTGGTGCTGGTGGTGGTGGTGTGCCAGGTGTTAATGCCACCGGTGGCAGTAATCTGGTGCCCAATCCTGTCTCCTCATCGGCAGCCGCTGCCGCTCATAACGGGTTAAATGGACTCGCAGCTGCCGCTGTGGCAGCAGCGGCATACGAGAGTGGCACCATTGCGGCGGCGGGCAACGGCGGTGGTGCAGCAAATGTGGGTGGCGGAGGTGGCAACGGATCACAGCCCGGCATGCAGCACAGACGCATCAAGACCAAAGAGATGAAATATTTTGGAACGGTGAGTAATGTTTACTTTCCTTTTGTTTTGTATTATTAAGTTTTTATTATGTGATTAGTCAGAAAATGTTTCTAAATTTAGGATTGAACATTAAATTTTAGGAGGGGAAATTAAGGATTAAGAAATTCAAAGCAGCATGTTAATGTTTTAGTTTCCTAATCCTTAATTGTATATATATGTAATTATATATATATATATATATTAATAAAACTATCCAAGGAAAATATGAGGAATATTAAAAACAGTGCCAAGTGTATTTTTTTATATATTTATATTTAAAAAAAATGTATATATATATTTTTTAAATAATATCTTGGGAAAATTAAGAAAAAACGATTTTAGATATAATAATTTAAAAATTATATTGAAATATCTAATAAAACTCTCTAAGAAAAAAATATAAGGAATATTAAAAGCAGTGCCAAGTGTTTTTTTTTTAATCCTTAGTCCCTATAATTTAATTATAATTTTAAATATATATATTTATATTTATTATGGTAAAAAAATTTCAAAAATTTCCAAATTCTCCTGTTCTTCATTTCCTGCAAAAAGAAAAACAATGAAAATTCTTTGCAAAAAAATATATGTACAATAGGTTATTAACTTAATCAAAAGGTAATCAAATTAACTGGAATTGATTACAAAAAAATATCTTGTCAGCCATATAACGAGGAATCATTAATGACATATTTTTATTTCATTGAGTAAAAAAAACCCTTATCAATTGGTTAAACAATCAAAGTCCAAATCGAAAAATGATGAAAAATTAACTAGAATTAAAACATAGCCTTAACCCTAGAAGGTCAATAAACGAGCGATTAAAGGGGATTCCAAGCATTTTATATAATCATTACGTTTAAATAAAAATGATTTACTTTATATTCAAGCTAAAGTCCTTTAACCTTTCTATGGAAAAATATTTGATTTGTTTGTATTTTAGATTAAATATAATTCTAAGGAAATACCATGTAACACGTGTGCCTTAATTTTTGCTTAGCAACCGAAATTTCCTCTTTATTTTGATTGAATTTATTTCGCCTCTTATCAATCGAAATTTTTGACAGACAAGTGAGGAAATATATAAAAACGTTTCTAGTGTTAATTTCAATCAAAACAACTTCTCGAATTAACTGTGAAATCAGCGAGAGGGGGGAGCGAGAGTTGTACTGAATGGAAAGAGAGAGAGAGAGTGCGCCTGTTCCAAAGAGAGAGTGACTTGCGGTTGAGCAGAAGAGAGAGCAAGAGAAACCGCCAGAAAAACCATGTGCGCAAGTGACTTGCTGTTTTCTGCACCAGAGCGCCAAGCTCCAACCACTCTCGCTCTCTCTCTCCCAACAACAGCCCCTCACACTCACTCACTCTCTCTCTCTCTCTGGCATTCGTGTGCGCTTGCTTGTGTGCTTTTTTGTTGTTGACGATCAAAACAGAATTAAAATTTTACGCATAAATTTTTCTTAGAAATGCGCAGTGGTGTGTGTGTGAGGCATTGGCCCCAGCTCCCCCTCCCTCAATCACCACCCCTCTCGCCCTCACTCGCTCTCTGTCTGTCTGCTTGTGTTGTTGGTATTTTTGTTGTTTTTATTTGCGTTGTCGCGCCAGGCAAGCAAAGTGTACGAGTGGGAGGGGGAGGAGGTGGTGGTGTGTATTGGGGGGCCCTGACATTTCGTCGCCGCTCTTCTTCTTCTTCTTCTTACTCGCCTTCTTCTTGTTATTGTTGTTGCTCTGTATGATGAAATGTTTGTTTTGCACGGCGAAATGTGTTGGCGACGGCGACGTCGACAGCGGCTGAGGCAGCGGCAGCGACGCTTGCTACACTTGCTACAGCGATTTTTGTTTTTTCTTTCATTCGGGTCTCCATTTGGTACCGTTTGTTTTTTTTTTGAATACACTTACTGAGAGGGTATAGTTATTATTTAAGAAGAAATAATTTGTTTAAGGATTAACGGGTTAGGGTATTACACAGAGATAAAAATTTTGCCATAGATGTTACAAGAAAACTTGATTTATAAAAATTTTTATTTTTAAAATCCAAAAGGGTATATAACTCGGGATCTAAGACAGTTAGGGCTACCAATTTTGGTATGTGGACTTAAGAAAGGAATATAAATGTTAAAAAATATTTAACAACTGTATTTTTTTTTTTAATTACGGAGATAAGAAGATGGGATATAGATACATAAGTATATCTTTCATATACTAAACTAAACTTTAATTCTATTATTACAAAAATAAACAAATCTCAAAAAATTAAAAGCTATAGCTACCAATTTTTGTACATAGGGTTGTAAAAAGAGGCAACTATAAAAATATTTGTTTTACAAATCGGAAAGGACTTAAATCTCGGGATCTATATCAGTTACTAATACCAATTTTGGGATGTGTACTTAGATGACAAATCTAAATTAAACTAAATTAAATTAAATCTATTAAATAATATTTATTGTTAAAGTACAACTGTATTTTAAAATTAAGATATGACATAAAAAAAAATTACCTAATAAAATATTCTCTATTTAAATATTATTATTCTATAAATTCCCCAATCTTAAAACCTACAAAAACTTGAGCTATTAATTTTAGGATGTGAGTTTTAACGAAAACATTAAATATGAATAAACATTTTTCTTCTATATTACGCAATCTGGAAATTATAAATTAATATAAAAAAAAAACAAAAAAATTAACTAAATTTCTGGATATACAAAAGCTAAAGCTAAGAAATTTTGGATTAAGATTTAAAAGAAAAATCTACGTTTTTATAAAATTTCATTTCCATTTCTAAATAAATGTTTTTTAAAAAGTTGAGTAAGAAATTTTTAAGCCTAGTGGAGTAAACTCTTCTAAGACTAATGCATTTTATTATTTTGATTATCAATTGAACATTTATCTTTTATTTCCTTTATTTTGACTATAATTTATTTATGTTTAATTAATTTTAATTCTAGTTGTATGTGCTGATGTCTCACTTTAACAAATAATTAATTTTACTAACTACTAGTAGCTTTTGAGTCTTGAAAACTTTGCTTTAGACGTTAGGGAGGAGAAGGTCCTTGTTTTTATTGTTGCTGTAGTGACGTTTTTGTTTTGTGGTTACCACCCCCACCGCCACCCCCTTGTATTCCTGACCCCCCTCTTATGTTTTGCTGTGGCGGCTCTGGTTTGAGGGGGAGGGACGTCCTTGTCCGGGCGTGATTCGTTCTTCGTTGGAAGCTTTTGTTTTTACTTGGCGCTCTGTTGTTTGTCAGACTTATCAAAACAAAATGCCAGGAGTTGTTGTAGTTGTTGTTGTTGCTGGTGAGATGGTGCTTCTTCTAGCCTGTTTTCGTTCGCTTTTTTGCTGCTGCTGTTTTTCTGGAAAACAAATGAAAATTTTTACCAAGGAAAAGAGAATATAAAACTTGGCGCCTGGACTTTTTGTCGGGTTTTTTGTTTTTCGCTCCCCAACATCGTGGGAGTGGGTGGTATTTGGGGGCGTGGCCCCGGCTAAATGCATGCAACTTGTTTGTCCAAGTCATGTCACCTTTGCTTTCTGGTTTTGTGGTTCCCATAAGGCTTTTTGACATTTATGGCCATCTGAATAGTGACAGGCACTGACAAGAAATATAACAAAAAAGTTAAAAGATAATTATTAAATAATTAAATAAATAATAAAGAATAATTCATTTTATTTTTTCATTATTAAAAGGTTTTTTAACCGAATAAAACTTAATTAAAAGTTCAAAAATAGTTAATATATAATTAAATAAATACGAACGAAAAGGTATTTAAACCGAATTAAAATAAAGGGTTCTAATTTTCTTATTTTGTTTCTAAAAATTACTTAATTATATTTTATACTAATAGTTAACTTGAATTTGGGTTTTAAAAAGGAATTCAGGACTTCAGGCATTCTCGTAATCTTTATTTTAGAAACAGTTAATATAATTATTAAAGCAAGGCATAAAATAATCTAATATCATTCTTTTTTAGTGGCATTTTCCCCAAGAAAGCTAATAAAGTTTTATTTTAATATTTAATTTAAAAATTTCAATGATTAATTAGCTCAATCGAAGCTTATTAACTAATTTGAATGCTAAGGATTTATTTCTGCTTAGTTTGATGAAGATTAGATTGGTTCTGACCAGACAGCTGGCTTTTTTTCTCCCATTTTTATTTTCCTTTTATTTCCCTGATTTTCTTTTTTTTTTTGTTTTTTGTTTTGGCTTTAGTCTCGTGTTGTAGTATTATTTCTTTTTTTTCTGTTCCTGCGTCATTATTATTTGCGTGTGCAGGCACCAACAACGCCGCCCACGCCCCCTTTTTAGACGCCGCCCACCAACGGATTTACCACCCTCTCTCCTCCCCCGTCGCACGCCCACTAAAGCAGCCCAACACCCACCCCCCCCATATTGTTATGTATTTTTGTTCATATTTTGCAATTGTTTTGCTTCTGCAGTATTTTCCTCAAGACAAGTGAACAACAAGAAACCAACAAAAACAATAAGAAGAAAACAATATAGTTGCTATTGTTGTTTTTGTTGTTGTTATTGTTGTTGTTTGGGTTTGTTGTCCCGCAATGTTGTGGCTAAGCTAGCTAGACTCACGCACTGCGACCCATCTGCCACCCACCGCCCCCTGTTAAGATCCCACGCAACCTTCAATACTGGCAAAAAATTAACTTGTGAAATTAAATAATTATGATTAATTAATAATATACAAAAAATATAATAATAAAAAATTGTTAACTATATTGTATAATTCTTTGTCTATATTTTTTGTTAATATAATTTTTTTTTGTAACATTTACATATATTCTTAATTCAGCAATTCCTTATTTTTAGTTTGGAAGGCAAATAATGCTTCGGATTTTTAGGCAAACGCAAACCAAGGGTATGTCGAAGACTTTCCGAAGTCTGCCGAAGGCTTGTCGAAGCCTACAGAAGGCTGTTCGAAACCTGCCGAAGGCTGGTCGTAGTTTGCCGAAGGCCGGTTGAAGCGTGCCGAAACTGATCGAAGCCTGTCAAACGCTAGTTCAAAACTGCCGAAGGCTGTTCGAAGCCTGCCGAAGCCTGATCGGAGCCTGCCGAAGGCTGGTTAAAACCTGCCGAAGACTGGTCGAAGCTCGCCGAAGTTGGCCGAACAACATTACACCTACTTAACGGGAAATAAATTTTATTAAAAAAAAAAGAGAAAATTCATTTCTCCCAACCAAAGCTTATATACCTTTGCAGTTTGCTATTGAATTACTTTGCTTCTTCAACTTTCTCAAAATATTATTTTTCAGTAAATTTTGTTCAAATAGTTTTTCTTTTAGTGTAAATTTTCACTTGTTTGTGTTTCGTATTGTTTCTGCTGCTGGAGCGGAGCAACAGTAGCGAGAGTATCAGGCCTGTTTTGTTGTTGTTGTTGCTGTAATGCGCGTTGTTTTGTTTTCTCCTTGCATTGCCTATAACCCTAGTATTTTTCCCTACCTACCCCCCCCCAGCCCCATTTTCCGCCCCATCCCGTGACGGTGGGTGGAATGAAAAGTGCAAGGCAAATAAGCAGCAAAACTGCAACTGCGACGCCGGCAGCGAAGTTGGCGTTTGTTTTTGTTTACTCATTCATTGCAAAGTTGTTTAGAGCCAAGCGCGCAGCGTATGGTTTTTCCTTCTCCTCCTACTATTTTTTGTTTTTGTTTTTGCTATGATGATAATGATGATAGCGATGATAGGGTTTATTTTTTATTTTTTGCATTGGGGGTGGTGGGTTGGAAAAGCATGGGGACGCGCACGTTGCCCCAAAAAGGAGTTTGCTAAAACTTATGCAAGAATTTTTGAATTTCTGGGCAAGCATAAGGGAAAGTTCAATAGGGTGGAGATGGTTTCCAAGGAAATAAGCAAGTTCTAATGAAAAAAGGGAATAGTTAATTAAAGGAACTGAAAATAGTGGAAAGATGGTTTTGAGACAAAAATTAAAAATCTCTCTTGAAATATTTACCTAATTAAGTTTTAGTATTTATTAATATAATATTTTATTTCTTTATTAAGAAATCAAGCTTAAGGGATTAAGTTTCCGTATTTATTAATAATCTAAATATAACATTTTATTTATTCATTAACATTTTATATTCTTTCGATAAAAAAAATTATAATGATATCTACTTATTGCCAAAAAATAATGCAAGGACAAGGGCAATACTAGTTTTATATATTTAGGAACTTGAGAATTCTAAGCTTCACCAGTTTCCGGTATCTATAAGGTTACCTAAAATGTATTTTGAAATATATTATTATATCCTTTTAAAAGAGATTTAATTTAACCATATTTTAAAATTTATTTCTATTTGGAGCATCTACAAAGAATAATATAAATTTAATAAACCAAGAAAACATTTTATATTTATTATCAACATATTTAAAATCAACCCCACAAATAATTTTATATAAAATAAGGAATTTCTTAAACAAAGTATAAATATATTCAAATACCAAGTTTATAATTCTTTAGAAACCTTTTTCTAAATGAAATCCCTTAATCCCTTTTTTTCTATAAATTTTATACTAAAACTTTTAGCAAGATCTTGAAGTAAACCCAAAGATAGTTTTGCATTGTCACCTGCCAAGAAGTGACGCTTTCTCGCTGTCTCAATCAGACATTCACCGGCGCTTACCGCAATGCATTTTCAATTGCAATTGCCATTTGTTCCACTGTTAATTTTACGACTCCCCACGACCAGTGTAAAATCCCCCACCTATTTTAGAGTGCAGGGAGTGGGAAGGGGAGGGAAGAGAGTGGTATTTGGGGCTTTTGTGTGCGGCGCTTGCGCTTGCGGTTTTCATGTTAGTGTAGCAGTTACTCGCCGTATTTGGTTTATGTTTTTGTTGTTGCTGCTGCTGCTGCCCGATGCCGCCGCTGCCGCTGCGGTGTATGCGCTTTTGCTTTTGCGAAAATATCGCCATCGTACTTCAAAAACATTTGCGTGCGCAGCAGATGGATACAGTGGAGTTTCTATGGGTTGGATATCAAAAAGATAATTTTTAGAAATTTAGGGTATATATTTTTTATAACAATTTAAGGAATTTAAACTTATGTTTCTGGGATTAGGGTGATGGTTATTATCATAAACTAGTTCATATTAATTTGTTATTCCAATGGTTATTAGTTTTCTGCATTGATCTTTGTTACTAAAATAATTTAATTTAACACATTCTAGAAGCAATTTAGGTGAATAAATTATATAAAACTAATATTTTATTTATATTTTATGATATTTATTAAAAAAAAGTATTTAAATAATATCCGGGATAATATAATAAAGAAATAATATCATAAAGTAAAAACTTGAAGTTCTAGGCAAGTTCCACTGCAAATTTGGACACAGGGAGCTCGCGACAATTGTGAATGGGCCGACAAGGAGAAAGGTGCGGTGAAGGGAAGGAGAAAGAAAGAGGGCGGACGAAGAGAAAAGGTATGTGGAAGGAGGCACAGGTTGGGGGTACAGAGAGAGAGAGGGGGGAGAGCGCATTTCGTGCCAAAGGAGTAGAAACAGCGACGACGACGACGCGTAGTTTGTATTGTGTGTTATTTATTCATTGGATTGGATGATAATCAGTTTGTTTACATTTTTCAGTTGCACACACACTCACACTTACAAACATACACACGTGGGAGAGAGTGGGAGAGAGAGAGAGTGGAAGAGCTAGCAAGCGAGTTCATTCTCTTGTCTGTTTTATTTTATTTGCTTTAACAAAATAATAATACAGACATGCAAACACGCACACAACGGACACACACACACACACTCTGCTCTGAATGCGTAAACAACAAAAGCAGCTGCAACAACAATAATAATAGCAGTCGTAAGAGGGGAGGTGGGAAGGCGTTGGGGGAGGGGTGGGCGGGGGTTCGCAGTTGAGGAAACTTAAAAACAGCAGCAAATGCAGAAACAACAATAATAACAACAAATAAACAGAGCAGGTTGAATTCTTTTTCTTGGGAAATGCCCCAATAAACAAACAGCAACATTTCCATTTAAATTGTTGATTTTTAAAAATTATTTGGGGGAAATTTTAAAATTAATTAATGAAAGGAAAAATCAGTAAATAAGCTATTTATATTTTAGGTTATTCAATCTCTTTTGTTTTTGTCACTGGAAAGTTCTAGGCGCCACAATTGAGACAGACATGAAATAAAAAGAGGGGGAGAGGCGGCAAAGAGATCGGAGCAGACAGAGCGGGATAGCAGGGCAGACAGGAAAGAGAATGAGCGCTTGCTTTGATCACCGTTTTGACCATTAAACACTTTATTGCCGTTGTTGTTGTTGTTGGCCTCAAACGTGGGGTAGGTTAATGCTAATGCCGTCGTCGTCTTCGGTGGCTGATCATTAAAAGCCCTCTCTAGACCTCTCTCTCTCTCTCTTAAGTCATCCCCTTTACATTTGCTCTTTCTTCTGGTTCTTTTAAGCACAGAAGTATTCTAAGCAGGTTGTTCTCTTTCGCTGAGAAGCTCTCTCTGCTAACTAATGCTGACATTTGCAAAAGATTTCGCACAAAAAAAAAAGAACAACAAACAAAAGTTGGGGGATATTGATATTGAATATGTTTATTTTGGGTTCGGTGCGTTTTACTAGATTTAGGGATGATGTAATAGACAACTCCAATCAAAACATAATAGATATTAAATAATTATATTATTATTATTATTAAAGAGCTTTATATTAAATCTTAACATCTTTAAAGACGTAATATTTTAAAAGTTTTACATTTCTTATTAAAATAATTTTAGTACATTTGAATTTAACATTTATGTGTTATTAAATGATCTTTAAAATATCATTTTTATGATAATTAATATCTTTAAAATTTTTAAACAAAAATAGTATAATATTATTTATTTTTAAAATTAATTAATTTCTTTAAATTGGCTTAAATAAATTAAATAGCAGAATATAAAATGAAACCTAAGCAAATATATTACATATCAAATGTCATATCAAAAAAAAACACCGTTAATGTGTCTCTTTGTGACTCACCCACTCTTTAAAGATCAACAACAACCTTCTCTCTCTCTCTTTCTCTCTTTTAGACTTGGAGCACATTTTTAGTTCTCTTAAAATCGTAGCTTTTTTTCTCTCCCGCTCTCTGCTCATTCGAAAATTTTTACTACGTCGCTAGAATAATTTTCGGTCAAAAATATTACGAGTTCCGAGTCGCGTTGTCGTAGCTTTCGCACACACAACAAAAAAAAAGGTTATTCATTCTAAAAACAAGACAAAATGCATTACAATAATAATAGTAATAGTTTACGATCCCCGGGGATTCACCGTAGAATTCCCTCAGAGCAAACGGCAGCGACAAACACATCAAACGTAAGTTTATTATTATTATTATTATTATTATTTTTTTTTTTTTTTGCGGCATTCAGTGGGTTAAAGGGGGGCAGGGGGCGTTTGTTTGAAAACTTCGCGCACTTTGCCACCTGTCCACGTGTGTGTCTATCTCTCTCGCTCTCTCTGTGTTATTGTTGTTTTGTTGTGTGTGCGTGCGTGTGTCTGCTAATTTGTTTTGATCGCTTCGTGTGTTTGCAATATAAAAAAAAAATGGGAAACAACAAAAACAAAGAAAACAATAACACGATTTCAGCGCTTGCTTGACCATTGAAAAAGTCAAAATTATTATTTATTTACCAAATATTACCATAATTTGGTCAATCTTCTCGTGCTTTCAGGCTTTTAAATTTATGTTTTGCATTTACTTTAACAATGTTTTTAAGAAAAAAAAATTAACCAAATCAACTTTTGCCAGGGGGTTTGACCGGCATTGGAATGTGCTGCTTAAAAAAAAAGAAGTAAACAAATAAATTATAAAATTTCTCCGGGAATCACAGACTAGAATTAGAATAATTTCAGCTTGAATTGAAATGCAAATAAAATGAGCTTTATAATGCTGATAATTATTTAATTGACTAACTTATAATGAATATTAAATATAATATCGAAAAGGTTTTGTTTAATTGATATAATATTCAATAAATATAAATAAATGAAATAAAGTTAGACTTTTTAAAATTATTGTGTTGCTATTATTTGGCAAACTTTTAATTATCTAGTACTTAAAATTAAAATAGTCAATGGTTGAAAGTATAAATATTTGTAAAAATATTTGTATAATCCTAAATATTAAAATTAAAATTAAAGTGTTAGTTCATTTCTTTTAAATGTTTTATAAATCTTTCAAAAATGTGTAATAAAAAACTCAAAGTACAAACTTCGGAATAGTTTATTTCTCTGTTCCAATCAATAATATTTTATTTATATACATACATATGTATATAAAAAACTAGAATTCCTATTCATCATGATTATCCCAAAAGTTAAACATAAGACCTTAATAATAACCAAGTTCACATGATTAGTTAAATGTTCTTAAATAGTCATCATTACTATTTAGTTCTCAAAATCTAATTTCATTGCTATCTCGAGAATTTATTAGATTCACACTTATGAAACGGGTTTGGCAGTGCTATCGGGTCTATAAAGAGACTCTCTTCTTCGATAAGAGATAAGGACGTAAAAGATAAACAAATCTGTGCTTATACTGCATATATTGGGGTAATAGGAACAGTCAGTAAATGGCAGACTATATTTGTATTATTACAGAGCTATAGCAGCTACAGATTTTAAATGTAACATTTTCCTCTATTTTTTTTTCGATCGTTTGTATTTCAGCAATATGATATAGACATCCGATTTTCATAAAATTTTACATAAAAATGGTAGATTAATATATAATGGGTATTTATTAAATTAGGTGAAAATCTGTTGAAAACTGGAAAAGTTATAATACATTTCTCTTTAAAATTTTCGATCGTTCCTATGGCAGCTATATATATATAGTCCACCGATTCGCCATGCTTCGACTTATATACTAGTAAAATTATATAAAATAATAACTGCATAGTTTCATTCAAATAGCTTAAATTTGTTCCAAAACACTTCTCGCACATCTGTGCATATGATTCCCAACTGGTTCTAACCTCCCCGGAACGAAGTGACTTCTGCCAGCCAAGTATCAGAAATGTGTTATGTTACAAAAGTTGCAAGTCATTGTTTATTAGTGTTCAAAGTTAGTAAATGATCATACATACATACTTACTGACCATAGATACTTACTGATCATACATTCATACTGGTCATCGATTCTTACAAATCATAGTTACTTACTGGTCATAGATACTTACTGTTCAGAGTTACTTAGTGTTAATAGAAACTGACTGATCATACTTAATTACTGTTCATAGTTAATTAGTGGTCATTGTTAATTACTGATCATAGTTCTATAAATCGTCCGATTGTTCCTATGGCAGCTATATATATGTATATATGGTCCACCGATTCGCCATGCTCCGATTTATAAACTTGTAAAATTATATAGAAGAATAACACCATAGTTTCATTCAAAGAGCTTAAATTTGTTCCAAAACAAATCTCGCACATCTGTGCATATAATTGCCAACTGGTTCTAACATCCCCGGAACGAAGTGACTTCTGCCGGCCACGTCTTAGAAATGTGTTGTGTTACAAAAGTTGCAAGTCATTGTTTATTAGTGTTTAAAGTTAGTAAATGATCACACATACATACTTACTGGTCATAGGTAATTACTGGTCATAGTTAATTAGTGGCTATAGATACTTACTGTTCAGAGTTACTTATGTTACTGCTCATAGTTACTTAGTGCTCAAAGTTAATTAGTGGTCATAGTTAATTACTGATCATAGTTCTATAAATTGTCCGATTGTTCCTATGTCAGATATATATATGTATATATAGTCCACCGATTCGGCATGCTCTGATTTATAAACTTGTAAAATTATATAGAAGAATAACACCATAGTTTCATTCAAAGAGCTTAAATTTGTTCCAAAACAAATCTCGCACATCTGTGCATATAATTCCCAACTGGTTCTAACATCCCCGGAACGAAGTGACTTCTGCCGGCCACGTCTTAGAAATGTGTTGTGTTACAAAAGTTGCAAGTCATTGTTTATTAGTGTTCAAAGTTAGTAAATGATCACACATACATACTTACTGGTCATAGGTAATTACTGGTCATAGTTAATTAGTGGCTATAGATACTTACTGTTCAGAGTTACTTATGTTACTGCTCATAGTTACTTAGTGCTCAAAGTTAATTAGTGGTCATAGTTAATTACTGATCATAGTTCTATAAATTGTCCGATTGTTCCTATGTCAGATATATATATGTATATATAGTCCACCGATTCGGCATGCTCTGATTTATAAACTTGTAAAGATATAAAGAATAACACCATAGTTTCATTCAAATAGCTTAAATTTGTTCCAAAACACATCTGACACATCAGGGCATATAATTCCCAACTTGTTCTAACATCCCCGGAACGAAGTGACTGCTGCCGGCCACGTCTTAGAAATGTGTTGTGTTACAAAAGTTGCAAGTCATTGTTTATTAGTGTTCAAAGTTAGTAAATGATCATACATACATACTTACTGGTCATAGGTAATTACTGGTCATAGTTACTTACTGTTCAATGTTAATTACTAATCATAGTTACTTACTGGTCATAGATACTTATAGTTCAGAGTTATTTACTGATAATAGATTCTTACTGATCATAGTTAATTAATGATCATACAGATCATAATTTTTAAAAATATATCAAATTTGTAATTTTTTAAGTTTAAAATTGAGTATGCATATTTATTACCCTTATAAAAAATTACATTTTAATTAATGCTCGTTTGGTTTCGTTTTGAGTATTTTAAACTTTGTTTAGTCAAACAAATTTTAATATAAAAACATGTTTAAATATTGAATATTTAAAGCTTAGTTTTGATCAATTTCCGATTGGATGTTATAATTTAATTGCTAAACTTGATCTGGAACTGGAAATAAATATCATTATAAATTTGTAAACTATTCCCTCGTAAGACATGGCGTATACTTAATTTAAGGGTTTCACGTTAAGTATACGCCATGTGTGCACTAGATTTCTCTTAAATAAATATAATATTAATGTAAAATAATATTTGTAAATCTAAAAATGAAAAAGATGATGAGTTTTGCCTTAGTTATTTTCCTATTTGGTTTTAATTTTAACAAGGGAGTTGGATAATTAATGGCAAATATGCTATAATCCACTAGTAACTTGTTGTACATTATACTACATTCTTTTAGACAATTAGTTTTTGATTTAACAAATTTAAAAGGCAATGTTAGAGCTTTTTAATCTAATTAGTAAGCTCTTAATTAATGGTTTTTCTTCACCAAACTTTATGGTCACAATATTAGTTCTCAAGTGGCTGGTATTATCTTGATGGGCCAATCTTTTTCGACTGCGTCACGATGACGAAAAGTCAGGAGCTAGTTTAAGAGACCTTTGGACACTGAAACCTATACTCTATTCCCCTCTAGAAATTTACCTTATCTCTAAAGTTTTTTTCGGTTTTGTTTTCTTCCAGATGGGCCTCAATATCCCCATGCTGATAGCAAGCAGTCAGACGCTGGACAGCTGGAATACGGCGGGTCAGTATTCGCCGCCGATATCGGGTTCCGGTGGCGGTGGATCCGATCGCGGAGGAAGTGGACCCCCGCCCCAGCAGCTCCGAGTGCCCCTGCCCATGAGCTATCATGGTGTGGGTGGTGGTGGAGGAGGAGGAGGTGGTGGCAGCAGTTCCAGCGATTTCCAGCAGAGTCCGCTGAAAACGATGGACACATCGGATAATGAGGATAATAATAACACCAAGGAGGATGTGGCAGCGGCAGCGGCCTTGGGCCAATTGGCGGCCAAAGTGGAGCGACGATCGCCGGCAAGCGGTGGTCCTGGCTCTGGACCTGGCGGCGGAGGCGGTGGCAGTATTGGAGAAGTCGGAGGAGGAGGCGGCGGCGGCGGCGGAGGAGGCTCTAGCAGTCGAGAGGCGAATGATCCACCCAGCGATCCCTTGCGTTCCGAGAGGACTCTCAGCGAAGCTGGCAGCAGTCCCATACCCAACACCAATATGCATGAGGCGCACAAGAATCACCTGCTTAATAGTCCAGCCAGTGGAGGTGGAAGAGCTGCCACACCCAGGCAGGCCCATGAGCAGCTGCACCATCATCCACACCCGCACCAGCACCATCTGCAGCAACAGCAGCAACACCAGCAGCAGCAGCAGCAACATGTCTCGCAGTTACATGGCCATGGCCATGATGATCTGGACATTAAGCAAGAGCTGGTGGATTACTTCCATGGTCAGGCTACTGGGGGTGTAGCTGCCCCACCACCGCCACCGGAATCCCATCGTTCGTACAGTTCGGCGGGTGAGGAGAGTCGCCTGCAACTGGTGGACATGGCCCAGGATCTGAGGGTGGCTCAGGCCAAGGCCAATTTTGGTGCCTTTGTGCTGCCACCGCAGAATAGTGATGCAAGTCAAACACCTGCCGTTGTTATGCCACTCAATATGCGAAAATTAACCAATTCCTCGAGTGCAGCAGCTGCTGCGGCAGCGGGTCATATGCTAATGAGCTCCCTGCTTGGCTCCCGGGAGAGTATGTCCGATGGCGAGGAACCCGATCCGGATAATGATGAGGCCACCGAATCAGCGGCCAGTCCGGGACACATCAAGAGCAGCGTTTCCGCCCAAGCGGCTGTGGCAGCCTCCGCTTTCTATGCCGAATCCCTGAATCGTGATGATTGTGACTTTATCGGTTCGAATGTGTCCCTCAAGCTAAGGACCATGGATCGCACGCAACGGATCATTGCCGAGAAGCTGATCAGTGAGGTGCTCTACTATGGACAGTTTAATGAGCTGGAACGTTCGGCCAGGATTCAGCCCAAGTGACAGTGGCGCCTCAAGAAGTGGACGACGACAACGACAACGACTACAACGGGTGCGGGAATGGCAATGGGCATGGGCATGGAAATGGGAATGGGCACAGGACTCGGTTTGGGCTTTGGTATGGGTTTAAGCAAAATCCGTTTGGCCGCACAGCATGGCAAATGAAGGTGATGCAGGGAGATGCAATCCAATTCCATTTGAAAATAGTCAATACACAGAGAGAAAAATAGCGAAGAGAGAACAGAAACAGAAACCAATACAGAAAAAAACACAGAGTACAACTTATATTTAGTTTTTTGGCCAGGAATCCACCGGGGTCACCATTTTGTACAAAAAAAAGCATGGTAAGAGAAAAAGGGGGCAGTGTTACTTAGCTGGAGAGATTAGAAGAAGGTTGGGGAAACGTTGGAGAAAGGTTGGAGAAATGGTACTTACATATATGAGAGAGCTAGAGAAAAGAGAGTGAGGGGAGAGATTTTAACAGGTTTTTTTTTTAATATTTTAAAATATATGCAGAGATGATAATGAATTAGTTTACGAACCTAAATCTATTTTAAAATACGTTATAAAATGGGCTTTATATTTTATAGTTTTACTTTTTCTAAATTGTTTGTGACTTTTTGACACATTTTAAAATTGATTTAAAATCTTAAGTGATTTCTTGGGCACCTCTGCTTATTTTATTGTAATAAAATAGCAAACAATTGATTTTTAATTAGATTTAAAATTAATATTCACAAGAATTTGATTCTCCAAAAAAAGGAACTATAAGTTCCAACAATTGTAACTTTTATCCTCCTAACATTAAATAGAAAATATTTACTTTGAATCTTTTAAATTTTTTTGAGGAAAGTTATTGGTTTAAATTAATATTTTGTTACCAATTTAGCATGTCTCCCCTCTCTCTCTATATATAAAAAAATACAACAAACAAACATAGAACACAAACCAAAGTTACTTTCTATTCTACATAAACAAACAGAGTTTCGTTTTTGTCCACAACTTCAATATTAAAGTACATTAAAATACATAGATTCATACATACATAGATACTAGATAGGGTTAGACTGGGTCTGGGTCCTGAGACATCTAACTAGCAGAATCTCAGTATTACTTATATACACACTACTACCGCAAAGAAAAATAATATATCAAGAATAGAAAGCAAAGCATTTGCCATGTTTTAGATAGATTTCTAATAGAAGTTTCGAGATCGATCGTCCACTTCAAGGCGTAATCTGATGGCTGATTGTTCCAGCTCGATATATATACATCTATATATATATATATATAGACCTCGCTCCTATACAAAAAATATAAAATAAAGAGAAAGAAAAACTATTGTAAAGACAAGGAAAAAGCGGCTGCTAAAAAGTCAAGCTCCAAAATTTTGGGCATTACTGTAACTCGAAGTTCCCCCAAGAGAGAGAAATATGGGGAAAAGGCAATTGTGCAAAAAAAAACCTATATGTAAAAATGGATATAAATATATATAAATATATCATTGTACCTTATTTTGAAACAGAAATGTTTTTTTAGTCACTTAAGTCTGGTCGTCGAAAAAACAGTCCAACCAAATCCAAACCCAACAAACTGAAACCAACCAACCAACAAAACAAAGTAAAAACAAAGTAAATATTATACAAAATACTGATATTGTCGTCACTAGTTCGTTAATGAAACAAAAAACAAAAAAAAAAAACCAACTACAACAAAAGCTAAACATTGTATATTTTTTGTGTTTATATTTTTTTTAGGTCCTAATGATGATTTTTGCATAATATTTAAGTAGCTTTTATTTTTATATATATATGCAAAGCAAAGCAGAGCAAAAAAAAAACAAAAATATTGGATTAATTTATATAAAATATATATATAAATATACATAAAAATATATATGTATGTGTATACCTAATGGGCAAATTAGTTAGTCACATAAACAATAGAGAGAGAGGAGAGAGAGACAGCTCGGCTTTTTGCTGTTTGCTGCTGCGTTTTTTAGCCTTTAGTTTTTACCTTTTAGCCTAGAAAAAATACAAAACAAACAACAAAATGTCCAAAACCGAAACACAATAGTCAAAAGTGTAAAAAAAACAAATATAATTGCAAATTATGCGTGTGTGTATGTATAAATTAATTGTCTGTAAAATTAGCGAGAATTGTGGGTGATGTGACCGAGAGTGTGCGTATGAAACAAAGAAGTGTAAACCAAAATTCGTTTTTTATGAATGTTTAAACAGCAGCTAAAAACAAAAAAAAAACATAAATAAATGTGTGTACCTATTTGTCTGACAAGCATTGTAAATGGTGTTACTTGTTTTTTCTGGTCTAGAATTTAGTAAAAGTTGGTATTTTTTAATTGATTTAAATTTTAAACAAATTTGTCAAAGTTTTCAAATATTTAAGGAAGCGCTCACCATTTTAGAAGCACTGCTTTCAACTGGGCACAGTTTGCAAAGTATTGCTTAAGGATTATAAAAGTTTAAGAGCTATTGAACCAGATTCAGTTTGGTTTAAGGCACAAGATCAGTACCGTTAGCTGTCTATCTGCTTGTGAAACTGTATTAACATTCATTACTGTTAAGTTGGTAAATCTAAAACTCCTGTAATTCCCCTCAAACTGTGTCATTTTGCACAAAACTGTAATTTTCCATATTTGACATGAATTTTACCCAAAAGCAGGCTGCTCTTCCGCTAGATGTCGCCTTTGCATGAATCCATGTAAAATTCAAATTCCTCTGAAAATTAAGAATAACTTTTCCCAAAATACAACAAAAACTTTCCTTGGTTTTTCTAATTTTACTTAATTTTTCCACTTTATATATAATTCTCTTCATTCTATAGTTACACAAGATAATAACTAAATCGTTTGCGTTATTGGTTTGTTTGATTTGTGTTTGTTTTTAGCATTACTCTGGTTTTCTTTTCTTCTTTGTGGTTTTTTGTTTTTAACTTAGAAACATAACTTAAGTGTCTGTCTTAAGGTGTATAAATAAAATTGGTTATACAATAAGGCTACGATTTGTTTTAATCATTAATTAATCAGTTACTCCTCTATATAATGTATACGCAAGCACATGACGCAAAAATTTCACATACATAAATTAATAGTTTTCATTTCACATAAGTTTCAAATTTATTAGGTTTGATTTAATGCCACCGAAATGATTTAAAAAGAAACATTTAAAATGTGAAAATGCACTGAAAATTTTCCAATTTGATTTTCATTCTTTCACAAAATTTGCCTAGTAATTTTCTTCTTTTGATTTTCTTTTTTTTTTTTCGTTTGCCAACCAAGATGTATAAAATCAAAGCGAATCCTTTTGTTTTTGTATAAAAAGAACACAAAGCAAAAAGATTTGAAAATTTTGTGCGCAGCGTTGTTGGGTCGCGTTGGCTTCCGGATGAGGCAGATATATTGTGGGTCAAGGGATTTTGTATCCTCTGAACGAACGAACACACACAGGATCTGTCTTAGAACTCAAAGTTGAACGAATTATTGCGACCACCGCCGCCGGCGCCGCCATTAAATTGGAAGAATGAGCGGAACATTTGATTCGGATCGAAGTCAGCTGAAAGGATAAGAAATGATATACATTAATATAATATTTCTAATTTAAATTATAGGTTTAAGAGGATTTTTACGCTGTGTTCAAATGTCTACAGTTTTACAGCATACTTTCTGTATTTTTACATTACACTTGGTAGGTAAAAATACCTCAGTACTTTGCAAACAGTTTGTAAAAGGATTCTTCTCCCTCACCTTGCTCTTGCTCCTCGATATCCTGCCCACTGTCATAGCGCGACTTCTTCCTGGCATCAGACAGTATGGCATATGCCTCGCCCACCTCCTTGAACTTCAGCTCCTCCTCCTTACGCTCCTCGGCACTGCTATTCGCATGCCTATCGGGATGATGTACCAGTGCCTTCTTACGATACGCCTTCTTAATCTCATCATCGCTGGCATTACGTCCGATGCCAAGGATCTTATAGTAATCCTTTCGTTTCGATTTCTTCAGCGCAAACTTGGCATCGCGCAACAAGCGCTTAATCTCTGGCGTCTTCTCCAACTGCAATGCCGTCTCATAGTCGGCCACCGCCTCCTCGAACTTCTCCAGATCATTAAAGCAGCGGGCACGTAACAGCAGAGCCTTCAGATATTGACTATTTAGCTCCAATACACGATTGCAGTCAGTTACCGCTTCGCGCAAGTTACCAATGCGGGTATTGACCAGGGCACGATTATACAACAATTTCGAATTAATATCCTTGTTGTGCTCATCAATCTTCAAGGCGTCCGTGTAAATGACATGTGCCTCACGATAACGACCCGATTTAAACAGCATATTGCCATTCTCCTTCATCTCCTTGAGCTGTTTGCACTTGCTGCGCATTTGCTTAGACTTGTGATGATCAGGATCGAGGGTTAAGGCGCGCTCAAAATGCAATATGCCCTTGTCCAGGTTGTCAGTATAATACAGGCACAATCCTCTCACATAAATGGCATCCGCTGAGGTGGTATCCAGCTTCATAACGCCCACGGCAATGTCTAAGGCCTCATCGCAGCGTCCCAGAAATGCAAGGCACTCGGCTTTCAAAAGGCGATATCTAAGAACAATTATAGAGATTAATATGGGAAATAACTCAAAACTAAGCAGAGAGACTTACCTCAAGCAGGCTGGTGCCATTTTCAAGGCACTATCCAGATAAAAGACCACATTGCGGTATGCCTTTGAATCATAATTGGTCTGTATGGTGGCCTCCAGTTGTCGTAGCTTCTGTACCGCCGACTGTTCACCGCTCAGTGCTGTGCTCTGTGAGTTGAGCTCCGCCACTGTTTTAACCGCCTGCTCCGTACCGATAATGTCACCGAGAGCCAGGCAACATTTGGCCACCCGTATGTAGGCCTTCTCGAAGCCAGGATCGATACGGATGGCATGGCGGGCGTCCGTTAAGGCGCTATTATAGTTGAGCAGCATCATGTAGCAGGCAGCCCGATTGCCATAGTAGGCCGCCGAGTCAGGACATAACGATATGGCATCCGTATAGAGCTTGAGTGCATTTTGATAGTTTTGTGCCTTGTATTGGTCGTTGCCCAGCTTCTTTTTCTCTTCGGCGATGCTGTAAGACAGAAGAAAACAATTTTCTTGGTCAATCCTTGGGGCTTTAGGCTCGCTTGCATAAAGGACGGCGGGGGAGGAGGACCTCGGTCTACATAATTTGAATTTTTAATTTCATGTCGTCGTCGTGTCGTCAACTGAGTCGAAGTAACAGCCGCGGGCCTGGTCTCCTCCTCCTCAACCATTCTTCGTCTTGCGTAGAAATATAAAGAACAAGTTGGAATAAAATGGCACAACGAAAAGCAACAGGAAGTAATCCGCTTGATGTTGGCCAGACGTCTTTTCAAAAGTGCACAGTGACCCAAAGCATAGGCGGAAATAGTGATTTCTTAATTGACATTTTTCATATCAAAAGAAATTTAAAGGGTTTGAGGTTTTTTTAAATAAGAGAGATTGAAAAATTCATCATTTTATGATGTAGCTATTAAAAAATCTGTATCTGCTAAAGCTGCTTTGCTTGTACTTTGCAGGCAAAGTATGGAAGGGTGAACTAAGGTAGGGGAGTCTCGCAGGAATAACACAAATACCTCTTTATGATACCATATAAAACCTTATAATTATGAGATTACTTTAGTTATTTGCGTCTGCATATGGGCGTTATGCATCTTGATATTATAGTACCTCAAAACTCCTTTTAAAAATCCCTCAATATATTAATCATGTAGAGTTTCACATTAATTATACATTAATTACATTAATTATACAAATAAAATGCCTTATACATTAATTACATTAATTATACAAATAAAATGCCTTAAAAACACCCAAGCAATTTGTTTAAAAGCCAAAAATGCTTTTGCCACAATTAATAATACAACTCGTTAGGAACTTTCCCGCCATCCTGACCGATCAATTTCCACTCCCATTCATTCGCTTGCATCCCATTTATAGCACACTGTACACTGCCCCCCTCTAGTTTCCATTCCCTATATTTTCCATTCCCCATTTTCCTTCTTTTTTTCCCCCCCATTTCCCATTTCCCATTTGAGGAAGTGCAACAACCTGCAGCCCCAGCTCAAATGGGCCAAGAAATTATGGCATCACAATGGCCGCCAATAGGGCGACACTAATGCGGACGCCAAAGAATCTACCGAAAGCCAAAGAAATTCTCCCATTTTTTTTCTCCCCCAACTCCCGGCACACTTGGAGTTGTGCCAGACAGAGTGTTTACTGTACTTGTCGCCAGTATTAAAGGCAGGGGAACCTAAGTGCTTTATGCCCCAACTTCATTGTTGTTATTCTCGATTTCACTCTTCTGGCTGTGCTTGTTATTTATTTGCTGGTGATTTCGATTCTCGGTTTCCTTTTGATTATTTACTTATTTTGTTCCATTAAAAATACATTCAAGGTACTGCAAAAATATCAAGAGTTATTTGTAGCATTTCGCACTTTACGTTTCTTTGTACTTTGTGGAATCTTTTTGCTTGATTGCAGATTGTAAGACAAACAATATGGAAAATGGTTTCTTTTTTGAGGTGTGGTTTTAGTAGATGTATTATATACATTTTATATATATATTTTATTAGTTGTTATTGGCAAATATTTATTTGATAGATTCCCTGTTAATAAAAGTTTAATGTTTGGCTATGCGGTTAAACTTTATTTTCAAAAGGGACATACTTTTTTATTGGAAGAAGATTCAATCAGACTTATTAAATGGAATTTTAAACATTAAAAACTCTTTGTAATTCTTTAAACATAAAGAACATAACAAATTACTCTAAATTCTAATAAAAAAAGCTCACAAGTTGCTTAAAATTCCTTGAAATAAAATACCATAGACAAACAAAGGTTGTTAATTACTCCTAGAAAAAAAGAATAATTAACCATTGCCCACACTGTGATTTTTCTTTTTGTCTTGTCATTTGTTCCTACAGACAAATATAAGAGGCTGCAAATTGGAGGGTGGCATTTTTTTCGGTTTTTTTTTTTTGCAAGTGCTCAGCACAAAACTTTTAATTGCTGCCATAACTTGGCAAAGCGGTCGCGGCCTGAACCGCAGAAATGGGGGCAAAAATGGGGCTTTCGGATATCTTGGCAAGGAGAGAACCGCAGCAGTTTGCATAACAATTAGAGAAAACCCATAAAAGTCAAAAATTCGCTTGCGCTTGATTGGGCAACATTTTAGAAAGCCATTTGTTAAGGGGGAAACCCCCTTTTACTAGAGTCCTGACTGCCCAAAAAAGTAGGCAACGCTTTGCATTTTCACAAAAGGCGTGGATAACTTCAACAAGGATTCGCGGGGGGCGAAAAAAGAAATAAAGAAAACGAAAAGGAGCTGATTTAAATTAAGTAGTGGGTGGGTGTATGTATGCACAACATAAAAGCACTGGTTAGATAAATAAGGCTCAAAGGGGGACCGCCGCAGCACAACCACCTGAATGGCAGGAAAAACACAGGTAAAAATAAGGGAAAAAGAAATGGTAAACGGAAAACGAATAAAAAAAGGAACAGAAGAATGAATGCAAAGCATGCAATGCGGATTTAAGCATATATTTAGCTTACATTTGAGCTCAAAATAATAGCTATGTTTAAATCAAAGGATATCCCCCAAAGGGTTGGGCTTTTGTTTGAATATTTATTATTATTTTGGGGGGGTGCCTTTGTTTTCCCCTAGTTATCTTTTATAATAATTATTATTTAATATAAAGTCTCTTTCATAAAGCTGTATTTATAGATATTATATTTATTAGAACAGAATATTCGATTGTTATTTTCTGTTGAAATTCTCTGTTCAATATTAAATAAAAACTTTTTCCAGCGTTTCCTTTTTAGGTAAATTAAAAATTGTTTTCATTATCGATGTAGTTATTTGAATAAAAATATTGAGAACTCAATAAATATTATATTAAGAACTTTTTGAATAGGTTGAACACTTAGAATTGTTTTTACTTGAACTTAAAAAATTCAGTTTAAAATCCCATAGCCCTTTTTTGTTATTAAATACAATAATTTAGAGAGGAAATATAGTTTAGAAAATATATTTTTCATGTTACTCTTTACATTTTTTAATCCCTTGATTAAATGGGAGAAGAACATTAATAAATGAATTTATAACTCTTATTGAATAAATCTGGTTTTTATTTAAACTTCAATGAAATATCATCTGTATCCAAATATCTCCCATTAATATCCCCCATAAATCCCCTCTAGTTCCTATAATCTTGACCTCCATTGTCCGTACGTGTTTCACAGACAATGTATGGAGTGCCTTCAGGTCATAGTAAAGTTCAATGCGCGATAAGCGAAGTCAATGGTAGAAGAACATTCGAGGAATGTTATAGAGGAATGGGAATGGGAATGTGAATGGAAATCCAAATGCATAGTCCCGGAATGGATTGGAATAATCATTCCCTCATGAATATGCACAGCTCGTGGGGTAAACTTGGAGGGGAGGAGAGAGGAAAATCCAAGAGCGGACTTTGTGATGACAAAACTTTTTGCATAGACAACTTGGACGACGACGAAGACGACGCCTCGTGACATGTGCTGGAAAAATCATGCAAAGTAGATTGTCAGGGTGTCAAATCTTCCAGTTAACTACAACTTGATAGTGGAGATAAAAAGAATTGGTACAGTGGAAACATTTGAGAGAGAACAACAGTCAACTGCTACTATTTCAGAAAGTTTGTGATTGTTTTTGATTACTTTTTCACAACACCTAACTATGATTTCTTCCTTGTGGTAAGGCTAAGAAGTTACTTTTTACTTTGACTTTTCATATTTATTTTAGGGTAAATAAATTGCCTGAATATCTTTGGACTTCGTGCCTTATAAAGACCTTTTCTTTGATATGAACTTTTTTAATATTTATATAGTAAAACGAATAGTTTGTAACATTAAATTTGCGTTATAATAAATATGAGAAATTTTTTGACAACTTTTTCATTTTAACATTAATGGTAGAAATTTACAAGTTTTAATGTCATTATCACATTTAAGTTTAGTAGTTAGTTTGTGAATTAATAAATAATTAAAGGAAAATCTTGTGTTTATTTTATTTTATTTGATAGTTAATCCCGATAATCATTTAATTATAAGCATTATGCTAAGATGCAAGAAAGAAAAATACCAACTTAACAATCTCCAAGGCTCATTATCACACCTGACAAATAAACAAAAATTAATACCAATAAATAAGTTAAGCTTTCATTTTAAATTTAGCCCCAACAAATTATCAAAAAACTTCACAAGAAAACCAACTTCAAAAACTGTCTTTCTCGCTTATAATTTCCGCACAAACTTTTCCGCCAGATATATATATATATATCTGCATATATATCAGGACATATAGCACTGTAATGGCATTTTGCATTCCATTAGCATCCTGTCACATCAAATTTGCTTTTGGCATCACAATAACAACAACAACAAGGACAACAAGGATAAAAAGGACTTCACTATCCGGCATTTTAACTTACCGCGGCAGAAATGTAAATTCCTCCGAACTCATATACAATTTATTGAGCATTGGATAGAGGAGCAGCGGAGGAAGAGTCAGACTTTTAATGTTATTACTTTTCGACATTAAGTATAAAAAAAAAACCAGCAAGGATATTTAACAACCGCACATTAATTGGATTATTCCCTTTTGGCAGAGTGTCACGTATTTTATATTGTTATGATTCGAAAAAAAACTATATAAACTACAAAAATAAGTGGCTATCAAAAAGGCGATTTTGGCGAACACTTCGTTGCTGGTGGTCTCCGTCAGCCATCGGAAGCGACTGATGCGGCGGCTGTTGATGCTGATGCTGCTGCTAATGTTGCTGCTGCTGTGTGCTGCTGCTGCTGCTGCATGTTGCTACTGTGCAACTGCTGCTGGCGATGATTTTAATGCAATGGCACGAGGAGAATCACTTGAATAGGAGAAGCAGCACAGCAACGAAACCAGAAAATACGAGCCAGTAATGGCACTCGGAAAATTATGAATTTGTTTAAAAAAAAAAATAAAATATTAGGACTATTTTAAAGACCCTTTTCCTTCGTTTAGAAATACTTTTTAATATTAAAATCAGGCTAATTTCTAGGGGTATTATTTAACAAAGATGAAAAATACCCCTATATATTAAAAAACAAGTATACCAAAATTCGTAGCTTTGGAAAATTCTTGTTTTAGTTAGGAAATTAATTTACAAGACTTTATTTGAAGTTAAACTAACTTAAACGAATTAATTTAATATTGTACAGCTTGTATTATTATTATTATTCATTATATTCAGTTCATTGTAGTTAACATTTTTTTTCTGAGACCCTTACATATTTTTCAATAATATTCTTGATAATTGGCTTATTTTTAGTATGTGAATAATGAAAGTATATACAAATAAAATAATTATATAATCATATAGTATAAAAATTAAGAAGTATATACTAATATAATAACTATACAATTATATTATATATAGTTTCATAGTATATACTATAATAATTATACTTTATACTATTATCCCAGTAAATCCTAATATTTGCAATCAAGTCATCTTATATTTTTCACATATAAAAAACTTGTACAGTTTATTTTTTGCACCCACTGTGCCTGCAACGAAAGAGAATTTCAAGAGAGAGAGACAGAGAGCATCGCTTGCATTGCATTGCATTGCAACGCGCATGTGGAGAGAGTAAAGAGAATTGACAGGCTTAATGGGAGCCAGGAAAAGTGTGTGGTTGGGGAGCCACTGGAGTGGAGTGGGTAAAACCACCGCGCTGCAGGTGGCTTCAACGATACGCCAGACAATGCCACTCACCATCTCACAGCCATTTGTGTTGGTCAATAAGCATAAGGGGGGAGTTCGTATTTTCTGGAAAATGCCAAGGAAAATTAAGGAATACCCTTCAAGATCTATTGGTCATTTATTTTCTTAATTTCCCATCACTCAGATATAATAACCTCAATTATTTGGGGTTACTTTTAAGGACCTTGGTATTACAGGTCTTTTATAATACCCTTTTAAATGTTTAGATGGTTAAATTTATCATTTTAAAATGGTTTGTACAGATAAAAACATTTATAATAAAATCTATATATTTTCAATACTTTTTCCTTAACGAAAAATCAATATATTGTCATTTAGTTTTTCCAGAACTTGAACAAAATTCCACTTCAGTTAACGTTATTCAGCCACAAAGTCAACAGACTGTCGGAAAAGCGCATATCAAATAGTTTACACATTTACCCATCACAACAAGCTTTTCTGGAGGAGGAGCAGCAGCAGCAGCAGTGGCACCACCGACCGACTGAGCAGAGAAGTGGGCAGCGGACATGACCTGCCACAAGTTGAAATTGCTTGCCACAAGACCCCGCACACAGATACCAAAGCACACACACACACAGATACAGTGGACACTGTGCGTATACGTAATATTTATACCTTTTGCAGGGGTATTATAATATAAAGGAGTCATTTCCGAACCTATATAGCATATATATTCTTGATCTGCATGAACAGATAAATCGATCTAGCTATGTCTGGACAATATTTAATTTAAAAAAAAAATCAAAATTTTATAAGGGAAAAAAATTTGGAAAAAATCGATCAAAATTGTAATGTTTTAAAATTTAAAATTGAGTAAGCAGATTTATAAACCTAATAAAAACTAACATAGGACAGCTTTCCAAATTAAAATTAATGCTTTTTGGGCTTAGTTATGAATTTTTTAAAAATTTATCAAATTTGTAATTTATTTAAGTTTAAAATTGAGTATGCATATTTATTAACCTAAGAAAAAATTACATTTAAATTAATGCTCGTTTGGCTTAGTTATGAGTTTTTTAAACTTTGGTTAATCGAACAAATTGTAATATACAAATATTTATAAATATAAAATATTGGAAGCTTAGTTATAATCAATTTCCAAATCGATTTTACAATTTAATTGGTAAAATTGCTCTGTAACTGGAACTAATTGTCTTTATAAGTTTCTAAGCTTCTCTGCTGTAAGACGTAGGGTGTATACTTAATATTAGGGTTTTCACATTAAGTATACGCACTGTTTTTTTGTCGCCATTTTTGTTATTTGAAATTCTTTTACAATTTCTGTACTATAGAGATATTATTTAATAAGAAATAATGTATTTAATAACCTATATAAACCATTAAAATTTAATAAATACATTTTTTAGTTTGTTACAAAATCTTAGAAATAGCTATCTCTAAAAATTCTTAAACATATCCTTTTCCCAACTTTTATAGAAGCTTCACAGTACTAAAATGCCTGATTCACGTGGACCACGCACAGTAGGTCAATGCGGGTTATATATGTGAGTGTATGTGTGTGTGTGTGTTTGCTTGCATTTGTTTTTGTGTTTGCCCCCAACTGCGTGAACCGGAAATGCTGTGCAGACATAATGGCGGCCGAAAATAAAGGGAGCGAATGCGAATAGAACAAAGAAAACAAGAAAGGAAGCTAACTTCGGCACGCCGAAGTTTATATACCCTTGCAGATAGAACTTCTATCAATAAAAAACCATACAATAGAAATGATATATATTTGTGTTAAAAAACAGTGAAGTAATACCTGCTCATTGTATTCACCTATACATATTATATTTGCAGTTTTACATTCACTGATTTGCATTTTTCCTCTACATCAAACGATCGTTTGTATGACACCTATATGATATAGTCGTCCGATTTTTATGAAATTTGCCACAAAATTTAAGACTAATATAAAATGCCTATACCTAAAATTTGATGAAAATCAGTTGAAAACTGAAAAGGTTATAAATTTAATTGAATTAATTTCTCGATCGTTCCTATGGGAGCTATATGATATATTAGTCCGATTTTCATAAAATTTTATGCAAAATTGTAGAGTATAGTAAAATGGCTATATCTCAAATTTGATCCAATTCTATTGAAAACTGAAAAAGTTAAAATTTTTTTTGTAAAAATTTTCCGATCATTCCTATGGCAGCTATATGATATAGTCGTCCGATCCGGCCCGTTCCGACATATATACGAGTGAGAGTATATAGAAGGCTAACTACAAAGTTTCATCCAGATAGCTTCAAAACTGAGAGACTAGTTTGCGTAGAAACGGACAGACGGACAGACGGACAGACGGACAGACGGACAGACGGACAGAAGGACAGACGGACAGACGGACAGACGGACAGACGGACAGACGGACATGGCTAGATCGACTCGGCTGTTGATCCTGATCAAGAATAGATATACTTTATATAGTCGGAGGTGCCTCCTTCACTGCGTTGCAAACTTCTGACTGAAATTATAATACCCTGCAAGGGTATAAAAAGAAAGAAAGAAAAATCAACCATGGTTTGGCTCTTCGCCCAAGGCTTAAGTGAATAAGCAGAAGTTTCCAATAAATAAAAGAAATGCCAACTTAAGAAGGGGATTTCCCCAGGAAAAGGCGAAACGAGAAGGTATAACAAAGTTAATGAACCTCTCTTTTACTTTAGCCTCTGGTGTCGGTTTCAAAGTTTAAGCCAAATTGCTTGAAGAAGTTGTGAGAAGTGTTTGGGTAGAACTGAGAATAATGGGTCAAAGTTTACAGAAAATAAACATGAAGAAAATATGGAAAATAATGGGATTTTTTTTAGTAAGATTTGTAAAAAGAAAAATAATATATAAACTAGATTTCATACATAAATAATATATTAAAATATTTAAATACTATTTATTTAACTTATATATATTATATATTGATATATTTAATCTTTGTATATAATATATTGATTTATTTTATTTATATAAATTATATATTATATTTCCTATATTTTGTTGACTATTTTTGCAATTTTCAATGAAAACTTTTAGAGCATTTAGGCTCAGAATTCGTACTTGAGAATTTGTAGACGCAATCCCCTAATATTTATCCTTAATCTTAGCAGTCTAAGAATTTATCCTATTTTCTTTTCATATAAAATTGAAGATTTAAGTTTGATTAGATCACTTATTTCATATTTTTATAGTTTATAATTTTCAAAATGCATTTAATAAATTCTATCAATTATTTTCCTCAGTGTTAAAGACAAGCTCTCTTTGCTAACCATTGTCTGCAGAATTGTGTGGGTTCAGAACTAATGCCAACAATATAAAATACATAATTGATTGTTGTCTCATCGCAATTCCACACACCAGCATCATCATCATCATCATCATCATCGTTAACACCACCAAAGAACACCACTATCATCATCATGATCATGATCATGATCATCATTATAATGGTAATAGAACACTTGCATATGGATGAGTTCGTGTTCTATTGACACTTGCTTCAATTGAATTTATGGCCCCTAGTTTTGGGTCGTTGTCCGACCCATTATTCCATTCCCTTGTGTTTGTGTTTTTGGGTGGGTTTGTTGCCTGAAGGGGGTACATATAGGTTTCTGCCAGTTGTCAGTTGTTTTCTATTTATGGAGCACACAATAATGATAAAAAAAAAAGGAAATACAAACAGAATACAAACGTCCGCATGTCATCGGGATTTATGACGGTGCGAAATGTTTGCTTTTAACTCTTAATATTTATGGAACACGTGCTTAAAGTTCGATTAAATTGGATATTGACAGATAAAGATTGTTCCAATTAGATAAGTGTGATGAATGGCAATGGAAAATTGGATAAGAAAATGTTGGAGGAGGTAAGGTCGTAAATTAATTGAGTATTTAAATGAGATTAGGAAATATTTAAAGTTAAAGTTTGGGGAAATTTCAAGGTGGATTTTTAGAATATATATCATATTATATTCCATATTCTGTATAGATTGTTATGAAACTTAATTTACTTAATAAAGTAACACATGATCTTTGTTCGGTTATAACAAAAACCCCAAGAAACTCACTTACAACAAAGGATAGTTCTTATTTCAATATGAGTTATAGGTATTAGTAGGGAACTATAGGTATCGTTCTGTATAAAAAAGAATTAGCAAATAAAAAATCCTTTGGAACAGATTGAAAGTACCACATTAACTATATATAATCAATTACAATTTTTTGACATAAAAAAAGAAATTATAGTTAATATTCCCATGTGATTTATTGGTTTTAGAAAAGAACTATAAGATTCTTTTTCTATAAATAAATATTTCACTAATAAATTGGTCTATTTTTTCAAGAAAACTTATTTGCAATGAATGTAGAATTGAGCATAAATTATACAGAAATAATTACTGGCGTAAAATATATGCAATTATAGCTATAACTTAAGAGCATAACAAAAATGTAAACACATCTCAAATTTAACAGCATAAAATAATTGCAATTATAGCTATAATTTAGGAGCATAGCGTAAATGTAAATGCAATAATAATTACAAAATAACACCATAAGTTTTCTACAAATTCTTATCCACATATTTTCGACAGATTGCCTGTAATAAATTTCCAAATTGTCTTTAAAAAGAAAACAAATCATAAATCATAAGCTTGAGGAAAATGCAATTTTCTCTCCTCTCTCCCATTCATAAAAATTGCACCTAAATTGTGTGAGTGTCTCCCCTTTCTCTCCAAACACATATAATTTTTAACTATGCCCCAAAGGAGACCCCAAAAAAGGGATTCCCCAGGACACTCGGCACAACGAGTGGCCCATAACTCTTGACTGGAAATGCATTTCAGCTTTTTGTTTTTATTTTCTGGGATATATATACATCGGGTCTGAGGAGGTATATAGGGGGGATTTTACCCATGTGAGTCATTTGTTTGCCTGCCGCAATGGAACTGCAATAAAATGCATGCAAAATTTAATGCCACTGCAATTTAAAACACAATCTGCACGCCCACCACCGACTGCAACAACATTGGGCATTGCAACTGCAACTGCAACAGCAGCAACATTTGAGCAGTAGCAGATAATAGCATTGACAACAACAATGGCTGGGCATAAAAACATTTATGTCGGGGCAATAAACGACACACCCAACTTGAAAAAATAACAAAAAAAAAACGAAAAAAAAAAACTAAAAAGACAAGAGAAAAACCAAAATTATAGTGCGGTAGCCATGCATTGTACATATTTTCCTCATGCTGCAGTTTTTTTGTTGTTTTATTTTTTGTTTTGGAAAAGAATTTGCGCCGGCGACCTCAATGTGCCAGATGCCAAAGCTTAGGCTACCCTCAAAATAAAAAAAAGCAAATGTTTGGGGCAACACATGTGCCAAGAGACCCCCCTTTAAATACTCTTCTAGGCGACAGGACAGAGATTTTCCACGTGAAGAGGGTTAGGGGGAGGAGGAGCAGGGAAAGCCAAAGGAAATGGTCGAGAGACATTGCATTTGGCAGCCCCAGTTTGGGGCTCTGACATTTTAAAGAGATTGAGAGAGGCAGCGAAAAGATTTTTCTTTCACATGCGGCTATATGTTGTCACACAGAGATAAATATTATATAAATTTAAGAATTCTTAATAAAATTTATAAAGGTTAAAGAATTTTTTAAAAATAATAAATTTATTTATAAAAAAATTAATCAAATGTAAACTGAATCTCATTTAATTCTCATATTTTGATGGCCTTAAATCATATTTTTCCATATTTCTATAACCTAAATTATATTGTTTACCCATTATAAGTAATAGTAAAAGTAAATAGAATTTGCATTTTGTTAGTCTATACTTTACAGATTTTTGTCTTAATTTTGTCTATCCCTTACTGCTTCTTTTCTTTATTTTTTTCAAGTGTAAATGTCTGCAATTTTCTTTATTTTTTGCCTTGATCAGATTGGTCAATGCTCTTTTCTGGGGTTCGAATAATAAAAGTGTGTGAAGGGCAAAGGCTGTGAAAAAGGCAAAGTGGTAAGATGAATCACCAAAAGTTATAGAAATAAAAACATTGCTCAATTTTAAAGAAAAAGAAGGATAAAAATAAATAAATGACTAGTAAAAAAAAATAAATAAATAATATAATAATAATTGTTGAAGAAAACCTTATGTTTGTTCTAACAAAAAAAAGTTAAATATTTAATAATAAATTATAGCATTTCATTTCAGTTTCAATTTAAAACATTTCAATAAACTCCACAATAATTATAAAAAAAATATAGTTATTTAAATTTCAAATATTACTATTAAAATATTTTCCATAATTCCGGGTCTTTACTGATACTGAAATAATATTAATTGATAGATTTTTCCGTTGAAAGAATGTAGCCATATTTACACCATTTCTTATCGTAATTGTATAGATTTCTTTGAATTATTCCAAGAACCCTATCAAAGCTTTAAAATACCTTCAAGTTTTTTTTTTATAAATATATTTGTGTAACCACACCTTATTTATATTTAGTACTATTATTCAATACATTTCAGTGTTTGATTGTATCAATTGATTTTCATTTTCAACGCCTTTGCACGTGGCAAATTGTTGAAAAGATAAATAAAGAGAGATACAGAAAGAGAGAGACAGGGAAATCAAGATAAATGAATATGCAAAACGACACCCAAACAAAAATAAATATATAAATTCGCACTGAAGCAAGTGTAAATGTGGTCGACAATTAAGGTAAAAATAATAATACCTTTTGCAAGATCTTAAGAAATCTAGGAAAATAATTTTTAATTAGTATTATTATTGTTTTAAATCATTGTCATTAAAAACAACTTTAAATTTAATAAATAATTCAGGTAATAATAATTGCTATGTAATTTTTAGCCAGAAAACTATATTTACATAAGTTTTTAACACTCTTATAGTCTTTTAAATAACTTTAAATAAAACTTTTAAACTCAAAACAGACTTAACAGACTTATTTTTTTATAACGTATAAATAACTAAAAAACTTCTCCTATATTTTCAACCAAAACTGTATATATTTAGTTCGCTCAACGACAGCGACAAATTATATTCATTTTATTTTTGGTTCTTTTGGTTCTTGCCGCTGCACTTTGGGTTCCGTTTTAGTTAGCATTTAAACATAAAAATATAAAATACTAAACTTACTACAACATTTTATTCAGATCGATGTAGGATGGTCGTTGGGGATTTGTATAGCTATGGAAAGCGTTTCCGTTGGTTTTGAAAAAACTGTTGGTGTCCATATAGAAAGGATATTGATTCGATTGATCGGCGACTTAAACTAGTTACTCTTCGATCGATCGTCTTCTTCGTCTCGGTGCTTGTTGGTTTAATATCGATCTGACACACTTTTGGTTCATAACAAAACAATACAAACTAATTTGATCGGAAATTTTTTGGTTTTTTCGAACATCCAAATACGACAAGAAACTCACAACGTTTTTTGTGAATTTGTTTTCTATTATAATTTATTCTTTGATATATACAATTTTCCCTTCAAAGATTTTCGCGACGAGCGCGGAAAAACGACGTCGATCGACGCACCGCTGCAACTTGCGACTGAGTGGGAAGAGCAGCGCCTCTTCTCTGCTGCAACGCAACGAGCAGCTGACGGGAGAGAGAATTGAGAGAGGAAAAGCCTTTGGGGGACAGAGAGAAAGGTGCCATGGAAGACTTGCAGCAGGGAAGAGCGATCGAGAAGAGCGAGAAAGAATTGCAATCAAAGAGATCTTTGCAAATTGATAATTCAATAGGAATTATGCTTGTCTGAACAAATTCAATTTAATAAATACATATATTAAATGGGATCAGGGCAAAATATTATAAACAAAAAAAAAAAGAAAACTGAGGATTTTTTGAATCAGAATAAAATGTAAATAAATTAGTTTGTTGATAGAAAAAATAAACATAACATAACATAACATAACAAGAAAGGAAACTACATAAGTTCGGCAACCCGAAGTTTATATACTCTTGTAATTTATAAATGAGATCTTGGAAGTCGATCTTTAGGATATTTTTATAGTCCCTTTTTTGGTGTTATAATTTCATTCAGATGATTAAAAATTAGTGAAGGAAACCCTATGTATTGCTGATCCGCTTAGCAATTAGTCGATTTAGCTATGTCCAGCAGAAATTTATTTTTATTTGAAAATGTTTTGAATTTAATAAGGGTGACATCGTCAAAAATTGTTAAAAATTTATTAAAAAAAATTTATTTTTTAATTTTTTACTGATTATACAGATTTGTTAAGCTAATTAAAACTAGCATTGGAAAGAGTTCCAAATTAAAATAAATTTATTTTTGCCTAAGTTATGATAAATTTTAAGATCAAACTTTGGTTTCCGGAAGATAGCTTCTCTTTCCTTTTTATATTTAAAATAATTTTACAAATATTTTCAAAAATTGATCAAAATATTTATTTTCGGATTGAAAACTTCCTGTAAACAAAACTCAAAAGTGATTGCACTCTCTTTTTTCAATATATATTCCTTACTTTTTTCATTCGCTTTGTTTCTGTTAAACATTTTTATTGGGGCTCCATCTCTGGACATTTTCACTTCCCGTTGCTTAAAGGAAAACAGACAAACATTAATAAAAGATACAAATGTACAGATATAGCAACATATAGACGCCGATGTGAAGGCGTGTCTTGTTGTATCGTCTGCTGGCTGTCAGCTTTTAATTAATGTTTTTTAATAAAACCAAAAATGGGAAAAGACAACAAGCTGTAGAAATAAATGAATGAAAGGCGAATGTCAGGAAGAAAGTTGTGGTTTTATAAGAATTATCTTAATAATAAATAAAACCACAACAAACCACAACAATTTGTTCCAGTTCACAATAAAATTGGGTTATATCCAATTGCAAATTAGTGCAATTTCGAAAACGCAATTTCAGCTGCAACAAGTGCATTCCACTTTTTTTTTTCTCCTTTTTTGCAATTTTAAACCTGCAAAAAAAACCCCTCCTCTCTGAAACCAAAACCGAGTGAAAGTGCAGACACAGACAAGAAACAAAGCAAAGCAATTAAAACCACAAGCGAAATACAACAAAAGAGAATTAAGAAACAACAAAGAAAATAACACTAAACAAAAGCTACAAAAATGTTGCAGAGAAATCCCCTTGAATTCCCGGAGAGATAACGAAGCCACAAAGAGATAATGCGGCAGGGCAGCTCCAGTGGCTGTGCAACTGTGCAACTCCCCTAAAACCGTATGAGCTGCCAATTACTGTCAAACTTAAATGGCGCCATCTAGTTTGAGTGTTAATTTACAAGCTGCCAACACCTACAGTTATTAGCTCCACTCTCCGATGTAAGAGAAAGAGAAAGACACTGCAGCAGCACTCCCACTCTCAATTTACATCAAGCTAAATGCACTCTTGCTCTCTCTTAACAAGTGCACTGTAAGAAATTTATAAAACTTGGGAGTATTGTAGAAAATATATTATATAAAATAATGTAAATCAATTACAATAAACAAATTGACTTCCAATGATTTAATTTTTTTTATAAAATATCGTCAAGTACACCATACGAAATGTATAATAATTGGGAGTATAAATAAATAAATATATATATATATATATATATATATATATATATAAAATATCGTCAAGTACACCATACGAAATGTATAATAATTGGGAATATAAATAAATAAATATATTACAATAAAAAAAAATTACTTTCAAAAATATAACTGGGAGTATTTAAAATATATATATTACAAAATACCTAAATTAGAGAAAAGTAATTTACTAATAAAGGCTTTAATTATAAAAATATGTTTTATATTTAATGAGATATCTTCTTTTTGTCTAACTATCAATAAATGGTAAACGATATGAAAAAATATTAAAAATATTAAAGAATATTTTCTGTTAAAATACGTCACCCAAAAATAATCAAAAACTTATAAAAGCTAGTTTTAAATCGGCAACAAGTAAATAGATATATAAAATATAGGCATATTCTAAAAATTTCATTAAAATTGTGTGATTAACAGAGTGGTTTTAGACCATAAATTGTAATACTATATTTCTATCTCACTCGCACTCACCTTAGATAGTTAGTGAAGTTTCAAACCCTGGTTTTAAATATAGAGATTTAAGAAAAGATAGTTTTTTAGGTTTCTCTTTTAATAAATTTATGTTTATGCAGCAATCTTCTTAGTCATTTTTGAGAGCCCTCATATCTCACTATTTATAGCATTTGAAAGTAGCTTTCCTACTTGTTTAAATAGATATTTTTCCAAGTGTATCAAATGTGTAAAAACAACCTACAAAGTGGCTTAAAAACAGCAACCACAGACTGGCTAAACTGGCTTCGAGATACAATCCAGACCGATAAGGGAAGACAAGACGGGAAACTGTCATGGGTAGGAGATGACAAGCTGCCTAAGCTTTTTCACATGATCCATGGAAAAGATCTGGTTTTACCTGCTCTAAGTTTGTGGAAATTGAACAATTTTCCAATGCATTTAACTAAATGTTTACGATATGCGAAGTGATAAGAATTAAGTGGCTTATTAATGTGATTTCTGGCTTAGAGGAAAAATAATGTGAGAAGATGAATAAATATAAAGATGATGAAAATATGAAGGTTATGATAATGATGAAATTATGAATATGAAATAAAGATACAAAATATAATAAATAACGTTCAAAAGACACAACAATTGTATGTAATTAGGTTAATGGAATAACTATTTTTAACTAATATAAACTTGTTCATTTTCTTATGAACTTTATTTGTATCTTTTTTGACCTTGTTAGATCATTTGCACACTTTTTGAACCTCAAATTTTATAATCTTCAACTTAATTGAAAAATTACCTGACAGAAAAAAAAGTTCAATGCTCGAGCCCCCACAAGTTGAACATTACGTAATTCAATGATATTCCTATTGTCTTTAAGCGAATGCCACTTCACAGAAGCCCACAACATCCGTCTCCACAGTCACTCAAAAAAGTACGTGGAACAATTAAGAATTCTTAATAGAGATTCTCATCAAAATTCTACCGCCCATGCTTCTGTATTTTTTGCTGCTTTTATTTATTGTTGGGTTCTCTTCTAGGCTCGTGTCGAATCAATAAATTAATTGACCCACTTTGCCTAGAGTCGAGCAATAGTTTTTCTTATTTTTTTCAAGAGCCACATAGTTGCCCAAAGCTAATTGCCTGAAGTTGGTCGAGAGTTTCGTGTTGATTGGCCAAAAAGTTAAGCCAAAAGCAATAGCAAATGGCAACATTGAAAACGAAGAAGGAAGTTGGCCAACTGAATTTGGGTCGAAACAAGCTTGAAATGAGTCTGAAGCACTGAAAACTGTTAGCAACTTACATTGTTAAGAACCAGTAAATTAGAACAAAGCGCTGCTAAAACTGTGTGCCTAGGAAAGTTTATAGAGCAACAGATTTTATATGGTTTTGCAGGGAAACTTTGTCTAAGGTTTCATGGGAATAGAATTTGAATCCGAGTATAAAAATTAGAAACAGATTCAACTTTATTTTCTGGTATTTTTTCTAATTAACAAGTACGAAGTGAGAGATAAACTATAATAGAGTTTAAGCTGAGTAAACTTTCAGACAAAATGAACCCTAATTAAGCTCAAAAAGTTTATAGAAATCATATAATTATCTACAAATATATATTATATATTATTTTCTAGAACAAACCTTGAGCATTCATTTATGAAAACAACTAAAAACTGACCTAAAGTAAACTCAGAAACTGAATTAGACTAATCAGCCATGTTTACTTGTTTTGCTTATCATTTAAAACTAGGAAAAAACCCATTTAAAATGCTGTAATCTTATCAAGCTTACAAAAAAATCGATACTTAATTATTACTTGCTTAGTTTTTAGTAAAATGTTCGAAAAGTGACTCATAAGACTTAGATTGGCTTCGAGTTGAAGGTTGTTTTATACTTTTTGACAGCTTGACATTTTGATTTGGAGGTGTGGAAGTATTTTTTGAAGTTTCTGAATGGTTATAATTGAACTGATTGATTGGCAACAATGATTGGTGATTGGTGTGATTTTATTGAGGGTCAAATAAAGTTGGTTAAAAATTAACACGGTTTTGCAATTAATACAGTAATGTTTTTAGTCGAAGTTACCTTCTAAACTATTTATTTATAATATAAAACAGGTAATGTTTATCATATATACAAATGAAATTGAGTTTAAAATAAGGTTTAAGAAATTTCTATTGTGTTGGTTTTAGAAATCTTTCTTTTTAACTCAAAAGAAAAGTACTCATAAAGTATAAAAATGCACTGATGCTGTAAACATTGCCTCTTCTCCCATGTAACCTTTTCTTTGCCACACCCAAAACGACCTTGAACTTGGCACAGCTCAAATGTCAAACCGGTTTCCTATAAATATGTAACAACCTCCACCTTTCCACCTTTTTCCCAACCAATTGATGTCACAGATAAAATCAATAAAGTGATGCTGCTGCAACTGTATTACAAAATTCAAAAGCTTCCTCGTTGAATATATGGGAAATTTCTTTCATTTATTGGGGTCAACATTTCAAATTTATCAACAGGTTGACTCACACGCTAGATATATAAACGGGTTCCCTCAGAGCACCATCATCATCAAAATCATCATTGTCAAGTTTCCAAGTAAGAGTAAACAACAAAAAAAAGTTATAATAAACATATATATATCTTTTTTTTTTACTTCTCCCTCAATGGGAATGAGTCAGTTTTTGGCAGACAAGAGAAATTTTTCCACTGTTTGGGAGCAGTAGCAGTCCTTGAACCCCAAACAAAGAAAAAGGCAGGTGAAAAAGGAAATGGAATTACTTATGAAGATTAGATACAGTATTTACTAGGCCACAAAACTAAGAGGAAGAGGTTTAAATTTAGGCCAAAGGTTAGGAATTCTAAAGCCAGAAAATCTGTATTAAATATTTATAATCTTAATAATCAAATTCTCTAGTTAAAGAGGTTCCTTTTATGGAAGTTCAACTGTATTTACTGAAGGCCTACAAGTCTTTGGGTGTTGCGCTTGGGTTCATTCACTTGAAGTTTTCATTTTGGCCAAAATGTTACAATTTCTGTGTGGGTTTTTGGCTTGCCAATTTTTTGGCCTTGTCTTTGTTTTGGCGATGACTGTTCTTGACTTTGAGCTGAATTGATCAGGTCAGTGTTTTGCGAATAAAAAAAGAACTCGAACAAAAACCAATGACGACAAATTCCCTCATTGTTAATTAATCACACCACGTCTGTTTTCACAAATCTTATCTATTATTATTATATATACGTACATTATCATTACTCACAGAAAACAACACCAACAAAATGACGCAAAAGTTAACGGAAACAACGTAATAAATACTAGAACAAGTGCACCAAACAAAATCCAATTTGGAAAAGCCGAAACCAAAAATAAAACCTGAATTTCCTAACATAAAACTGTGCAATGTCAACTTCGCTTTTCCAAAAGCACGGAAATAAATAAGTAAATAAAAATACATTTAAATGCATGCAAATAGTAACTTGAATTGTAATTCGATTTGTTATTTGTTTTCTTTTCCTATTTTCCAGCTTTTGTTTGTGCAAAATATCGGGAAGAGAATATACAAAAGGCAAGTGAAGCGTGGCGTAGACAAATTTATAACTGTTTATGTTGGCAAATTTGCAAAAATGTGCGCAATATAAATGTTAAATTGGGGATTTTTTGGGGGGCAAAACCATGAAAAACCATGGAAATAAAATGGTAAAGGGGAAATTGCTTAATACTTCTGGTTTTAGATAAGAAATTTAAGTTTAAAAAGGCGAAAAATAGATAAATAAAATGATATTCTTTTTCCATTAATTTACAAGTCTTCATAACTCCTTTCTTTTCATATTTTTCTATTAACTTCATTGATTATTTTCTTTTCAGCTGACAATGACTACCAAACTGTGGCTTAAAGCCAAGATTGTGAAATCAAAGACGCTTGAATTTCAAAATTTAACGTGCCCACACACACACACACACACACACACACACACACACACACACACACAACACACAAAAACTGAAAAAAAAAAACCCTGGGCGGCTAGCAGAAAGTAAAAACCAGTTTCAAGTCAGAACAAAGCCAAGAGCACCTAGCAACAACAAAGACAATACAGTAAAGCTTTCCTACATCGAAAATGTTAACTTTGTAGATTAACTAGGGAATACATAGAAGAAAAACGTGCACCATAATGTGAAAAAAGAACTTTTAATGTGATATTAAAAATTTCGTAAAGATATCTATTAAAATTTGAAATATCAAAAAATATTGCACATATGTACATATGTTTATCTCAAAGTTAATATATAGATGAACAAATTATTTTCAGACTATTTTACAATATAGAAAAATAAAAATAAAATCCTAATTAGTGTATTTATGGTATAAAAAAAAATCAAATATTCCAAATGAATAAATGTTTAATAAAATCCTAATCGATGTATTTTTGGCATTATACAAATGTATAGTCAGTATTATGTGTTTGTAAAATTAAAAGAAAAACTCTTTGACATTTTAAATTTTGAAATAATTTTTACGAATTTAAAAAAATTTGACTTATTTAAATAGATTTTCTTATTGAAGTCCCACTGTAACTGCAGCAGGGCGTGTGCGTTGGCGTCGCTGTTGCGTCTCTGCTGACGCTGGGTATATTTTCATTTTTTTTTCTGTTATTTGTTTATACACTATTTATTTGCTACGTTTGGTGGCTGCTGCCCATGACCATGTCAAATGGGTGCGTCAGGGGAGGGGGCAAAGAGGGGGGCGCCAGGCAGGCAGGATGGGTGTGACAGAGATAGAGAGAACGCGAGCAGATTACATAAAACAGCAAATGCAAACACATACTTTCACACCTACATATGTAGCTGTTATCGCAACAGTTTGACAATGACTGTCAAAAGCGGTCTCCATTTACTGGGAAAATATATAAACATATATATGTATGTATGTATGCTTAAACCTGTGTACTTAGTGCTCGCTGTATATTCTTAGTTATTCCCATGAAAATAATATTCGCAATTGACACAAAACGTCCTTGTACTAAAAATAACACTAACTTTCGCATAAATACATCAAACAGTTTCAAAGCCACTGCTTTGACACACATTCAGGTGTAACTGTTAACTGTCAGTTTGATGGAAACGGTTTTTTTTGGGGTGCATTTTATGAGTTACTCACGTGGCCGCGTCCTTGGGCACAATCTCCTCCATGGCAGCATCGCCCTTGGCATCAACGCCAACGACTCCCGGCTGCTCGGCGGTGATTTCCACATCCATTTCCGAGTTGGAAGAGTTTTCCTCGCGTTCACTATCGCTGATTTCAATGACTTCCTCGTCCATGCGGTGCAACTCCTCCTCTGGCGAATATCAGGGAAACAACAGCAACAATAACAGCGAGTGCAGAGTCCAGTGGTCACCAAACTTTGTTATTTGTCAATTCCCCTTTGCTCCTCACTCCTCTTCTTCTTTTTCCTTTTGCGTCACACACACGTGTGTATGCAGCTCTGTTGAGTGTGTGTGTGTGTGCGTGTGTCAACACGCGCGCGCCGCGATAGAAATTTGGAGAATTTCTTACTGCTTTCTTCCGTCACAGGTCGCCGTTCTGCTGCTGCCTCCTAGATTTCGCCGTGGCTGCGCTTTTCTAATTGCCAATTTTGTTTAATTTTGGTTTTAGCCGAACGACCCGACGAGAGACGGAGAAAAAGCGTGCGATTCGGAAAAAATAAAAAGATAGTGTAACCGTTTGTGGGAAACAACAAAACAGCTTAACTTTGTATTCCAAATACAAATATACCAAAAGAAAATAGCGTAAAAAATAAACTGCCTTACTTGAATTATTTGCACTAAACCGCCCCTTGTTTACAAAGTTGAAAGTTCCGTCACGCCATTACAAATTCATATGTAGAAAGTAAAATTAAATATTTTTTCTACAATGTAAAACGAGCTGCGGAGGGGTTCAGAACTTGGTTATTCTGACCCAAGTTTTACTGATTTACTAACTTACCATAGCTGGTTGCTAAATATCTATTACAAGCTGACAAGAGCTGAGCTATACAAAAGCATCTAATTTGGCGGGCTAATTAAATTTGAATAATATTAAGCAACGATAATAAAAACCTTGCGAATAAAACTATCACATGATAACTTAAAGAATTACATAAATTAATTCTTATTTATTTTTGTAGTACTTTCGAAGTATAGCGATACTTTGCTAAGTAATTATATTTTGAGTTGTTGCTTGTTTGGAAAGGGTTTCGTTTTCCGGCGAAGAAAATTATAATTGCTTAAACGCTGTTAATATTTTTTTAATTCAAATAAAGAATTATTAAGTTTTTTTTAACAATGACAGTTTTAAAAAAATTTTATATTTCATATATATTATACGATTTATGACAATATTTTACTTAAATGAAACATTTTTTTCATTGAAATACAATTTTTAGCTTATGAATTTTTTCTTGATGTAAAAACATATATTCTAAAAATATCCTAAAATAAGACTTCTTTCATGCCTTATTTATTAATAATATGCAAAAGTATAAAATATTTTGCTTAATTCTCCAAAAGTTTAGTCTGAGTGCTCATTGTCTTTTGACAATATAATTCTTCAATATACAAAAGTGACAATTTCTTATTTTTGGTGTTTTTTAAATATTTTTGGTATTCTTTTAAAATATTTTCCGGAAAAGGTCCTGTAACTCCAAAGGTGCAATCAATTTTATATTGAACTTTTAGCTGTCATCAATATTCCGGCAACAACTTGAAAATTGTAGTGGTATGGGGGAAATCCACAAAGGGAAAGACCCCAAAACGAAACGAAACGAATAAGAAAAATTCGTATATACAACACACACACAACATACATAAATACATACATATGTCCTGAGCAAACACAATACATAAATACATACATAAGTAAAGAAGCAGTCTATGTATGTATGTGTGCGAAACAATCGGAGAGAAATGGAGAAATGCGATTGGTTCGCAATCGTCAAAAGAAACGCAGAACGAAGACAAATAATAGAAAAAAAAATGAGAAATGAACGACAGAGCAAAGCGAACACACCCATCGCATTAACGGGATATACAATGTGTGAGTCGTATATACATATATAAATCTAAGTGTATGTGTGTGTGGAGGTGGCAAAGGTGCGAGACCAGAATTTATAAGCAATGCTATTTATAAGCATCCGAAAAACGAAACGAATATCTGAAAACGAACGCCCCCGGGCGCACAAAAAAAAAAAACACACAGAAAAAACCCCCCCAAGCTCAAGTGCAAACGAGATGGCCAACTTCGCCTGCTCTCATGCTGCTCTCCTCTGAATCAGAAACATACAAAAAGAACCCGAGAAGAAGAAGAAGCAGAAATGTCCTGCAAAGAAATACAAATAAACGGTAGAAACGAAATGGGAAATGGAAAATAACGGTTGACAAAAAAAGGAACCCCCACAGATGGTGTGTCTCGGGCCATCTCTGTCTCACTTTTTTAATTCGTTGAAAACTTTGTCATTTACTTTTTTAATTGAAATTAAAATGCTTTTCCAATAAGAAAATGCAAATTGCAAGCAAAAACGGCAAAGCCAAAAGGCAAAATCAGCTGCGCAAACTCCAAGTAATCGCAATATTTCGTTTATTTTGCTTTTGTTTTTGCCTTGCCTTTCCGTGCAATGCATTTATTTTAATTTACTTTGGGTTGGAAACCAACAGAAAATGCCAAAACAATTGTCATTTGTTTATATAAGGCGACACGGCCATGGGAGTGAGCGGGAGGGCCAACCAATTCACTCACACACGTGCAGCTCCCTCAATCTCTCTCTCTCTCTCTCCCGCACATGCACGCTATGCAAATATGCTGCTGCTCACTCATGTTTATTGGTTGCAGCCCACCTGAGTGTGTGAGCAAGATGGCCGCTTGCCCAGCCAGAGTGCGAGCGAGAGAGCTGAGCTTGAAACGAAATGAAATTGAAACGCAAATGAAATGTAGAATGTTATTCGGTGGAGAGAGAGAGAGCAAGAGCAAGGGAGAGGGAGAGGGAGGTTTTTTGAATTGAATTGAAAAAATAAATAAAACAAATGTAAGAAAGAGAGCACGACTGAGTGAGAGAGAGCGAGAGCGGCAGGTCCTGGCTGGGGATTGTGTATGTCGTTTTATTACGTTTGTCATTGTGTTTTTTGGGGTTGCACACACACACACACACACCCACTCAGCTATCAATCGTATACCACTCCCCTTTTTGAGCGGGTATATGTGCTCGTAATGCGAGACGCAACAAACATTCGTAACTCGTATTCGTATTCGTACTCGTATTCTGGTTTTGCACAATCGCAGATACAGATACAAACACTCACTCACACACAGATACTCTTCCTGCTGCCGCTGCGCTGCTGCCGTCGCTGCCGGCGTTGCAAAGTACGAAACGAATCGAATCGAAACACATTTGGCTCGCCTTTCATTTCGAATTTGTCATTCGTAAGCGAAGGTAATGCAATAAAACTTTTGCGCGCGCATTTCTTGCAGTACATAACGGTAACGCTTTCGGCCCTCTCTGTGCCTCTGTGTGTGTGTGTGGGTGGGCTAAAAAAATAACACTCGTCAGGCTGGCGCTCTCTCTCGCTCTGTCCCCAGCATCGCCCCATCTCGCTCTCAGTCGATTCCCCATTCGAATGCAATTCGTTTCGTTGATTTCTCGCATTCGTGGCGCTGGGTAAGGGGTTGGGGGTACGAAGAGGAAGAGCGACCGGGGCAGCGACGTCGACGCCGCAGTTGCCGTGAAAGCAGAGTCGCTGGCATCTCTCAATCTCTCAATCTCTCAGTGACAATCCGTCGGTACGGTACTCGAAAACGGCACACGGATTTTCCAAAAATTCCGCAATATTCGAAATCACGCGAAATCGAATTCACAACCCAAAAAATAAATATATTCGAAATAAATATAAATAAATATTCAAACGAGATTCGAAATCGATAATAAATTTTTGAAACACAAACCAAGTGCGCGAGTGTCTGTGTTGACTGTGATTTTGAGTTTTAGAATTATTTTAGAACCCTGTTGAAGGTAAATCTATGTTCTTTTTCGAATCGAGAGCAGAGAGGTTTGAGATCTATGGGAATTCTTTATGCAAATTGGTGGAATTCATTTGAATATTTTGAATATGATGAAATAAATTGATTTTCAAGAAATAAATTATTAGATTTCAAATAAATTTAAATCAAAGGCTTGACTAACTGCTAGAATAGGTTTATTTTCAACCAAATAAGTTTCAAAACTGGCAAATAAGTTAATGTTTTTAAATAATTTTAGTCAAATTTGAAATTTAAAACCTTTTCCTAAACGGAATCAACAAAAATTAAGACTGATAATCAAGTTGAGAGGTTAAAAATTAATTTAAAGTCTTGTTTTTAATAACATTTTCACGTTCTCACTTTTGAAAACTTTTAAAACGGTTCTCTGATAATAAATTTCAAAATACTTAAATAGGTTTTAAGTATTTTCTAAAAAGAGATTAAAAAAATTCAGAATTTTGATAAAAATAAGGATAAGAATAGGAAAAACAGTAAGATGGTTTACAAAATATCGGGCTCAATTTTTTGTCATTACAATTCTCTAAATCAATGATTTAAATATAAATCCACATAAATCCAGAATCGATATTTATTATTTGGGAGTTTTTTAATATTTAAAAATTCATGAAACTTCATTCATTAATGTGGAATATATTAGATATATATCTAAAGATATTCCAAATATGGAACCCTGTGAGAACTGTGAATCCTCATAAGATATTTATAAATTGCTTCTTCAAGCTAAGTATATTATTTATACTACATAAACCCTAAACCAGTTTTCAAAATAAAATTAAAATGGCTTCCTAGAGTTTTACTTCTATATATATATTCTTTATATAAACCTCACTATAATAAATTAGCCATCTTGGGTTATTATTTACAACCATCAATTCACGGATGTGAAGAAGCGTGTTCGCTTGATCAATTAGAATTTGCATAGAGAAGCCTAATAAATAATTAAAAATGAATTAAGAGTTCATTAGTTATTTATCTCCCAGTCTCTGCCTCTGTCTCTGCCTTTCCTCTCTCTCTCTATCTAAAACTCTTCTTATTCTTTTCTAACGTTGTGTTAATTTTTTATCATAGAAAAAAGTATACAAATACAAAATACAAGAAAAAAGAGCAAAGAAACAAAATAAACAAGTGTGGGCCACGATGAAGTATGGATTGTGTGACAAGTGAACAGAGTGAAAAGAACAATAACAAGTCGAACGTGATCAATAACAATAATATTGGAAGTGGGATCGGGATCGGGATCGGGATCAGGAGTTTAGAGCAATTGACCAGTGGCAGCAGTATGAACACCACGGCCATGTTGATGCATCATCAGCAGCAGCAGCAGGCAGCCGCCGCAGCAGCTGCAGCAGCAGCAGCAGCCCAGCAGCAACAGCAGCAGCAGCAGCAACAGCAACAGCAGCAGCAGCAACACAATGGACGCGACGGCAGCAACAGTTCCCGCGGCGCCAACGATGATCGTCCCAATGGTCGCAGCTCGCACACGGGACGAGGATCCAGTTGCTCACCGGCCAGTTCACCAAGTCGTCATCCGAGTGCTGTCAGTCCTGTGAGCTCCCTCAATCACTCCATGATGCAGCAGATGCAGCAGCAGCAGCAGCAACAGCAGCAGGCCCAGCAACAGGCCCAGCAGCAGCAGCATCATCAGCTAAGTCCTCCGCCGCATGGCTTGTCCTCTGGCAACGGATTGCCAGCTGGATTGCCCCCACGAATGCCCCACGGCTTGCCGCCACATTCTTTGGGCTTGCTCAACTCCCTGCAGATGATGCATCATGCCTCCCCGCTGGAACTGATGGCCGCTGCCCATCATCATGTGCCGCCAAGGTCGTATAACTCACCGCCACCCATTTCCACCTCCGATCCGAGTGCCAATGAGTGCAAGTTGGTCGAGTATCGTGGCCAAAAGGTCGCCGCCTTCATTATCAGTAATGAGACAATGCTCTGCCTGCCGCAGGCCTTTGAGCTCTTCCTCAAGCATCTGGTTGGTGGCCTGCACACGGTGTACACCAAGCTAAAGCGTCTGGACATTGTGCCGCTGGTGTGCAATGTGGAGCAGGTGCGAATCCTGCGAGGATTGGGCGCCATCCAGCCGGGTGTCAATCGCTGCAAGCTACTGAGTTGCAAGGACTTTGATGTTCTCTACAGGGACTGCACCACGGCCAGGTACGAATAAGAACCACAGTGCTTTTTATCCTTTTTAAGATTTGTTTTTTAAGTTGATTTTGAGTTTGTATTTTTAAAGGGAAATGTGGTTGATTTTTTGTAGGGGTTTTTATAGAGAATTTATGATATATTTTGAGGTTTTTGTAAAGGAAAGATAATATAATATAATGAAATTCGATTGATCCGCTAGTTAAATTTAGTTTGATTTAAAAAACAATCATTTTAAATTAAATAACAGACATTTTAATGGATTTAGGCTTAATAACATTAATTTAAAAGCACTAAATATGATTTTTTAGATCTTTAACTCAGGACCAGAACAGAACACTTAATTCGAAATGTCACTTTTCTTAAACCCCATTTTCAGTATTTTGAGAGTTATATTTATCATTTAATATCTTTCTTTTGAAGCTAGCAAATAAATCCAAAGACTGAAGAACACTTTTCAGTTAAAATTCCCCTCAAAACTTGTCTAGTTTTCAATTTCTGCGAGTGTAAACCCTCTCTGTTAGTTCCATTTCTAGTTCGGTGGGGGGGGGGGAATTGCTCTGCAAAATTTTCTCATTTCCTGTTTCCGCTTTAACCAACTTACGCACTCAAGTTGCACCCGCCGTTGCCGCCCCATTTTAATTTTCCAATTGCATCGAAAAGGAGGAGAACGAGAAGGGGGGTGGCACACAATGCAAATATATAGTTTGTGCATCGATATCGATTACCCTGAAGGGGCAGTCAAAAAACTTTCGTCTCTCGCATTTTCACCTTTTTGCCTTTTCCGATGACATTTGGCGGAAATACGCAATGCAAATGTAATGGGGGTCGTGCCAAGTCCCCCCCTTTTGAACCCCCTTTTTGCTAACAATCCCAAAAAAGCTGCGTAATTCTTTTGAACGCCTCTAACAATAGTTGGTGAAACAGTTTTTCCACCTTGTACAACTTTTCCGCCTGTTTTCCATCCAATGTGTTTTTTTTTGCTGCAAAATCGACGTGTGCGGGTGCCCTGTCAGCTCATTTCCGTTCGAGTGGAAAAAACGACAAGGAAAAAAGCCCAGAGAAATGGGTTTTTGTTATGTTTTTTTTTAGGAGTTCTGGGGTTTTGCAGTTTGAGTTTAGGAGTACCTCAAGGAAGTGCAATTGTCCTTGGTTACACCAAAAAAGGTGTGTGCTTTTTGTAACTATTTGGAATGATATTCTAGGGTGGCTAGGTTTGCCTGATAAAAGGGATTTTAGGATCTAAATGCAGTACGGAATATTGAGGATATTTATCAGATATATTCAAGTTTAAAGTCTTAAAAACTATTTTTAAAACAGCTAAATGTTTGTGAAATTTTCAAAACATTTCCTTATTTTTTTTTATATTTTCAAGTTTTGAAAAAGTTTTAAAAGTACAGAAATTATAGTAAAGATTGATACAAGTTCCCAATCTTAAAGCGTATATTAAAAATAGCTGAACGTTTTTGAAAGTTTACAGATAATTTCCCAGCTCTCTTTTTACATTTTGAATGATTAAATATTTATAAAAAGAAGTCCAGAAAATATAGGACAGAATGGTATCATATATTTCATATATTTCAAATCCTAAAATAATTTTTAAATTAGTTAAAAATTTATTAAAGGGTACAAATATTTCCATGCTCTTTTTTGACATTTTGAAGACAGATTTAAAGATTGAAAATGTATTCAAAAAATTCCTAAAATAATAGTAAGTAATTTATAAACAGATACAGTTAATAGAATCTTTCATATCCCTTAGATATCAGTTAATAAAAAATACATACCAAAAAACTCCAACTTAATTAAAGGCTAATATTCCGTTTTCCCGCCAAAGTAACCCCAATATTTGATGGATATTTAAACATTCCCCCAGCTTAAAAGCTTTCCGAAAACATTTATGAACCGCAGGGACCGGCATTGAGACATCAACAGTTTGAAAAGATTGCAACCTTGTATTCCAATATCCCCACTTTATTTTTTGTTGTTCCTTTTCATTTCTTACCTTTTTTGTATTTTGTATTTTTGGGTTCTTGTAAGGTCCATGGAGAGTCCTGCATTTTTGTTTACAGTAAAGAACGGGTTGAACTGGCCACTGACCACAATGCATACGATGGAAAACCATCTAGTTAATTATGGAAAAGAGCCCCAGCACATGGAGTGTATAAAGTGTGCTCCAAATATGCACATGCGCTGTACGAATAAACACAGGAAGAAATGATTACAATTTTAAAGAAATATTTAAAAAATAGCTACAAGTTTTTGAAACCTAAAATTAAATTTTCCAGCTCTCTTTTAACATTTTTGAAGGTTTGATAAAAGTCCAGAAATAATAATAAAGAATAATATTAATAGTATTTTACAAGTTTAAAATTTAAAAAATAGCTGAAAGTTTTTTAAAGCTTGGAAAGAATCTTATATATTTTTTTTATGTTTATTAAGTATTTGGAAAGAGTACTTTTAGTAGGGAAATTTAGAGGAATTAATTAATAATTAGAGCTCTTGTTTTTGCCTTAAATAGAATTGGTTTCAATACAGAAAATTATATTGAAAGAACTGCTTGGATTTCGAATAATTTAGTCTTAGTTTTTAGCAAGTTTGTAGTTAGGTTAGAGATTTATTTGTCATTTAAATTTAAAACTAAATAATTGGATTATTTTTTTTCACTTTTAAAAAATGTAGTAATATTTTTTTGTGTGAGTAGAGAACCGAGAACAGAGGCAGGGGACCCCAGTGTTATGCCCAACCGGACCCAGCATGAGGAACGGTTAAAAATGCGGTTAAACCTATTATTAGGTTGAAAAAGTTTTGCACTAAATTGAAACAAGTTGTGAGAGTGAGAAAGAGAGACAGAGAGACAGGGGGGGAAAATGCGAAAACCGCTGAGGGCAGGCCGCTTCTGTAGTCTGTCTCTCTTTGGCTTTCTGGGGTTAATTACAGCGGCGGCGGTGGGTTAAGGGGGGGGAAGCTTAGGGCGTGTGCATTTTCACACCCGCTGGCCCGCCGAAATGCAGAGAGAGACAGAGGTCTCAATGAAAAACTTCCCTTTTTTCAGCAATTGTAGCTTGAATTTTTCCCGTAATTTGTACTTTTTTTCGTTGCAATTGCAGTTGTAATATGTTTTTTTTGTACGTTTTAAAGCTTACACACACACAAATACACAAACACTTAAAGTTTAACAATTTTGCCTCACTTGTCTCTTCTCTTCTCTTTTTAATTGCAGATGCCTATCGATCAAGCCACCAGAGAGGTAAACACACAAGTATAATAAAAAAACTATGGCAATAATTTTCTCTCCTCCCCCTTATACAATTTGTTTTCCATAAATTTTTTTATTTTGTTTAACTCGTTTTCCCCAGAAAAGGAAAAAAGAAAAGAAAAGGAAAAACGCATCGATATCGATCGCATTATCATTATTAATACACTTGAGAGTTTTTAGAGCGAAAAGAATTTGTTTATTAAATTAATTAAACTCAAAACGGAAATTGGGCGAGCCTTCAAAAAAAAAAGCGGAAGTGCGAAAGGATGTGGCAGATACATGTTTGGATAAACGTAAATAGAGCATGAAAAGGGTTAAGAAATTAACGGTGTTAACGGTTAAGGGAACAGGTGTGTGGATTGATTTTTTGGTAGATATATTTAGGGGAAAATATAAAAATAAAACTCAAAACAGCAAGCTAAAAAATGTATAAGAAACTATAGAAATAATTAAAAAATTCAAAGTTAGTTTTATAACAAAAACACCTTGCAATTTTCACTCTAAAAACACTCTTGAGCTCATTCCAAATGTATTTCCCTTTTGTTCAAATCAAAACTTACGTTGCAATAATTTTTTATTATATTTGTTTGCCTTTGTTGGGGGCTTCTCCTATGGCAGCCAACCATAAATAATCTTTTTTTATATATATATATATAAATATTTATATGTGTGTATAGTTTTTGTTTTTGTTTTTTTTTTTTGGTAATGTGCTCATAATTATGAAAAATTATTGACACTGACATTTCATGGGCTCTCTCGCATGTGAATAATAATAATTTTGTCAGCATTTGTGTGAGTTGCACAGAGTTTGGTTCAGTCAATTTTGGTTTTGGCAAATGGCAAACAATTGATTTTGATCACAGTTGACAGTTGCAGTCTCCACTCCTCTCGCTGGCTCTAACTTGGCTTAAAAACGCCGTTTAGGCCGCATGGACCAAAAAAGCCGCCAGAAGAGTGCCTGAGCCACGACAACGTGTTGTGACTGAGCTGGTGGGCACACCTTTCCACTAAATTGGACTAGAGTCCCGTGCTCCATCGTCAAAAGACTAACCGATCCGATTCGGTACCAAGACCACAACTATGCAAATTGTTCGGGCCAAGTGGAAAATGTTGGGTACAACAACAAAAAAAAAAGAAGGAAAATGTATTGAAAAGCCATCGATTGATTTGACTTCATTTGAGTTTAATTTGTTGGTAAATTTGTTAGACGGGAGAATGGATGTAAGGAAGGTGAAGTGAATAAGTAGGAGAATTTGAAAGAGTTTAGGAAGGAATAAGAGTATTTACTAGGAAAACGTACAAAAATTACAGATTTTTGATTAGAGAAAGAAAAAACAAATTAAGAAGTGAGAAAATGTTATATACCGAAAAGAAATTTAATGGAATTGTAACTAGAATTCTAGTCTAAAAAGTTTTAGAGCAGAATGGTCTAAAATGACACACTTTATGGAAAGTATATGGAAAAGAACCCCATAATAGATCAAAATTATTTCAGTATTATTTTTTAAATTTCAAACTAAAGCCAGCCTTGAAATCTCTTAAATTATTTCAACTACAACAATAAAAATAAACATTTATATAATATGTTACTGAAAAATAATCCAAATGACCAACTGAATATAATGTTCCCATAAATCTCTCTCTTACTCTCCGATAGATTCGAATTCAAATTCAAATTGATTACAAATAACTTAACACAAATTACGACAGCACATTGATTTATTATATGAATTTCATATGCATAGAGCTTTGTTATATAGAAAGACAGACACAGACTATAATTTATGCCAGCTACAATAGTGACTGTCGAATGTCTAATCACAAACTGACTGACTGACAATCAAGAGATCAACTCCGGTTCCTCGGGCTGTCAAAATGAGAGGCGGAAAAGGTGTTGCAAGGAAAGGAAAAACAAAAAAGCACTCTTATAATTATATTAAATTTCTAAAATAATTCGAGTGCAGCTAGGCTGAAGGTGTGAGTTTCAGTTGGGGCATTTGCATTTTGCAAATTCAGCTTAATTGAGTGTAACCGAAGTAACAAAAAAGCAACTTTGTGGCTGTCTTGCTGCCTTGCTGTTCAATCTAAATGAGGCAACAATAGTTCAATTTATTTTTTATAATAATTACAGAGCCTAAAACAAAACTGCACCCATATATATATATATATATTGTATATATTCTCTCAGCATCATGAGATGAGGCAAAGGGAAGTAAGGGGCACATCTTGGTGGGTAGTCAACAAAATCCATTGTTGGTGTGGCATGTTTGTAACAATATATATATTTTTTTCTCTGCTCGGTTTTTGTTGCGAACTAAATGAGTTATTAGCACGCCAATTGAAATTGAAGTGAGTGAGGAAAAAAAGTAAAACAAAGTATGCAAAAAACAAAAACAATTGCCAAGAAATCTGCATTAATTCAGTGTACACATATGTATAGTAGTTGGTCTTGGAGGGGAAAATCGCCAGTGGCTTGAGGAAATTATAAGGCAAACTTGTTGTGGGCTGTGTAAAAAAAAGAAGGCCACCCAAAATTCAAAATTGTTAATTAGCATGTGATTTTGATTTAAATACTTGACTGGGCAGAAATTTGCATAGGAAAAAAGGCCGATTTTGATGAGTGTTGATTTGTGAAAATGAAGTACTAAGAATTTTTTAAATTTTAGAAACAATTTTTTAGGGGAAATATAAAAAAATATATAATATAAATAAATTTATTATATATATTAACATAAGGTATACATTTTTTAAACATTAATTTGACTAATAAGTCTAAAAATATAAGCTTTAATTTACCAACTTACTCCATTCAAAACTTTCTTTCTCCTGAATGTTAAGCTTCAGTTGCCTTGAATCAATTTCATCTTATTCACAATTTCCAATGAAATCTAGTTAGTTTTCTGCTATAATTTACAATTTCCATTGCCATTCAAGTTCCGTAACCAATCATTTGGAGAAGCACAGACCTTTTGCGGAAGCCCACAATTAACTGGAGAGTTGAGTATCTTCAAGTCTCTCTATATACTCACTTTAGACTCCCAACAATGCCATGTCATTCGTACATTTGCATGTCACTTAACAATGAATACAAAAGTTGGCCAAAGGCACTCGCCGACGAGCATTCTCGTACCAATAACATTTATTGTTAACCGAAAGGAAATTCGAGCCAACTTCAAGCGCCAGTCCAGGCCAAGTTAAGACGAGGTGTATTCTTTGACGGCTTCTTTCTGAGAATTTTTGTTTGTCGATTAAGTCGGCTTAGAGGCAAATGTGCAAAACGGCATCATCGGTAAGGGGCGAGAGAATTCAAATCAATTTGAGGCTATGAATTCAATTAAAATTCTACCACTGCGAATGCACTCGGCATTGGTGATTGCAAATATGGAAATTTTAATTGTCGGTTCTGCCAAGTACTTGAATCGGATTGCATTGATTTAGTTGCCGGCAAGCACGCTCTACGGTAGCTGTGGCACAAGGTGGCAAAGTTGGCCATAAATGTAATTGATTTACCAATTTACAGCCTAGGTACCCGGGGGCTGTGGGTTAAGACTTGGGAAGCCTGCTGACAAATGTTGGCAACGCCTTCTTTGCAATTGGAAAAAAAATATGTTATCCTTTCGATTTATGCAACTGCAAATGCAACTGCAACTGCAACAGTTTAGCACAGTTTGGCGCATATTTTGGCGGCTGTTTCTCAAGAGTCCCGAGCTCTGGTCAATAATTAACAACTCAGCTATCCCTTGATTATTGAAAAATATACCAAGGAAGGAGACAGCTGCAAACAGGTTCGAGCTACTATAAGGTTCGGGTGCATTTGGCTTTGGCTAACCGGTTATGCTCCTCCGGTTTTTTTGTTGTTATTATTATTATAGCCGTTTTGGGCAGGCTTACATTGGCCACAGCGACTATTTTGACAAATTGTTGTTTATTCCTGACTAAACGCTTGTCCGTTGCGCTGCGCGAAAAATGCAAAATGTTAAATGCAAAATGACATTTGCGGCAAGTGACAACGGTGCATAAATTAGTTAAATAACCGTTGGTTTTGTTCGTAACATTCAATTTATTTCGAATGAAAATTGCCTGGAAATTGTGTTTGTTATACTTATCCGGCTTTAAGCAATGAGAGCACATAGTTTCTTCTAAATTAATTTGGGTAAGTTAGGTTATTTCCCTATATTTTATATACATAGAATATTGTTAAAAAAGTCTTTAATTTTTATACCCTTGCAGGGCATTATAATCTTTTAAAATCGGACGACTATATATTACATCATGTAGTCCGATTTTTATAAAATTAAAACCAAAATTCTACAATAATATAAAATGGCTATATATAAAATTTGATGAAAATCTGCCGAAAACTAAAAAAGTTATTTTTTTCTTATTTTTTTCCTATCGTTCCTATGGGAGTATATATATGTATATATACATATAGTCCACCGATTCGCCATGCCCCGACTTATATAATAGTAAAATTATATAGAAGAATAACTCCATAGTTTCATTCAAATAGCTAAAATTTGTTTCAAAATACATATCGCACATCTGTGCATATAATTCCCAACTTGTTCTAACATCCCCGGAACGAAGTGACTTCTGCCGGCCAGGTCTTAGAAAAGTGTTGTTACAAAAGTTGCAAGTCATTGTTTATTAGTGTTCAAAGTTAGTAACTGATCATACATACATACTTACTGGTCATAGATACTTACTGATCATAGTTAATTACTGGTCAATGTTAATTACTGATCATAGTTAATTAGTGGCCATAGATAGTTACTATTCAGAGTTACTTATGTTGCTGCTCATCGTTACTTAGTGCTCATAGTTAATTAGTGGTCATAGTTTATTACTGTTCATAGTTCTATAAATCGTCCGATGGTTCCTATGTCAGCTATATATATGTAAATATATAGTCCACCGTTTCGCCATGCTCCGATTTATATAATAGTAAAACTATATCGAAGAATAACTTCATAGTTTTATTCAAATAGCTTAAATTTGTTCCAAAACAAATCTCGCACATCTGTGCATATAATTCCCAACTCGTTCTAACATCCCCGGAACGAAGTGACTTCTGCCGGCCAGGTCTTAGAAAAGTGTTGTGTTACAAAAGTTGCAAGTCATTGTTTATTAGTGTTCAAATTTAGTAACTGATCATACATACATACTTACTGGTCGTAGATACTTACTGATCATAGTTAATTACTGGTCAATGTTAACTAATGATCATAGTTAATTAGTGGCCATAGATACTTTCTGTTCAGAGTTTCTTATGTTACTGATCATAGTTACTTAGTGCTCATAGTTAATTAGTGGTCATAGTTAAGTACTGTTCACAGTTCTATGAATTGTCCCATCGTTCCTATGTCAGATATATATATGTAAATATAGTCCACCGATTTAGCATGCTCCGATTTATTAACATGTAAAATTATATAGAAGAATAACTCCTATGTTTTATTCAAATAGCATAAATTTGTTCCAAAACACGTCTCGCATATAAGTGCATATAATTCCCAACTTGTTCTAACCTCCCCGGAACGAAGTGACTTCTGCCGGCCAGGTCTTAGAAAAGTGTTGTTACAAAAGTTGCAAGTCATTGTTTATTAGTGTTCAAAGTTAGTAAATGATCATACATACATACTTACTGGTCATAGATACTTACTGATCATGGTTAATTACTGAAATTACTCAAACCTATTAAGAAATTCAATTTTAATTGGTTTCAATATTTCCAGTAACTCAATAAACGCATTTTAATCTAGGTAATATGATCTTATTATATTTCTGGACATATTAAAGGTCTAAGCTAATTTTTCCCATCCGGTTTCTCTTTAAATTAATAGGAAATCCACCTTTTCAATAGAAAATATCTTCTTTATGGCTTCCTAACCAGATAAGCTTCTTTTCCCTTGAAATATCTTACCTAGAATTCAGCTTATAGGAGTCGTCATTAAAGTTGCACAATCATTACGCAAATGGCTCAAAACCCAATTGGGTTATATGTACAATCTTATCCGGATGGGACCCTATGCGAAAAAGACATTTTCCGGCGAAAGTCAAAATTTTTTCATGGACAAGACAAACATGTCAGTGGTGTAGCAACTGAAAACTTTCCAATGAAAGTGTTTTCTGCCTTCAAGAACCTTTAACTCACTTCCCCATAAATTCGTACAAGTTGACTGACAGACGCACGAGCCTCTTAATTTTAAAAATTTTTGCACGTCATAATATGTGGGACCCCAAACGGCCTTCCGATTAGATCCCGAAAAAAAAACACTTTCCCTCTTCATTGTTGTTTTCATTCTTGGAATGATTCATGGCGAAGAAGAATCTCTTTATTTGACCCAAAGAGGCCAAGACAACAAAACTCTCCGGCTTGTTTATTGTTAAACGTTTAATGGAGCACAATTAAAAAATCCCGCTGCAAATATTTGCTGAGGCAAAATATGTAACTGTAAATATTTGGTAGAATCTTTCTTATCCACAAAGAACGCACAATTACAAATTGTTCAATGTTTCACCATACATATATATACAAAGATATATGTATATAAAGATATATACGTATAGTCATATCGTGCACACGATCATTGCTACCTGTGTTTATTTGCCTTGGTCTTTGTCTTTTGGCGTTCTAAGGGGCCCACCTGTTTACCAGCGGCAAACATGGAATGAAGATTCCATAATTTAATTGCCAGGTAACCCAGGTCCACCTGGGGCCTGGGGTAATAGTCGCTCTATTTGATCAAGTTTCTATATAGCTTCCCCTTGTAGTATTTGCTGCAGTTTTTTTTCAGTTCTTTTAAGTTTTCAGTTTTCAAATTCCAAGTTGTTTATCTCTTGTTTGTCATAATTTCCACCCGCAGTGTTTGTGAGTTTCTTTTGGTTACCTATTTAGCTTAACCTGCGTCAAGTATTTGCTGAAGACTTGTTTAAATATTTAATATACAAATAGCAGCAATTGCGGTCATAAATTAACAGAAAATATATAGTTTAACTCTTTTTCTTATGTCTTTTCTCTGCGGCTTCACTTCATTATTATTATTATTGTTGCTGCTTTTGCTAGATTTTTTATGGCACATAATTAAAATGGTAGCACGTTTTCGTTCTTCTTGTTTTTGGCTTTTTATTTGTCTCAAGTCAATGGGGGGGCTGCTCACTAAACTTGGCTAAAGCTTAATTAGGCAATGCATTTCGGGGCTAAGAGGGATATGTCTTCGGTTGAGGGAAATATATTAACCAGCAGAGTTCTGAAAAATTCGGAATAGTTAAGACATAATGAATGTCTTTATGGCAAAAAGAAATACTTAAAATTGTAATAGACACTTGTTCTTTATGGCAAATGAAACTAAAGAATATATTAAAATAATCAGCAGGAAACATACTTAACTGGATACTAAATAAATTATTTTCGTTATCTATGCTTTTTTAACTTATATAATTATATTCCGCTCCTAAAAACTCTCAAGTTATAAATATATAATTTTTAATAACAAATAATTCACAAGAAAATGCAGCAGCACAAGGCAGAAAAACAGCACTTTCTATTGGTTAATTAGTTTCTCATTTTTTTGTGTGCTGAATTGTGATCACTGTGCTGAGGCATTTGACTTTTTTTTGTACTGATACCACGGATATTTGTCCATTGCTCTCAACCCAACAGTAACTCTCTGCAATTCCGCAGTTCCAGACCGGGTAGACCGCCCAAAAGGGGACCCGTGGGGCTTTCCCTACCGCCCACTCATCTATCGCAGCATCCGCAGTTGAAAAAGCATCGCCTGGACAATGGAGATTATGCCTATGAAAATGGGCACATCAGTGGTAAGTAATTTAATACAATGTTGCAAAAGCACTGAGGGAAAAAATGTATAAAAAACAGATGATAAAATCAAATTGTATTGCTAGTGTGTAATTTTCCTGATTCCATTGAATTTTACATAAAACATTTAATTTGTAAAAGGGCAGTGTGACCTTAACACAAAGAATAGCCGGTAGTGTGCCCCTGCTGCACGAAACTAGCTGCCATTAAGGACATTTTCCTTAGAACAGTTTACAATTGTCTTCCTAACTATGATATTTATACATATTTTCATGGCAAAATTTTTAAATATTAACAAAAATTTATAGAAAGTTTAAATATTCACTTTAATATTCAGTAACAACTTTTCTCTCTGTACGAATACGAAAAAATTTCCCACTTGCCACTGCTGCCAATTGCAAATTCTCACACAATTGAGTGGCATGACCCGAGGGCCCACGAATTCGTATTCGAATGGTAATGAAATCATTCGCAGATTGGCCACTAAACTTGCTTTCGGGTATCGTCAGGTATAATAGTGCTTTCTGTATTTCTGTATTTATGCTTTTGCTGTGCTTCCCCCGAATCGATCGATGATCGGTTTGCTGTGCCGCCATTTGTGATTTGTGATCGCTGCTTGTTGGCTGTGATTACAGCTTATACTCTACGGCTGCCAAATGTACAAAAAAAAAAAAAAAAAATGAAACGAAACGGATACAGATACAGATACATCTACATCTACAGCTACAGATACATTGGGTGTAGTTTGGATTGCTGTTTCCCAGCAGCCACAGATAAATGGCAGCCTAAGCCGCAATCAAGTCGATTTCCACTGTGATTTGTACTGCTTACAGGAAATCGCATTCATTGAAAAATTTTCGAATTGTATCTGTGGCTGTAATTATGATAAGTACAAGCGGGACTCACATTTAATTGATTTTACATTTTTCTCTCATTCTTTTTCCCTTTCTTTCTTTTTTACATACTCACATAGTTTTCTATGAGCCAAGCTGACAACTTGGTCAACGCCTCTTTCTATTAATGTGTCCGAAAACGCACAATATGAAAAGATACTTACGAGCGGCCACAAAAAGCCCCAAATCGAAAAGGAATCTTGAAATCTTTTTCTTTAGAACCATGCGCCGCCGGCGCCTTCTGAACTAAACTAAAAACTGAAAGAAGATGGGTTCTTTTTTTAAAAACAGAGTTTTGGTTTTGGTTTCTGTTTTTTGCTCAGTCATTGCTCAGGCCATAAAGGAAGAAGGTTCTCTGAGTGAATTATGGGGCGTTGATTCTTGAGTGATATTGCATTATTATTAATATAAAAATGCACACACGCACTAGCTGGTATTTTTTATATAATTTTGTAACTGCATTTTCCCTGGTATAATATATATAGTTTTCCCATCGTTTAATTGCATTTACCATGCTAACGAATTTTTGCCTAGTTTTTAATTGCATTTCGAATTTTTGCTTCAATTTTAGCAATTTAGTGAACGTTAAAGCATTTAATGGCACACTAAATTGTTCAACTAACTGCATATATATCTATATACAGACACGTGTGTGTATATACATTGAGTGCAAACAAATGACGGACGTAGATACACAGGCCAGATACAAAAGTATTTATGTATCTGCTAGGTAGCCTCGGCCATGTGCGTGGGTGCTTTTAGTTGTTGTGTTTAGTCTGGCCGCACAGACAATAGACATGCTATATATAGATATATATATTTTATGTATATATATGTATAAATATATATATATAGATATATGTGGAAGAGATGGAGGCAGACAGGAACAGGTGTCAGTTAGGCGAGCCATCAAACTGAAAGGCAAATATGGTTGAGGATGGTTTCAGAATGCATTTGAATATGAAAAATATTTACCAAGGTGACATCCATGGGGACTTAAATTAGCTATAGAAGGTGTTCTTTTAAGAGATTTATAGTAGATTATATAAGATTTAAGATTTGAATGATAATTAACAGGTGGGAAAATGGAATAAACTCTTTCTTTTATGCCTTTACTCATATTAAATATCATTTCCCTTTTTTTTGTATCCCCATTTTCCCCTCTAGATATGAACCGCTTGGAAAAGTCACCACTCCTGGCTAATGGCTACAATCCGCCGCCCATCAATCACATGGCCTTCATGCAGATGAATGCCCACCATCCTGGAGCGGCGGCTCTCATGTCGCCGGGTATGCCGCCCCATGGTCTCCACGCCCGTCCCGAAAGCCAAATGTTGAAGGCCGCCGCCCAGAATGCTGGCATGTCAGCGGCCAATATGGATGCCTTGGCACGTTCCGGGATCTGGGAGAATTGCCGGGCGGCCTATGAGGATATAGTCAAGCATCTGGAGCGATTAAGGGAAGAGCGAACGGATGAGCGCCAGCAGGTGATGGGCGTGGGTTCGGCAGTGGTCGATAGAGTGGGAAATGTGATGGTTGGCGATATTAAGCCAAGGGATCTGAGCTCAAGGAATTGTAAGTATAAGTACAATTAAAATTAAAATTAATTTGTAAATTTTAAGTGCATCATGTACTTGTAGAAACTGTCTTAAAATGTATGCTATTTTATAGGCATCATCTTATCCTCTTCCCTTACTTTCTTTGATATATTGCAGGTTCTCCTACACGCCAGAGTCCTGTGCTGAATCTGAGTAAATCCGGTGGAAATACGGATCACGGTGGCAGCAATTGTGATGCGGGTAGTGAGCGGAGTGACTGCCATTCGGTGGCGGGTTCTCCTGGTAGAGGTGGTTCCCGTAGTCTGGACGAGGGCAGTCGCAGTGGAGGCGTTGGTGGTGTCTCCTCGCATGTGGGTAGCGGTGGCATCATTGGTGTCGAAGATGATGATGAGGAGGAGGAGAACCTTAGCGATGAGAATCAATCCGAAGTGGATGAACGTTGTCTGGCCAAAGATGAAGAAGGTGAGTGAACTTTGCTTACATTTGCTCGATTCAGAGATGTGCGATAAGCGATAAGCGATGCACAATGTCCGATAAGCACGATTGCATACAAACGTGCGATAAACGATAAATGGAGTTTGTGACACATTTGACTTTCTGTACGGGGCATGTCCTTATGGAATTTGTGTTTTCATTATGACATATTTGAGTGACAAGAAGCTTGATAATTAAGACACGAGGCAATCATATATGAATGCATAAAATAAATAAATAATATTAAATTAAGAAATAATAAACTGACTCATTTTTAACTAATTGCAAATGCAACCATAACTTATTTTCTGATTTATAAATTCCATTTACTATTAATGATAATAATCTCTTACCTTAAAAATGTATCTAATCGTCTTAACACGATTTTCTTTGCATTTTGTTTTTTCCCTTTTAGATTTGAGTGACACGGAACGTGATAACCTGTCCACGGGCTCCGCGGCAGCTGCAGCGGCTGCGGCGGCAGCAGCGGCTCACCAGCTCCACCAGCATGCCGCCTCGCACCACCACCAGGCGGTGGGTCTGTCCCACCTGGGGGTTGTGCACCAACACCAGAGGGGCTCACCCTCGTCGGCGGAGGCAGCTGCTGCCGCTGCCCTGCAGCACCAAAGAGCCTTGAACTACTCCCAATTGGCGGCAGCAGCAGCGGCGGCCAATGGGGCGGCTGTGGGTGGTGGTGCGGTGGCCAATGGACCAGCCGGTGCCGGCGGTGGTGGTGCTTTGACCCCCAATGAGGCCCTAATGGCGGCCAACGATGCGGCTGCCTTGGCTGGAGGACTGGCCTTGGGTCCCCTGGGTATCGATGCTCATGCTGCTGTGCCCGCCAGCTCCACGGAAACGTTGCTCAGGAATATCCAGAGTTTGCTCAAAGTGGCAGCGGATAATGCCAGGCAGCAGGAGCGACAAATTAGCTACGAAAAAGGTGAGGTTTTGAATGGTTTGCATTTTTTAAAGAGATTTTTTATAGGCAGGTTTTTTAAAACTATTAAAATTATGAAGAAATAAGTGAGGATATTTATCACTAATTAGTTTCTATGTATTTCTTTTTTGTAATAATTTTAGCTGAGCTCAAAATGGATGTTCTGCGAGAGCGAGAGGTCAAGGATTCGCTAGAGCGTCAACTGGTTGATGAACGTAAACTGAGAGGTGAGATTTTGAATATTAAATACATTCAAATATAAAAAATATATTAAATTAACCATAATAAATAAGTACCTATGAATAGATCATATTAATACACTCAAATCAATTTGCTAATAATATATAAAATAGAAAAATACATCTTAAAGGGAACCATAGAAAATAAACCAAAACGAGAAGCCTTTTCAAACTCAATTATATTTCAAAAAATTCTAATAAGCTATAAAAATCTTAAATACCCTTTAAAACCGGTTCTCCTTGACTTTACGCCCCTTTGAGTGGAATCTCCCTTCCTAGTTGTGCCACCAAATCAGTCTTGACAGTGCGCCAGAGCCACATTTAGCTGCACATCCTCAGCCTCCTCAGCCAGATCCCGATCCCGATCCCGGCAAGCTCTTTGGCCCTCTGCCAATGCCGATTCCGATTCCAATCGGGCGCACTTAATGCAATCTGACTCAAATGACAATGACACCTGATATGCCGACTGTCTGCGAATATAAAACCCTCTCTCTGAAGTCCCTCTGGCCCCCATTCTGGCGCTCTGGTGGTCGTCGCCAGGTTGCCAAGAAGTAAAAATAAAAGGGTTTTAAGGCTCAGATGGGGCTGCCTCTCTGGCCCTTTTTCAACAGAAATCACAATTCAAATGAATTTAATATCATTTCATTATTTAGTTACACTTGAATGATTTGGCAAAAAAGTAGCTCCAGCAAAATGTTGATGATGATGAAATGGAAGGAGTAAAGCTTTTGGAAACTCTAGTTGCGCAGTCAGTAAATCCTTTAATTGGTTGTTTTGTTTCTAAAGGAGCTGCTGAGTTGTTATTTTGAGATGACTTCTTGAACAAAAATACCTTAAAAGGGTTGTCAAGGGGTTAAGGGTTGATTACCTTTGGCTCAAGGAGTCAGCGATGGTGAAGAACTAAGCCTAATTGAAGGGAGCTTCGAAAGTGGGGAAATCCAATGAGCCAATTAAACAAAAATAAACTTGGGTAAAGGAGGTTTCAAATGATTTTTATACATTATCGATTAATAGGTGAAAATGAAATTTAACAATAATTTTTCTTGAAATTATCACTATATAAGAATATATATTAAATACGACTCAGAGACTTGCAAAGAAGGTTTTACATAACTTTAATATGTTTCCTCGATTATTATGAAAATAAGATATATTTACCAAATAAAAATCGAAATTAAATATTCTTTCTAGATCTCTACAAAGTTTAGCTTAGCATTTACCTTAAATATTAACCGAGTAACCCACTTTCTTAATATCCAAATTAAAGCCCCCTTAAAAACCTGCCAAATTGGCTATTTAAAAGCAATTTTGTAAATCTACCAATTACCAGCTCAATCCTCAATCATTTTTGTGTTCCAATTGCATATGGTGAATAAATTGATTCATTGATTGACTCCACTCAACACTCAATCGCAATTGATTAAGTTTATGTAAAGCCACTGCAGTTTCCTTACCCGCAAGGCAGCCCTCAAATTTACAAGCCGCCATTGAGGCACAAAAAAAATTAAACCCCCAAATCAAGGCTCCACCCAAAAAAAAATACCCAAAAAAATGAAAGAAAAGTAAGGAAAAGGAAAGAAAACCCGCAGAATTACAATGCGAGAACAAAGGGAACCAGAGCACACAATAATTGCACACAAAACTGACCGACCGACCGACCTGGCCATAACTTAATCTCCTTTTTCCCCCCCGTTTTTCCCGTTTTGTGGGAAAATTATGGTGGAAAAAGGCAGCACATAAATCAGCAAACGAAAAACAAAAAAAATGGCATGCAACTATGCAAAATGCCACACACAGGCACATAGACATCTAATTGCAACTAATAATAAAGCTGGCGATAAAAATCGCAGCCATGTACTACGGGGTTTCTCTTTCCAGTTTTTTGAGTTTCGTTTTTTTTTTCTTTTTTGAGTTCAGAACACGGCAACAATTGGCCATTTGTAATGGGAGCGCGTGGGTGCTGGCGAAATTGTACGTAAACTCAAAATTCGAATGGAATGAAGTCGAAGTTGTAGTCGGAGATGGAGATGGAGGGCAATGCCATGAACCGATCCTCGATGAAATTCAATATGCCTGCAACAGTATTGGATTTGATTTGAGGTTGATTCCATGGCTCCACCCTCAAAACGGCTGTCACCACGCTTCATTGCATCGCATCCACAGCGATGTTGTGGAAAAAGGGTACACTGGAAATAAAAGGGTAGATAGATAATGCTATCTGAAATCAGAAATCGCTAAAACATTTCTATTGGCATTTTAGGAAATTTTTAATATATCATTTTGAGGAGTTACTCTTTTTGTTTATGTCAAAAAGTCATTGAAGAATTTATTTGTAGAAGTATTATTTCTAAAAGTTATATTAATTTTTTAAAATTTTTTATAAAGATAACATAGGTATGCACTTCAAGATTTTAAAATATGGTATGTTTTATACAATGTATAATATATTATAGTATAAAATATGGTATCTTTATAAATAATTTAATAATATTTATACCCTTACTGGTATCAACTGTCTTATATAATTTAAATTATTTTAGTAAGTACCATATTTAACATGTTAATGCATTAAAAAACAATACAAAATTGTATACTCTTATTACAGTAAAGAAATGGTAATTTTATGTAATATAATGTAAAAAAAATCCAATGACAAACTGGTGTTAAAACTCGTAAAGTATTGGGATTGAATCAGCCAAGATTTTAGTCGAGTCAGCAAGTAGCATATCTATAATTTATTTAATGTATTTATAGCTTATGTAATCCAATGAATGTGTGTTGGTTTTAATAGAAGAAAACTAATTAATGTTTATTTTTTCGTATAATATATTAAATTAAAAATGTTATATATCTAACGTTAGCAAATGTTCAATTTCCAACCTTTTCTCTGTTAAAAAATGTTTGAATCAACGTAGAAAAAAAATAATTAAAAACTATTTCAACCTTTTACAACATTTTTCCGCAGTGCAACATTATTCGTTTGTTGTTTCCATTTTTGTTCTTGTTTTTTGTTCTATGACTCGCGATCTGGAATGATTGCAAGTCAGGATCAATAAACATAATTGCGCCCACACACACGGCCGGATGCGCACTTGAATTGGCACACACAGGCAATGAAGGCCCAAAGAAAGAGAGAGAGACAGAGAGGGCCAGAACATAGAGCTAAGACCTGGTCGAGAACAAAAATCAGCAAAATCAGAGCCAGAGCCCCTTCGAATCATTCGAATCGATCAAATTACCAGTTGCCAGTCGCAGATCGCAGAGATCGAACTCACGATCTATCGTTCAGAGTTGGGTCTCCCAGTAGTATTTGTTCTCGGGATTGGGCCTGTTCCTTATTTTGGCCAATCTCCTCCTGACACATTTCCGTAGAAAGGAGTTTCGTGTTAATGTTGGTTTCATGATTTCCCAAAGTGCTAGTGGATTTAAGCGAAAAGGATCAATTAAGTGGGTCACGGATTTATTTTGTGTGCTACTTCTTTTTGGGTGGTTTCTATACTAAGGTTCTTTAATGAAGTGATTTATTTAAAGTAGTAATGTAAAAGCTATATGAAACTAAAGATTTAAAAGGAATTGTAGTCCTCATAAACTTTAATTAAGATGGTTTTTATTATACTAATTTAACCAATATATCATATATATTATTATTGAAATTTTTCATATTAAATCTTTTATTAATTTAATATTTATCTATATTTTCTTTACAGTTCTCTATCAGAAGCGCTTCCGCCGGGAACGAAAGATCCGGATTCGATTTCAGCAGCAACTTGGTGGTGGCAGTGGTGCCTCCAAGGGTAGCCCCAATGCCAATGGAAGTGGTGGCGGTGGCTCTGGATCCGCTTGCAGTGAGTCTGAGGCCTGTGGGGGCGGTGGTGCTGATTCAAAGTGCAGTACCAACAACAACAATAATAATAATAATAACAATAGCAACAGCAGCAGCCACGGCGGTGATGTCGAGGCGATGAAAGGTAAGTGTTATCGGAATAATGGACACACACAATGCAAAAAAGAAATCCCAAAAACCTATTCACAAAAAAATAACTTTCTTCTATGCCAACCACAAAACAACCTTAAATACCTTATGAATTTAATAAGTAATTTGGATTATAAATTGAGCAGAGGAATAATCGTATAACTTACCAAGACTTATTTAGGGTTCTTAAATCAATTGAGTTCGTTTTTAAATAGAAAGAATTCTACAAAGTCGCGTAATAATTGTAGTATGTCTAGAAAATATTCCTAAAGAATATATATATACATATATATATATATATATTTAATAAATTTTTGTATCTTAAATCTGAAAACAAAAGTTGATTTAAAATCAAAAATATTTCTGTTGCGTTTTTAAATATGTAAACGAAGAATATTTACATATAAAGTTAAGCACATACTTTAAACCTTTACAACAACAAATTGTTTATAATATCCAATTAATGGTTATGTTATAAATACAATGGACTAGATATTTATTTGTTGAGACTAAATTATAGCCATTTAAGAAACAACAAATCTCATGGGATATAGCTTATAGTAAAAAGGATCTTATCATTCTGAAAGATATATTAAACACACCTTTACCCCTATACCATTCTCCCTTCGCCACACCCCCGAAAATGCCAACCCTACGCATTTTTTTTAACCAACACAGTGCCCTTTTTCCATTGACAATCTTCCATAGAAACCGACGGCGGCAGTGAAAAGTCAGACAAATCCCTGGGCTCCAATTCCTCCTGTGATGTAACCGCCGGCCATTCGGCCGGATCCGGTTCCGGCTCAATTTCCGCGGGAGCCAATTGCCCCGATTCGCCCACCCATTTCAAGAGGGAGCCACACTCCGATCACGAGGGTTCCGTGGAGCGGCAGCATCGCTCCTCGGTCGCCTCAATGGGCGCCCAGGATGAGGAGCAGCGTTGTGGCAGTCGCGAGCGAGATGAACGGCCGCCAAGTGGTTCCGCCGCTGCCGTCGCTGTTTCCGCTTCCGCATCTGCCGCCGCGGTGGCAGCAGCAGCGGCTGCCGCAGAGGGAAGCCTTGCCGCAGCAGCGGCGGCAGCAGCAGCGGCGGCTGCCAGTAATGGCAAGGGACCATGGAGCTATCCGGGCATTGATCTAATGGCCACCGGAGCATTCTGGCAGAATTATTCTGGTGAGTTGAAGTACCTGGGATTTACCTCTATGTTATGTCCTTTTCAAGGGTATTATAATGGGAGTTAGGAGCATGAAAGAGATATTTCCGACCCTATAAATAATATATATTCTTGATCAGCAGCAACAGGAGAATCGATCTAGCTATTGCCCGCAAAACTTTAATTTTTTCAAAAACTTTAAAATTTTATAAGGGGTTACATCGTTAAAATTTACAAAAATTGTATTTTGTCTTAAATTTTGAATTGAGTAAGCAGATTTTGTTAACTAATAAAACTAACGTAGGAGAGGTTTCCGAATTAAAACTAATCCTTTTTTGGCTTAGTTATGAGTTTTTTAAACTTTGATTTATCGAAAAAATCTTATACTATTGATATATATATATATATTATTGATAAATATCAATGTAAAGAATGCAAATATTTTAAACATAGTTATTATTGCTTTCCATTTCGATTCTATAATTTAATTTCGAAGTAGAAGGGTTTATAGGCTTCCCAGAGTTAGTATTCTTTCTTATTTTATTTATATTTATATTAAGATAAGTACTTCTAAACTTAAACTAAAATCTACCCTTATTTTCTTTTATTATCCTTGCAGAATCCTTGGCCCAGGAACTGGAAATGGAGCGGAAAACTCGGGCGGCCAATGCCGAACGGGATGTGAAAAGTCCGCTGTCAGAGCGACCGACGGCTTATTACAAGAACTCCGTGCTTTTTGGTAGCGCCAATTAAGCACTTGGACAGGTGAAGGTGAGCCCAACCGTTGGCCTGGATATATATTATATATATATAAATATATATATATATATTTGATCTCAGAGTGCAATCCAAACCGGCGGCTGCTCTTGAGGGCAAACATTGTAAATAAACAAGTAAAATAAGCTAAAGAGAAGGTTGAGTTTTGAGAACGTTGCAAACGTTGGTGAGGCCATTTTGTATATATAGAGAAATCATAGTGAAACGATGCAAGAACTTCCGATATATCCCATATAGAGTGCTTAGATCCCATAAGCTTACAGTTACTTTGTAAATATATATACATACTATATATAGCAGCCGATATGAAAGACTTTTTATTAAAGAATTGTGCGGAAAAGTGCGGCGAAACGAAGAGCTGAAATCCCAATTGGCATTTAGCATTTAAAAATCCCCAAAAAAAATGAAATAATAAGAAAACCAATTTTAGCATTGCTTATAAACCCTATGATATAGCTTCAATTCGAGTATATATATTAATTGTAACAGAAATATATGTAATTCGATCTATAAAACAAATAAAGTAACACGTAGATATTTAGGAAATACAAAAAAGTAAAGAAATGAGACATTTTACGAGCCGCTTTTTAGTGTTTTAAATATTTGATTTATTTTACAAATGTACTTTTTTGTAAGGCTAAGATTTTAATTTATTCACTAGCTTTTAGCAGCAGGCCGTAATACTAAAAAAACCCTAGCATATAAAACATAAATAACTTCAAGTATTTCACTTGCCTAGGCGGTAAACAATAATTCATATTATATATATATCTAATAATAAATACTAATAATAAATAATAAATGCTAAACAAAACCAACTTGTATGCCCGTCATTCAAAATAAAAAAGAAATATGTTACAAAAAAAAAAAAAATGCGAAAAAATCAAACACACACACGAAATGAGGGAGGAAAATGATCAGAAATTGACATTTAAAACTATTTAAACGCTTCTCATATGCTATTATATATACACCCTATATATATATACACACAAACATTAACTTTAGTCATAAACAATAGTCAAAGAACAAATAATTCAGCGAATCAGCAGCAAAACAATAGAGCCACGAAATATTATTGTGCAACATTTCGGTGCTCGAAGCGCAAAACACACACACAGAACTTATTATAATAAATACGATTAAAATAATACAGGCTAAACAATAACAACAGCAACAAATAACACCAACAACCACAAACAACAACAAAAACAACCGTAACAAAAAGCGAAAAAGTTTAAAAATAATATATAATAATAAATTATTATTGCAAAAATAATAAAGCCACAAACTGTTGTTTTCATTTTGTGATTTTCGAAGGTCTGTCTCGGGTGTGGGTTGTCAAAAATTGTTTGCAGAGTTATTAAAGTATTTAAATTTTGATCAATTTTGCTTAAACTGATTGGAGTTTTAAAGGTGTGATTAAATTGGCTTTACATTTAAGGCTTTGAAACATTGTCAGCGTTTAAATATTTTCTGTTTTAGTAAATATATATTTACAGTATTTAAAACAGAACTCAGAGAGGTAAGATCTAAATATATTTAATACCAGTTTAGATTGATTTTTTTAGCCTTTATTTCGGACTTGAAGTTGAAGTTATTTTTCTATAATAATATTTATAATGCTAAGGTAAACATAAAATTTTTTTGTTTACTAAAAGGTATTATTTATTTATTTAATATATTATTATATTTATGTTGTTGTAATATGCCTTCGCACACAAAAATACAAATCTTTCTTTTGTTTTAAGTAGTGTGATTATTATATTCATTATATTTTAAATCAATATTTAAATAATTATATATCAGGACTCAATATTAGTGACAGTCAGAGAAGGAATTGAAACAGACAATTTTTAGGAGATGCTAATATAAATTAATAAGAATATAAGAAGTGAATTAGTATTAAAGAAACATACAAATTTACAATACAAATCAGGCAATATTTCCCCCCTTCAAAGTAACAGGAAGTTCTATTATTATTAATTTTCTTCGATTTTAACACCAAAACCATCATCGACATAGGATGTGTGCCTTTGGGCATTGGTTAATTGGTGCATTTATGCTTCGCAGATTAATATTTTGTTGTGTGGCTGTTTTGAGCCCCAATTTGAACTAACATATGCCACAGTCTCTCACTCTATATCTTTCTATGCGATTTTGGCATTTAATTATAGCGCACAGTCAGGCAGACGTTCATCAGAGGAGCGTGAGATACTCGCAGCAAAAAGATACAAAAACCAATCGATCAGCGAACCCGGCAAATTCTTTATTCTCTTTTTTTATTATTTCCTTTTTTTTATAAATTTTTTGCAGACCATCAGCTGCGAGGCGCGCGTTTGGACAGTTATCGATCCAGAAAACGAACATATATACGCCAGATGATGATTTATGCGTCTGGCTTAAGGGGATCAAATCACTGCGGATCAGCTCTCAATCTGAAGGAGACGAGATCAGACACAGAAACTGCATATATATACGTATATATTGTGATTATGATTATTGGTAAATTATATTTAATTTACAGTTAAACGATCACGTATGTATTTACGCCAAAGGCCAGAAAAGATCTTCTCGCCAGATCCCCGAAGAAACACACTTCGAATCCGAATCTCAGAAATACCTTCTTCGACCTGACCTCAATTATCGATTTAACTTTATTATTGGTTTTGATTTGGACTTTTTCGATTTTTGCGGGGCGCATCTCTTTGCAAAAAAGTTGAAATTAAAAGGAATGCTGTTGATTGCTAGTTTCGACATCCAAAAAAAGGAGAAAAAGATACATATATGTCGCTGTATCTGGAGCATTAGGTGGGCAGGTCGCTTAATTCTCGTTAATTTCTCACTGGCAACGTGCAACGTTTAGCTGATTGCCGGTTTTCGGTCAACTCTTCTCTTCTCCTTGGACTTGGGACTTAAATTGTGGCAATCATATTTTGTGTTAAATGCATTAATTTTGATTTTTATTAAAGGGTCTCCTCCATATACATAACTGTTATTTTGGCCTTTTTTCTGCCTGAAACTGGTTGACAATAAATCAGAGTTATTTAAGGGGCGGAGTCCTTGAAGACCACTTGAAACTGGGTTAATCATGGGAACGGTCAAGAAATCAAAAATATGGACAATGTCTAATAATTATAATCGTTATAAATAATAGCGAAAGTTTAGAGCAAGTAGATGGAAACAGACAATGTTAAGGAGTTTTCTTTAAAGAAATTGAAAGAAAGTGATAAGTAATGAAGATATATACAATATTGTAAAATTTTCCAGCTTAAATAATTATTATAATCCTATACCAGGATCCTTGTAAGAATAGGTTATTTCTTACCTTCTCCAACCCTTTCCCAGGAACTCCTTCCATGACCATGACCATAGATCATCCTGTGGAACATCTAACAGCTCTCTTTCATTGTACCTCTTGTCTGGTCCCATAGATCATGATCCTCTCCCCTTGCTAGATCGTGTATGCTGTTGACAAGCAACTGTCACCACCAGCGGCCCAGGCGCCATATTGTTGCAGGGCTCCACTTCGAGTTCCACCTTTTGCCTTTACCTGTGTGCACCTTTCGACTCTCTGGCTCCCATCTCCCCCAGCGGATATCTCAGCAGAAGCAACAGCAAAATCCGCAGCATGGCAGGCAATTTCCACACACAAATAAGCCGCCAATTTGCCCCTCCAACCAAAATGGGTATATGGATTTAGTCCATAGACCAGACGGCCAAAAACAAGGTAAGCGAAATCCGCCAGACACTACGTCAACTTTGCAGACACGTGAACAAGGGTACTATGGGATAAAACAGTCTAAATCTTACAAAAAATATTAAAAAGATTAAGGTATAAATAAGAGAAAATTAACATAAATACACGGAACAATTAATACATTCCACAAAATATATACAACCGCTCAGCAAGTTTTTACAATAAAAATCTTTGATTATTACATATTAAATTCCTAAACTAAGTCTTTGAAAATATTAATTATTATGATTTATAGTCTTTGCAATTATGATATAATTTAAATACAGATTTTTTTATATTTTTGATAAATGCCTTAATTTTTTTTTATAATATCCTTATTAATATTTTACATACATAGTTGCATCATATTATAAAAAATTCAATACAATTTTCTCTTTAAATAAATGAATGTGTATTTCTTAGTATATTTTTATATCTTTATTCAATTCCATAATAGTTTCGATTATGTATTTGCTAATAACTTAAAAATTCTATAATAGAAATTATTCATTAAAATTTTTAATTCAAAATAAAGTGAATAAAATCTTTAAGAGGTCCTTTTAAAGGCTGCTATGTGACCTATCCCACTGTCCTTGGATTGTAGTAAAGAAAAGCTAGGCATCCCTTGGCCGCATCTTCCTTCGATGACTCGCTGGTTATAAATCAGTTTGCGCGGCTTTTAATAAATTGTAATTGAGTCGCGAGTCGCGACTGCAGCTCATAGATACATTTGTATCTGCTGTTTAGCTGCTCTCGGCTCTCGGCTTGTATCTTTTGGCTTTTGGACTGCGATTGCGATCGCGTGTGGGAATGCAAAAGGCAAGGCGAAGATCCAAAGGCGAATCCCAAAAACCTGTACACTCAGAAAAGAATAAACCTGACCTCAGTTCTGTCTTCAGTTTAATAAATTTAAACTTTTTGGTATAAGCATATAGGTTTAGGATGGTAATTTACATACTAAATAAAGGAAACAAATATAATTAATAAATAAATTAATACAAAATTCTACATTGCAGTATGAATTATAAATATAGCTATAGGATCGAATCAGAAATCGATCATTACGTAGCTTTAACTATTCGCATTCTTTATCGCTATTTTTATGAGATTTTTTTTATAAATCTTCATTGAAAAAACTCATAATTAAGCAAAAAAAAAAAGCATTGATTTAAATTTAGACAGCTGTCCTATGTTAGTTTTTATTAGGTTAACAAATCTATCTATCCAATTTAAAATTTTAGAAAATTGAAATTTTTTCACAATTTTAAAGATGTAACCCCTTATAAAAATTTGAAATTTAAAAAAAAAAAATTGAACAATTAATTTTTTAACCGGAGATGGCTAAATAGATTGATACGGATATATGATATATGATTTCTAGGGTCGAAAATGTCTTCTTCACAAAGTTATAAACTTTTGGCTTATAATATTATAAAATATTTGATTAAAATTTCAACATATTCTTAATCAAAAAATTTTTCTTTCAGCATAAACGATCGCTTTTGGGTTCAGATCGGATCCTTATAGCTGCTGTTAACCCCTTCCCGTGTTCCTGTTGTATACATGGCACTTTGCCGGCTGTCGCCACTTCGGTTGTTCGGCTGTTGGGAGTCCCCCTCTTCGCCACCGTTCCTTTTTCCTTTCCCGCCGTCCTGCCATTGGCATGCTCGAAAATCACGTAATGAAAAATGTTTTGTGAGCAATTTTTCTTTTCATTTGTTTCGTGCCCGCTGCTGCGACTGCTGCTGCTGCTGCTGCTGGTGCTCTTCAGCTTCAACAAAAAAACAAAAAATAAAGAAGGAGAAAAAGATTGTTTTGTTTCGCTGTTTGTGTGTGTCGAGCAGCAATAAAACCCATTGAACACGAGTTGCTTTTGAGGCAAACATGAACAATTAATGCAACATATGTTAGCAGAAAAGCAGAAACCGCAAAGCGCATGCGCGACGGAGAGAGATCTGCAACGCGATGATCCTTTATGCATTTAATGGCCATCCAAACAAATCGAATTAGTTGGCAACGCTCAACAGTTGGCAACACGCAAGCGGAACTAACGAAATAGAACTTGGGAATTACATTAGAAATAGTTTAAATACCCTATAAAAATATTAGATATTATATTTGGCCAAAAAGTGCTTTTAATTTAGTTTATTTGCTTGATTTTGAGGTTTTTAAGTTGCTTAAATCAGTTGGCATAATAATTTTATATACCACAGTAAAGGTTCAAACAACTATAAGTTTTTTTACAAATGATTAAAACATTTTTTATAAAATCTACATACATTACATCCAAAATATTATAATTTTTATATATATAAAAAAAAAAATTGTACATTTTTAAATTCAACTAAAATATGAAATTCCCAAACAAATTTAATAAAAAACCATAATAAAAGAACTGAGGAACAGATTTTTTTAAATAGTTATTCTTTTATTATAATACACAAGATTACTACATAAAATTATATTGTATATTTTTCAGTAGTTTTATATTTAATTTAAATATTTTATTATACAAAATAAAAGTGGAAATTTTTCAGTAAATGTATAATTAATGAGACCTGTTGGTGGTGTCTTAAAAATTTGTCATCAGACAAACTGTAGTATGATTTTGGCTCGATATTTCAGTATGGATTTGTGTGGATTAAATCAGCTTAATCAGGATTAAATCAACATTTCTAAAGCTATCAAAAATTCTGATTTAAAAGTTTAATTTTAATATTCAAACACTTCCCCAATTTATCCAACTCCACCACATATTCAAAGAACTCTCTTAAGTACACACTCTACACCAAAAAAATTAATTGCATAACAAAGATTACACTGGCAACACCCACAAAAATCTAAGCAGGCCGCCCACCTTTCCCCTCGAACGGCCTTCTAATAGTTATAACTAGACTTTTTTTCTAATTGAAACCCCTTTTTTTGTTTTGTTGCAATCGGCAAATGGTTCGATCGATTGTATAGATACGAATTAACCCAACAGATACGCAGCTGCAATCACACCGATTGCCAAGTCGCAACCCCTCTGGCTGCATATGAAAAATTGTACTTTTAATTGTATCTACAGCCTCCAAAGATACATAGTTCATGGAGTGCAGACTAGTCTCGGATACACACAGCCACCTCATCGCATCTTTAATTGCTTTGGATGCGGAGGAGAATTCGTATTTGTTTTGAGACTTTTGGGCGGGCAATTTATGGCTTATCATTTTTTGTGCTTTTAATTTTCTGTGTTTCCCTTTCTGTATAGGTGGGTGTGATGAGGGGTTGGGTTGTGGAAATGGGTTGGGAGTTGGATTTACTGGTGAGCAGGTGGAAAAAAGCCTTGGGTTATGGGTCAGCATGAATGGTCAACGGAAAAGCTATTAGTTATCAGGGGTTTCCTTTGGGAGATGACTTTATATTGATTTTTTTTAAGCCTGAGTTTAATTGTCCTTAAAAAGCTTATATATTAAGGACTTATAACATTTATTTCTAAGATTTTTTTGTTACTAAGAATCTTCTATTTATAGGTATTTCCCATCTAAAGCCTCGCAAGCGACAGGTGCTCCTTATTGCTGATTAATTTACCTCCATACTCAGGTCTCAGTGAATTGTTTGTCAATTCGAATGCAATTTTTACACAATCGAGGACAACAGAGGAAACCCGCAGAAGCCGCAAACAAAATCCGCTGGGCAAAAACACAAAGTAAAGAAGGTTCTTTGTTACTTAAAAAACCCAAGAAGAAAGAATGGCAAGTAGGGGGAAAAAAATTATTTCATAAATCCTTGAGTGGCTCGGCAGCAATTCTAATGCACTCAGGCAAAAAAGTAAGAGAAGAAAAAGAGGGGAGTTCTTGGCACTGCCATTGTGTGGCTGAAAGGATAACTACTTATAAATATGGCAACAACATGCAACTATCTCTTGGAAGAAGGAAAGAAAAAAAGATTAGCGAAAGGCTTACATATGTGGCTGTGGTTTGATATTTTTCCGTAAAGCAGGCAGCTGACACAGATACAGATACTTTGCGAACTATCCACCGAATGATTACAGCAATCTCTCAGATATTGTATAATATCCTTCTCTCCATTGTTGTTAATGTCCTGGGTCAAAGGAGCGCCAGCATGCCGGCTGACAATTCAAGTGGAATTTCATATTTCTTTTTTTTATATTTCTTTGATTTTTTTTTGTTCGTTATGGTAGTTGTAGTGCCATGGTTATCTGATATTATTTCGCTAATTCGATACTTTTATTTCAAGCAAACGGGTAGCTCTCCTCTGCCCTCTTATTCGTCTTTCCTTTTGCATAATTTTTCATAATTTTTCTCATTATGATAATTTTTGCTGGCAAGAAAAAAAAGAATATATATATATATAATATAAATTGTATGTGAATGCAATCTGATCCGTTATTTATGTGCTATATAATATAGTCTGCGGGTCCTTGTCCCGATTTAAAACCGTTATGTGGGCGCAGACCACACATTATGTTAATCATAATTTCAGCACCAGCACATTGCCTCTCTTGGTTTCATATATATTTTTTTAATCAATTTTTATTTTATTATTTTCCTTTTTATAAACGAGATTTACAGTTTCTGAGGTTTGCCAGACAGGTGACAACAGCTGTCGGGCAACAGTTGGTGGGAAAAATTAATTTAAGACGGGAGTTTGTCAGAGAGAGAATCCTTAATAAGGATAACTAGTTGTAAAGATATATTATATATATAAAATGTACAAAAAAAACTATGCCAATTAACCAAGTTGTATACGCATCCTTAAGAACTTTCTATACTCTTCGCCCGCATGAATAAGAAAATTCAAAGATTTGCATCAAACTCAGACTTTGGATTCTGGATTCCCAGCCTCTTCCGGTTCAGAGAAAACAAACCGCAACTTGTGCACGTTTCTCTGGCATTTCATCTCCTCCTTCCCACTCCCAGGATTTTCCCTGTTTAATTTCACAGCAGCACAATATCCATATCCTTCCTGCTTAGCCCCTGGCTTTGTGGGTGGATGTGATGGAATGGGATGGAATGGTGGCAAGTGGTAGTAAGGATTTCTTCTTGCCGAAAAGAAAAGAAATTGTAAATTTTCTTATACGTAGAAGGAAGTATGAATTACAGCGCCACTTTTTTTTGTTGTACTGCCTTTTGTTGGGGGGAGTAGGTCCTTTTTCTCCTTGCATTTTGTGTGTCCTGCTCCATCAAACAATGTCTATAACTGGAAGTGCGACGAGTGCAAGAGTGTGTAATGTATATGGTTTTCACTCTCTGAACTCTTGGTATAAAGTCTAGTGTTTATAGGGGGAAATACAGGGTGATGTATAAAGATTTAAAGTTAGTTTAGTACAATAATATATTAATAATATGAACAATATAATGTTAGATAAAGTAGGTTAGATATAAGGATATTTTCATAACTACAGGAATGTTTCAGTGTTAAGAATTATAAGACTTCTTTTTTAAATTAACATTTCAAACCTATTGACTTTAGTAACTTTTAGGAATATTTCTAAGTAATATTTAAGTATAAGCAGCTTGCATAATCTATATTTAAATAGTTTTTCTTTAATGATAAATCTGGCTTTAATTTAAATCCTATATTTAACAGAAATCCCTTATAATATTAAACCTTATTGTCAAGCTTAAAAAATTACAATTTCCGACATTATTCTAGTCCTATTTTTTACGAAACTTGTTGCAAAAAAATACCAATTATTTATTTCGACAACATTTTAAGGATCCTGTATAGTTACTGAGCCACACACACATACACATACCCAAGAAAGCATCCTTACACTCACACCCAGGCATTGTGCAAGACCAGTTAGTTAGTTTTTGTTTGAGTAAAATCAACGCCATATTGTAGACATTGTTAAGGTTTTTGAAAATTTTATAATTAATTTTCTGGTTAACATGTTTTTCATATGTGTAAATATGCGCAGGATCCTCCTCCAACCCCCTCCCCCCTCGTTGTTGCTGGGTAAAGTTCAGGAAGTGTGTTTACAAAGAAAGCCTTTTGTACAAGTATCAGATTCCTGTTCTGATTAAAGAAGCAACCAACAAAGGATTTTGGGGGAGAGAACTATGGTCGATATATATACACATCACCCAATGTGTGTGTGTTTGAGCAGTGAGAATATTTATTAAAAATTTTAAACATTATAAATGATTTGCCACATGCTACTCATTGCCACGCTCATATCCTGTTTTAGTTTTCCCTTTTTTTCTTGTGAGGAAGGTATGGGCAGAATGATTTCTTGTGGCGCCATGACTTTACAAGATCCGAGACAAGACTGAATGCTATATTAACCATTAAGGCATTAAGTTTTCAACGTCATTTACTTCGTTTCGATTCAATTTGAAATTCAAACTCTTTTTGGCGGCTGCCGACGATGGCTGCTGACTGGGGATTTACAAGCTGAGTGAGTGACATGACCATGACGATATAGAAGTATATATTGTAGGTAGCCAAATTGCTGAATCACTTCCCCGGGAATTGCATCTGGAAGATGTTTTTCTGTTTTTCTGTTTCTCTTTTTTTTATTAACCATTTTACCCATTGTGAGCGAGTTGAACTCTGCGATTGTCCCTTATTTTTTGTGGCCGTCATTGAGTCATGTGATCCATCTTAATTCCTTTGGCATTCGTCATCGGGCTTTTGGAAAAATCTATTGAGTTCCACTTGGCTCTGCATTTTAATTTGTCAGCGATTTTCTTTTCAATTTTTATATATATTTCCCAACATATACATAATATATTATTGGATGGTATCCTGCCAGCTTTGCTCTGATCGATGACGTTTTTATTTGCCATATGCGATTGAGAGTGTGTCCTTGATGGATGGGTTTTCAAGGGGAACGGAGTGTCGCCTGTGGGTTTAAATTAAATTGAAATGGAAAGTCCCATAGAAACTTAAAGGCTTAATGAAGAAATTAACTTGCTTTTATTGGATTATATTTAATGTTTTTAGGGAATTTTCAAACCATTTTAAAGCTTGGTTTCAAGGCTTTGAATTCTGTCTTTTTTACCTAAACTAATTTTATTGTATAAAAGTAAATGTGTTAGGGAACCTTTAGGGATTTATAAGTACATATTTTTAAGGCTTTAATTTGTCTTATTTTATTATAGTATAATATGATATAGTTTTAGGGAACTTCTTAAGTCGTTTTTTAGTCTCCTTTTTTACCTACAATATTTTAGTTTCTTAACTTTATAGGTACTTGACCGATTTCGATTTCGTTTGAGACAAGACGAGCTCTCCAACTGACCTGCGTGCCAATATATCACGATTATGTCAGTCGCTTGTGTTTGTTACCCAGCAGGAGCTCACTTCACCACCGGAATCTTGGGGAGGGAATAGGAACTCCACTTTCGAGGCTCCCAGGATTTGCGTGCGCACGCGTACAGCGCCAAATCGAATTAAGCCTGATGCACCGGCAAATGATAATTCAATAATATTTTGTTCTTGTTGTTATTTCCAGTACTTCTTTAAGAATCTGTAGATTCAATTTGTCCAACTGTTTTTCTTTTCTCTTCCCCCGCAAATATCCAAAGCACACACGCACAACAATTTGGCAAAGTTGGCAGTTCGATTTGCGAGCAAATGAGAAATCTTTTCGGGACACGCAACCCCAGATTAAATATGGGAAACTAAAGAACTGGGGGAACTTTACTTTGAAAGAAAGGAAAAATGGATGTCAAAGTGTTGCATTTGGGTTTCTGGCAAATCATTGTCGTAATCTCTCAGCTGCTGTCAGTTGGGCAACCGATTGAATGACTGAATGAATGAGTGAATGAGTGAATATCGGGATAAACATACATACATTGCCCAATTGTTAAGCAATTTATGCAAAAAGCAAACCCTATCAGCATCAGCACCACCCCTTTTTCCCTGTGATTTCCTTTTCTTTCGACGTTTTCGCCTGTCAAATTTGCCAAATCATGATGACGTATCGCTGAACCACGCTTGACATTGCCGTATTTTCTTTTTATTTTTTGTTATCAACACCAAAAGGGTTGCATACTAATTTTCCAAAAAAGGGGAAGCAGAAGGGTTTTTCCTCTGCTCCATTTTCCTTTTGGCTGCCATGTGAAGCGAGAGATAAGGAAGCGTTTGCACTGATTTACTCAAGGATTTCATGGTTACTCAAGGTGATGGGAAGTGATTCCTGCTATATGGTAATAAATGTTAAATATGATAATATTAATATAGTCAAATAAAAATTGTAATATAAATATGATAACATAGACGTGGTAATATTGATAATAAATTTAATTAAACGGATACATTCTATGTGCAAAAACTGTAACTTTGCTTATTTAAAAACAATTGATATGAACGTATTATCATTATTTATATTATATTATTAAATGATTATATTATTAAATTTACAAAGCTATTAGAAAGTTCTTGACAGATTACTTTAATAAAATATTCAAATTAATAAAGAGTTTATTAACTACAATATTATATGAATATATTATGTTAATGTTATGTTATTTATATTTGTTATGATATATTTGTTATGTTTAATCAAAAATTCGAGAGGGTTTCATTGAAAAAACATCTTGAAGATGTTAATATATTTTTTCAAAGAAACTATCTTGAAAGGATACTCTACCATCCCTAATAATTCAATAAAATCGAATAAATATTTTTAGCAAAATCAATTGAAAAATCTATGAATACATGATAACTTTAAAGAGCTCTTTAGAGAGCTCTCCATCTAACTCTAATTCAAAAAGAGTTCCATAAAATATATTATTAAATAACTTTAAAGAGCTCTCTGTCTTTATCCAACTCAGTCAAACCCATACCAAATATCTTTTAGAATCTCTTCATTTCTGTAAATGTTTACAAATGCTCCTTTTCTTTTTGGAGAGCATATGGGGATAATGGGGGCGATATTTAACGATTTCCTTGCGTAGTGTTTATTTGTGCATCTAAACATTTTTATGGCTAGTCACACACACAGACACACACGGGGAAAAGCAGTGCCAACAACAGTTTGCTCAAATCAAGAAAAATCCCACCCAGCTTGGGTGATTTTTGATTTTAATGATACACGGGGCAAGTATTTTTTGAGTTATTGCACATAGTGCGCACAGTGCGTAATAAAAATCCATGCACGGGTCTGGGTGTAGTTTTTATTGTTTCTCCCCGGCGATTTAATTAAATTTCTAAAGCGTGCCGCCGCCAGTCAATGTTGATGTTTTGATGCTGTTAGTTGGCCATTTAGTTGCAGCGTTTATTTGTTTGTTTTAGGCGCGTCGACATCCCCCTTAGCCCCTCCTTCTCCTCGGATTCCCTCACTTTCATTCCACAAATCCAATCCAGTTTTAGTTTCTGTTTTAATACGATTTCACACGTCTCCATTGGGGATTGACTGCAGGGCATTTTATTTTTAGTGCCGCAAATCAAAAGTTTTGCAAATGTTTATGCACATTCCTTGGTGACCACAAGTCTTTGGCAATTTTTGTTTGCATTTTCTGTTGATGTTTTTGCGATTCTTTTACAGGTTTGTATATAAAGGGATAGGAATGGGATATGTGTAGGTTATAAAGAATTATGGAAATTGGTTTATGTAGAGTTGATTTTAATAGCAAATTGAGAATTCAGCAAGGCTAATCAAAGGGTTTCAAGTTTATAAAAAACATCTTTTAAACTCACAAAATGAGCTTCTTAAATCGTATTTTTTGTTAGAGGACAGAAATATTTAAAATTAATATTCATAATGACATAATTACATAATTTTACTCTTCTAAGAAGCCAGACTTACCTTTAATTATTATTTAATAAGTAGAAAAATACATTTAAAGGCTATTTCGATTTAAGTTTTACTCAGAAAATTTTACTCGCTTAAATTTTGAAAAATTGCCAAAAAATTTAGGTTTTAAACTGAGTATGCAGATTTGTTAATCTGATAAAAACTAACATAGGAAAGCTTTCCAAACTTAAATTAATGAATTATTAGCTTAGTTATGAAACTTTGAAGAATTCAATTTGCCAAAAAAATTTACATATAAAAATATTGATAATTTATGAATAAAAAATTCAAATATTTTAAGCTTAGCTATGATCGATTACCGATTCGATCGTATAATTAAATTGCAAACTGCAAGGATACTTATACATTTCGGATTTCTTGTTCAATCTAATAAACTTTTTGAATTTAAAAATTTCTATTTCACTTAAAATACATCTTATATAATATATATATAATCACCACTTATGGCATTAACATATCAGTTCCCCCTAAATTTTCGATCTCTTTTACTCACTTTAGCCATAGAGCCAGCCAGGGCCATATAATCCATAGAGCCACACACGTTTCTTCATTAAATTCCACGTGTTTATTTGTTTAAACTAACCTTTTATGGGGCAGTGGCGCTAACAGCTAGCCGCAGACACACGCAGATCCATGGATTTAGTAGGTGGCGTTCGGGGTTATCTATCACATTGTACTATATGTACTATATATATGGTCGCTTTTGCTGCTGCTGACAGCTAATTGAATTTAATTGGTGCGAACAAAAATTTACAGAAAATATAAACAAAAACTTTTCTTCGTTGTTTCTGTTGTTGTAGCCTTTTTTGTGTAGCATAATTTTATGAGTTGTTTATTTCGTTAAACAAGAATAACCTTAGCTTGTTATGGCACATTTTTATTGTCGCTTGTTTATGAATAAAAACAGAGGAGAACAGATATGTTAAAGACTTGTTTTCGCATTTCTTTCGCTTTTATTTTTGTGTGTTTTGTATTCATAATAATTGTGGTCAAAGGAATTCACGATCTGAGCGTTAAAAATCTATAAAATAATGTTAACTCTGCACGATGCAGAGTTAACTCCTTGTTGAGTATATATTCTCTATACTCTATAAGGAGTTATTTTTGATGGTTATTTTTGGGGATAAGTTGGTAATTTCTAATTGGTTGTTAAGAATTTTTTGATACCTATCCTTATAAAGATCTTTAAACTTTGGTTTGTATACGATTTCAAATTAATAAGAAATTACTGAGATTAATAAAAATTACTTGCAAATATTTTTTACACCACAAGGTCTTATATCTTTCAGTAGATTTATTTGTAGTTACTTATTTTAGTTAATTATACTTGTAAGAGCATTTAGAGTTCCCCATCTTAACTCCAAGGCATCATATTACCTACTTCTCCCACAAAGATACCTTTACCTTCGAGATGCTGTGGCGCCTCTTGAACCTGGTTAGGTCCAGAGATCATCATCTGTAAATCATTTTGGTTGACAACCCGCTGACAATTGGATGAGACTGATCCTCTGGACAAGCTGCTGGCTGAGAAGACAGCTCAATTCCAGCAAAAGTTATACCTTAACTTGTGGCCTCAAATATATACATATATACACAGACATAAAGTCGCGTGGCTTATTTAAAATTAACAAAGCAATAAAAATGCAAACTCTGGGCAAGCAAAAGCGTTAACAATGTGAGAGAAGAGCAAAGCGAAGGAGAAGCAGGTCCTGGAAATAGCCTGCAGTAAAATAAGGTTCATTGTGGGGGATATTCACAGGGAATAAAACCCTGATATACTTACTCATTCTAAGCCAGGGTATAGGTATAAAAAAACTATGGCAACTTTTCCAAGGAAATCCTTATCGAGCTAAAGTCTCTGGCCAGCTTATCATATCGGCAACGAACAAACCCAAAAATCCCTGACCAGTCCACATGCATTGCCTTATCGCCATCGCATCATCACCGTTTCGACCTGGCCAAAACAATGCAACGCGCAATCAGCGACACTTCATCGGCCACCAAAAAAATACAAAACAAAAAAACAATAAACCAAATACAAAAAAAAAAAAACTGAAAGCCAAATAAACAAAAGGACACGGCGCGTAATGAGGGCGAAAATATCTTTATTTAAGGAGCTCCTTGGCTGCTTCCTTGGAAGACAACAGAAGTCCGGTGCCAGGCAGGCAGCACATATTTGTCATTCGCAGGGTGCTCCCTCCCCCCTCGGAGGGGGGCAACGATATGGCCCCCGGGGGCAATAATCATGAACAGATCTTGTAGACGCCGCCATGGACCAAATGCTCCTTAATTAGATGAGGCGACAAGCCAGAAAGCCAGGCTTCTGTGCCTCGAGGACTAGGAGCACTTCCAGGCCTGAACACGATCAGTGAAGATTTGCAGGGTAAGAAAAAAAATTGTTCTTAATTTAAAATACTACAAATATTAAAGAAAATGGTGGATAAAAAGATAGTTTACGTAATTTCAATATATTAAGTAAACTATCTTATAATCCACCATTTTAAGTAACTTTAAAAGGTAATTATTTCGTGTAAGAACTTCTATAATGGTTCCAATACCTACACTTTTCTACAAAATATAGAAATACTATCAAATATAATTTATTTTTTTATACAATCTTACAAGTTCCTAGATTAATTTTAAATGTATATAAATTTTATAACTTGATAGTATGTTGAGGTATAATTTTCCCAAGTGCACTTAAGGTTCTGGTTTTTTGGGGTATATATTAAGGAACGGTGACCAAAAACAATGCCGTGTTTACAACTTGTACGCTATGCTAGTGGCATGCTCTTAACCAGAGACCACCTCCTCTTCCTTCTCCTTGACATCCTCTGTCCCTGTCCCATCCTCAGCCAAAATCCATGCCCTTTGGGCCCTTAACTCTCAAGTCTGGGAAAGCTTTGGCTTTGGTTTTTGGCTTTGGCTTTGGCCAAGTCTCGACTTCTGCCACTAATGGCATATTTTGCATTCCAATAAGGCATTGCGCCAATTGCAAATAATTTCCGAGTGTATAGGCCGGCTTAATAAGATCACGATTCCCCAGATAAGAGGGACTAGATAGCAACTAGGACTCCAGCTGGCTTTAAGGGTTTTGTTGAATATGGTTAGCAGTGGTCCAGGGTAAGTGTGGGAGCATATTCATAAGTAAGAAATTCCCCCGCGTTAACCAGAGAGATTTTTAGATAAATATAAAGAGAGTTCTTTAAGGTACTTAAAGTGTTTCAGTTGGTTTAGTTTTTAATGGGATTTTATTTTTTGCAATGATACAGAATTAAATAACAAAAGGACTGTTTCGTTTTAAAGAGTTTAAAAATTCTGGAAATATTTGAAACTTTACCGGGTACCTATAATTACATATTATGTATACTTATATTTTGCTAAAAATAATATACAATTTCTTAAATAAACGTAGGACCAAATTGAGTTTTTAAACCCATTTTAAGATAGAACATCCCTAGGTTATGTTTACAGGACTATTGAAAGTTTTCTTTTAATGATGTGTAGACTTCATCTATTTTATAATAAGTCATTGATAAATATTTTTGAAAAATCTTTAGATATATGCAATTGACCAGGAAGTTTCGTATTATTTACACTACATATTTATGTATTTAAAAATAACTCAATTAACAAAATAACTCAAATATTTAATTCCAGAATCTTCCCTGCTTAAATCTCCCAATATTAGAGTATTTGTAAGTCATTGACTCCATCTCATTGTTAACCCAAGAAACAATAACTTAATTTAGTTGTCTTACATCGTGTCGTTGTCGTCGCCAGTCGAGGCAGCCGCTTCAGACACCCCCGAACCGCATCCATCCCCCAACCAAACCCCCCAGCCACCGATTTCCTTGTGGCCACAGTTCACTGTAGTGGGGCAACCTTTTGCATGGTGGTATGTCAGCAATTCTGTAAACAGTGGAGCAGGAGGAGGAGCAGGAGGAGGACACACTGGCTCCAGCTGGAGCTGGGGGGAGCAGGAGCATGGAGACCAAGTGCAACCATTGCGGAGTACGCATATGGATCGTTGATCAGACTGGAGTCCAGCGATCTGGTCGCGTATGTAGCGCCAATTACACAAAAGCCAAAGGAGTCACCAGTAGCAGTTCCAACTCGCCGGCAGCTCGCCTTCTCTGTGGCGAAATCTGTAAATCTGAGCACAGCTAAAAAAAATAAATAAAAAACCACCGCAAAATGCCATTTGACCAAGATGGGTCCGAGATGATAAAGAGCTCGATTCGCCCAGACGTGGGCGCCAAACAATTCAATGCAAAAGGGGCAATTAAAGCAGTGAGATGGCAACAGATACACCGAGGGAAATATAGGAAATATATGGTAAATAAATATATAAAATATATAAAAGGGGATTTCCCAGAAAATTATTGACCAAGAAACAATGAATTCAAGATTTTCAATAAAACATATTTTTGATGTTACCATAAACTCTATTTAACTTATATATTGTCCGATTTTTTGACATATTTCTATAATATTTTAAAGTGGACTGTTTATATTACAAGGAAGTTTCTGCATAAATGTTTAAATTAGAAAAGTTTTATTTAGGAAAATGTGAGGAGATATTGATATATTTATATATTTTTAAGATTAGTTAAAGGATTGATCCTGTTTAGAAAGTAGCCATAATAAGTGTTTTACAAATTTTTAAACACCTTTTATATAAGATTTCAAAGTGCGTTCTTATATTTTAAGCTTGTTTTTAAATTAGGAAAAAAATCTATCCAGAAAAATGTGAAGAATTGAAATGCTTTCCTTTCCATTGAGTAAGCTTCACAATATTTATATATATTAACAAAAATCATTAAGAGAAAAGCCTTCTAATCGTTACTTACTTTTCCCATTACTCACCTTTAAAAATTACCTTCCTTCCTTCTTGAATATATTTTCTGTACTCGATTTCTCTCTGTGCATTACCCTTTCCCCACTCAGTTTCCCTCTTCCTTGGCGGAGTTTCCCTCATCGAATTAATTTGCGGCGCATTTTAGTTTACAACTTTGTAATTAATTTGCAAAAAGGGACAGACACAGAAGGAGGCCGGCCTTAGGCCGCCAAACGGTTGACATTTGTGGTACCCTGCCGCGCTCCTAATATATTTCTTGTGACATTTGCGTGCTGGTGATGAATGTACATGTATTATATAATATAATTACTCTCCATCTCCTACAGAAGTCGGAATTTGATGGCACGCAGCATGGGGAAGCGATCATTGGTGCATTGACCACGGAAATCATCTTGGGTCAAGTCGAACAGAGCCACACCACCCAGATTCTTGACCCTGGCATACTGAGCCTTGCTGGAAGCAGAATCCGGATCATCGTAGCTAATCCACAAGCCATGATCCCCGTTATCATCGGCAGGACGGAAGGCATAGCTTCCGTAACGCTTCGTAGGATCCAGGACCCTCTTTACCGGTGCACTGGGTCCTCTGGCATTGGTGTTACTCGGATTGGGCATCAGTTGACATATTTCGACCCAATTGAGGAGACCCTCCTTCTTGCTCTGGGCTCCTGCCGGAGCTGGTCCATCGGTGGCAGCAACCACAGGTGCTCCCGAGTCTCCAGAATCCTTGGTCATCTTCCAGGATCGTCCATAGGTGGCAATGCCAATGTTGAGCTTATGAGCTGGCACTCTCTGGAGCAGCCAGTGTTCCAACTGGAAGTTGACATTGTAGTGACCCAAACGATTCTGGCCAAAGGCTTCGTACAGTGGAGCTGTAAAGTCAGCCTCCTCGGGATTACGTTGGGGGGTCAAGAAGTCAAAGGCTCCAAGGTTAATGAAATCCAGACTTGGGGCAATCGAAGGGGCATCGTAGTACCCTAAAAGAAAAAATATAGTTTATAGTTGAGTTAACAATAAAACAGACTTTGTGGGGTATAAGAAAATGATGCTTAGAAAAATGCAATTACAAGGTAAAAATCAATAAGAGTAAGATGTTTTATCAGGAGTTTTGAACGATGATTCTGTAAGGCAGTATTAATTACCTATCTAAGCAAGTTAGTGGTATAACTTAAAGTTAATAGTAGTCATATTCCAACTTACAGCTCGAGTTCACATTGGGCAAAACAGTAAGACTCAACAGCAAATCATTTTGCTTGAGAGCAGCACTTAGATCCTTGACCAAGGCGGTAATCTGACCCTTATGCGTCTCCGAATCAGTGTCCACAATGAAATCCCCTGTGAAGAACTTCTTGAAACTCTTCCAGGCTGAACCTACATCACCATGCACCTTGCGTGGCTTATTCCTGGGCAGCTGCAGGGCCAAGTCCAGGCCATCGAAATTGTAACGTCTGACCAAATCCCGAGCAGATTCAATGAAGCGCTTGTGACCCTGTTGTCCCGACTCCAAGAGCTTTATATACTGATTTCCCTCATTCAAGTCCGCATCACCACCCACACTCAGCAGGAACTTGATGTGGGGATAGCGTTCCTTCAAACTGGACACCTGGGCCAGGTGACGTTGCTCCAAATCAAGTCGTCGGTTTATACTTTGCACCTCATAATTATCGGCATTGACACCGGCATAGCCATAGACCAAATGAGTGCAGAATTGCAAAGCCAGCTCCATGTCAGTCATGGAGAACTGAGCCAGACCTGGGGAATCGTTCGAAATTATAATAAATTTAATTATATTTTCCTAGAAATAGAATAGAAACTCACCCTGCCGCTGAAAGCCCTGCGAGTCATAGAAACAGATCAGATTAGGAGCTGCGCTTACTTGGAATTGAGCCAAAATAGCTAAGCTCAGACCGAGGCTGAGCCACAGAGCGTTTGTCATTTTAGAGAGAGAAAAATACTATAGATTTTGTATAAACAAAATATAAAAACTCGAAGGTTATAATTGGAACACTCCGTCGCCGGCGAGAGGCGAAACCAAACTGAATTCGTAAATGACAATGAACACTAAGCACTGGCACTGGGCACTAGAAATTGAAATGGAAATGGCACTGTGAGCTTTTTGTTGAGTCGCCTCCATACGATTCCCCAGAAACGAAGCAAAAACCCCGGACGAACAATAACAAACGCAGTTCGTGGGACTTATTATCAACGAAAACAATTCAACAAAAATTGCTTGTCTCGAGCGACAGCTGACACCGGGTTCAATGAGATCACTTCTCGTCTCGGTAATTTACACTAAGAAAAGGAAAATATAATACCAGCTTATCTGCCTATGTTTTGTGAGAGATAATACCTATATAGTAAAGTATAGTAGTCATAGTTTAAATACGCAAAAGATCTCCGGTAGCTTCCCAGGGATAAGTCTGCAACTTGTATGATTCCCCAAAGGTGTTGAGGAATTAACAAGGTCGTTACTAGTCAAGTCATGCTCCAAATATATATATTTGTTTGGTCTCGAAATGATTAAGGGTTTACGTGGGATTTTACGATATTTAAGGTGGGATTATTGATGATGCGATTTCAAGGTCTCATAAAAGTTAAGCACTTCACAAATAAGTGCAAAATAAATAAAGGTTTTAACAAGAGCTGTATGTACACAAAGAGATTAATCATTTAGCAAATAAAGTTAAGCTAAGAAATGTTAAGAAAAAATATGGTAATCAACAATGTATTATTTAATTTTTAATTCCAAATTGAAAATGTGTTCAGTTCTCCATCAAAAACAAGCGATAAGAAGGTGAAATATTTAATGAATCATATTTTATTTGTTATAACATTCCATATATAAATCGTAAATCTTAGATCTACAAGCGATATTTCACTGCCCTTAGGATGGGATACCTATCATTGGTGCACTGTCCACGGAAATCATCATAACTCAAATCAAAGAGTGCCACGCCTCCTAGATTTAAGGATCTGGCATAGGCCGCCTTATTGGATGCCGTATCAGGATCATCGTAGCTCACCCATATACCCTCCGTAATCTGTCCATCAACAGGACGATAGGCAATGGTACCAAATTTCTTGGTCGGATCCGTAATCCTTCTCAGGGGTGAATCATTACCCTTAAGATACTGATTCTGAGGATTGCTCAACTTGCCACAGATCTCGGCATAACTCAGTAGTCCTGGCTTCTGAGACTGTGTTCCTTCCGGGGCAGGTCCTTCGGTGTGGGGCACCACTGGCAGACCCTCAAGTCCAGAATCATGACTCAATTTCCATGCATTGCCATAGGTGGACACTCCCAGGTTGATTTTGCTCGATGGGAAACCTTGTTTCACCCAATAATTCACTTGGAAATCTGCATTATAATGTCCCAGACGATCCTTGGAAGTGGGAGGGTAAATAGGAGCTGTATAGTCCGCCTCATCAGGATTACGGGCAGGTGTCAGGAAATCAAAGGCTGCCAGATTCACAAAGTCCACCAGGCCATTCAAGGCGGGAATGTCAAAGTACCCTGATGTCAAGAGTATTAAAGTGTTAATAAAAAATATTTAAGTATAAATAATTAATACCTACAAGTAGAGTTAACATTGGGCAGGACAGTCAAACTAAGCAGGAAGCCATCGGCCCTCAGGGAATCCTTGACATCCCGAACAAAAGCTGTGAACTGCTCCTTATGCAAAGCGGCATTAGGATCCACAATGAAATCACCGGTGAATAGCTTCTTGATACTCTTCCAGGCAGAACCCAGTTCACCATGAACCTTCCTGGGTTTGTTCTTGGGGAATTGATAGGCCAAATCCAGACCATCAAAGCCGTAGTTCTTGACCAGGTCATAAGCAGATCGTATAAATGCTGTCTGGCGTACTTTCTCACCCTCCAGCAGTTCGATATATTTATTTGGATGCTCCACATCGATATCATGATCACCTCCAATGCTGAGCAAAACCTTCAGGTGTTGATACTTCCTCTTCAGGGCTGTCACCTCGGAGAACTGATGCTTGTATATGTCCAGGTTTTCATTTAGACTGTGTGCTTGATAGTTTTCACCACGGATTCCTGCATAACCATACACCAAGTGAGTGCAGAACTGCACTCCAATCTCCAGATCCGGATTGAGCAGCTTTCCCAGACCTGGAATATGCACAAAGTGCGTTCATTATTTCAATATACTCGAGTGTAACGATGAGCTGCAATTGAGTGACAAATATATAATAATATGAGATCCAGAGAGCACTATCAGCTATGGGAGATATCACACTCTCTCCATGGAACTACTGGAAAGCTGGAGAGATCAGAGATCAACGGATCATCCTCTCCCGCTGTCTCCACTGACTTCAGTGGCTTAATTGAACGCCAGCAATGTGAGGCCAGCGAACGGTTTAATGTGTATCGACTTGGGTGCGGGGCACAGTGGGATGGGGTGGAGAAAAATTGTTTAAAAATAATTTATAAACTATATAGTATCAGAAATTTCTTTAGTTTTAAATATATATTTATATCTGAATTTTTTAAAATATAATTTAAATAATTTTCTAACTAAAAAAGTGTTTATAAATATTTTACAAGCTATAAAATTGCCGTAATTTTTCTATACCAAAGTGAAGTATATAATTATTATTTTTTACATATTTGTAAGACGGTATATATATTTCCTAAGTTCTAGATTTAATTTAAAGACTTAAATAATATAATTTACTTTTTCTTATAAGTCATAAAGCTTGCAAATATTCCTCATATTCTTTATTAAAAATATTTATACACAAATTTCTGCCTAAATATTTTATTCCCAACTAAAATCTTAGCTTTTGTGTCACTGTGCAGCTCTGCTGAGTCACTTGAAGCTCTGCTTGGCACTTGCTCGGTTCGCCGCTTGATGCCAGTTGTCGTGTTAAACTCGCTGTGTGTTGAACGCTTTAGTTTTCATTTCAAATGTGTGGGATCGGTACAGATTTGTGTTAATTCATCTAAGTCCAGATCGGAGATAATCAAAATAATCAACTAATTGCCATATTTATGGTGGGTCATTCCATAATTGCTGATTTGGTAAGTTAAATCTCGATCTAATTAGCATGTTAATCAGATTAAAAAAAGAGAGGCTCTGCTTTATCTGTCTAAAGAGAAGTTTTAATGGGAGAGAGAGAGAAGCTTTGATTCTCTTTGTATTTATTTGTTTGTTTGAAAAACTTGTCCGATAAGCCACTGACCTCCCGTCTCTCGATTTATATTAGAACTAGCTTTAGCTTATAGTAGCTTTGACTCGGTTCTCTTTGTTTTACTCTCTCTCTCTCTCTCTCTCTTCTAAAGATAAGCCTCGGACTGCGAACTGAATTAAATTAAGTCCGAGTTTTTGTTTTGAACACTCAAATGATTATGTAACTATGCTAATCATGTTTTTGAGGGGGTTATTTTTTGTTTCATTTGTAAATTTAGTAAATTTGGCACATGCTAAACGAGAGGGTTATGCTAGTGTTTGAAATAATAATTTTAACGCAAGCTTTGGAGAAGTATAATAAATACAATTATTTAAACTAGAGTTTTTATGACTTTCTTCCAAATTAAAAATACTATATAAAATGCCTTTCACTTGTCTTGTTAAGTAAGGTCTTTCCACATATTTGATTACGCTTAAAGCAATTACTAAAACAAATAAACGAATCGTTAATTATTCTATAATCAAGTTATTTTTTTAATGAACTCAAAGCAATTAGAATTGTTGTTCTTATTGTTTTATAGCAAGCATTAATCTTTGAATGAGTTTCTGTGGAAAATGGGTTAAATATTTAATTAAAACTGTATATAAGTGAGAACCTTTGAACTCGTAGGTTCTGTTTACAGTATACTGAGATATTTTTTCTTTTAAATAAATAACAAAGCGGAAGTTTTGTGTAGCAAAGCAAGAAAATATTCTTGAAAAATAAATATAATTTTTAAATAAATGTATAAATAGACGCTCTAAATGGTGCTATATAAATTACGTTTCTAAAGAGGTATTTCTGTATTGATGAGACTTTTTAATACTTCTTGGTAAATAACAAATACTTTGCAATAATATAAATAAATATGTCTTTTATAAATATTAATTTATTTAAAATTAGAATATTGATAACGTATCTATTTAGAAAAAAATACAAAATATAATTGAGTATTCTGGGACTGTTTTTGGTTTTGTTTTTAAATCTTACTTTAAAGTTCCTCAGTATTTGTAAGCCAAAACTAGACCTATGGTTTCTGTTGTTGATTCCCTATACTCATAGGTGTTTCTACCTTAACACCTGTTGTTTTTAACACCTTTTTTGATTCAAGTATTAAATAACTTCGACTCCCTGTGACCTACCTTCTCTCGTGTAACTTGAAGAGTCGTAGTAGCAAACCAAGTTGGAGGCAGCTTCTGTGCTAGCCGCAAAGAGACACGCGACAAATGTAAACCAGATCCAAGCCTTCATGGTGATCCCCAACTTATATATATAAATAAATATATATACAGATATGAACTATACTACAAAACTCTCAATAAACACAACCGCAACGCAGATCAAATGAAATCGAACTGAAGCTGAAGCTGAAATTGAAATGGAAACCGAAACCAATAACGACGACAAAAGCTTGTTTTTCTGAGCTTTAAACCGATCTCCATCCCTCTTCTCGAGCTAAAACCAAGCTTACTTTCTGTTCAGTTTATATATATTTTATTCTCGCAATGACTTAATTTGTGTACTCACAAATTAATGACGAACGATGTCGTAGTTGTCGCGCCGCAGGGTCAAGTCTGGGAGGTCACTTAAAAAATAACAAAAAAAAGGCGAATAATCTCACAACATTGAAACACGCTTGCTGATTAGAATTCAAAATTTTGCAATTGAATATAAAGAATGACAAGTAGAGGAAAAGCCCGATTAATATATAAAGTATTTAAGTAAACGTACTATTTTACAGGGTTATTTTTGGTATAACTTAAGAATTATTTGAGTAACTAAACTGCATAGAAAATGACAATTAAAATGTTTGAAATCATTCTGTTTTTGTTGAATAAATACACCAAAAATAATTCTTACAATTTAAAGGAGGGAATTTTGCTAATTATTGATATGTATTTCCTTTTTCTTCTTACTTACTATTAATTAAACTAATATTCAATACAAACTCTTCATAATTGTCATATTTATTTTCATAATTTTATTTTCTTTTCATATTTAAACTTTAAATTTAAATATACAACTATTGATCTAGTTAAAAACAAATATATTCTAGGCCATAAAGTATTTAATTGATCGCACAATTGGGAATTTCTGGCCAGTGCAGAATCCCCGGAAATCGTCACAACTCAGATCGAATATAGCAATTCCACCAAGTCCTTTGCCCTTGGCATAGGTTGCTTTTATTCCTGCAAAATCAGGATCATCGTAGCTCAGCCACACACCATGATCTCCATTGTCATCTGCCGGACGGAGGGCATAGTTTCCATATTTCTGGGTAAGATCGGTGACCTTGCGAAGCGGTGCCATTTCTCCTCTATATTGAGCCGAAGAGTTCTGGGCCAATTTCGAGCAAATCTCTGGCCAACTCAGTAATCCTTCAACACTATTAATTAGGACTCCTCCGGGGGCAGGACCATAGGTATCATGAACCACAGGAAGACCACTCAGACCAGAGTCCTTGGTCAGTTTCCAAGCTCGTCCATAACTGGCAATGCCCAAGTTCAACTTTTGAGAGGGACAATGATTTTGAAGCCAATAATTAACCTGATAATCGATATTCAAGTGTGGTAATCGATTCTGTTCGTCCTGCAGGAAGATTGGAGCTGTAAAGTCCGCCTCCTCGGGATTTCGTAGCGGAGTGAGGAAATCAAAGGCAGCCAGATTGATATAGTCGAAGTGCGGATGTATTTTGGGGACATCAAAGTACCCTGAATATTCAATATAATTTCATTTAATAAGAAGATAGTTTTGCAAATTGTTAATACTTACAAGTGGAGTTAACATTGGGCAAAACAGTCAGACTCAACATGAGATTGGCACTGCGAAAGGCATTCTTTAGATTCATCACCAAATCCGTAAATTGTGACTTGTGATGCTCTGCCAGGGGATCCACCACAAAGTCACCGGTGAATAGTTTCTTGAATTGTTTCCAATAACCACCAATGGCACCGTGCACCTTCCTGGGCTTATTCCGGGGCAGTTGGAAGGCCAAGTCTAGGCCATCGAATCCATTTCGTTTTAGCAAAATCATGCTACTATCTATGAAATTCTGCTGTTGAGTTCGATTTGCCTCCAAAAGTTCTATATATTTATTGGGATGAGCCTCATCCACATCATGATCACCTCCCACACTCAGCAGGATCTTCAGCTGGGGGAACTTTTTGTGCAGATCAGTTATCTCATAGTAATGGAACATGTCCAGATCCACATTCAGGCTGAATAGCTCATGAGTGCCAGCCTTTAGTCCTGCGTAGCCATAAACCAAATGAGTGCAAAACTGAAGGGCTAATTCCAGATCCGAGGATTGTAGTTTGGCCAATCCTTTACGCAAATACGAGGTTGAATCATAGTAACAAATGAGGTTACTGGCACCCTGGGTCAAGCTCATCACGCTAAGCAGACCCAGTAAATAAAATAAAATAAACCTCATTGGTACGAGTTAATATACGTCCTGACTTTATGGTTGATATTTTGCAACTGCCTCGTTGAAATCTCATTCGAGAGCTTTTCAGCTCAGCTGCTCAACTTGGCTTATCTCAGAATGTTCCGGCGATGATGCCATTATCAGGTTTCAAGGCATTACGTGTGTAGTTCCTGTCAATGTTTTGCGTTTTTGCTTTTGTTTACGCTTTTATTTTTTGACGATTATATAGTTCCATGAAATAAAGTATGACTCAACCTTAAAGGGGTCTCTAGGTGTTGTTATTTAATGGGGGAGTTTGTAGAGAGAGTGTTTTTTGTATTCTGGAGAATTTAAGTTACTTTTGAGTACTATAAGGTTTTCTTTAGCAAAAAATATAATGGGAATAGAAACGATTTGTTTATAATTGTAACCTTTAATTACAGGAATTTTTGCAGAATTCACTAGCTTGAATTTAATCGTTAATTTGAGTAAAAGTTCAAGCTTATTTATTAAAGTATTCATTGGTAACATTTCCCACTTCCCACAGATTATTTATTATGGTCATAATTCAAATCAAATGTATCTGCATTTCAAAATACATACATTTCTTTTAAACTTAATAGATGTAAATACTATTACCTGGAGTTTACATTCTCCGCTACCGCTTTTCATGATTCACTTCATCTTTTTTTGCGCACCGTCATCATTAGACGGTTGATGAAGGTGAAAGACTTTCAATTAGCCTGAACCCGGGAATGGATCTGTAAGACTCTGCGAGATGGAGGACAACCTGCTGGGCAGCAAACTCTTCGGCAGCTGTCTTTGGGTCCACGGGGAGGCACTTAAATCAGGAATCAATTGAAGCATTAAATACCCCAAACAAAGCACTGAAAGATGTTCCCGGAGTAAAAGTCGAAATGGGACCGGAGCTAATGACAGGCAGTCACAACAAATAATGCAAGGACTCGGGATTCAGGATTCAGGATCAGGATGTACTCTCATATGTGACATAACCAATTAGACAAAAGGGACCAAGTGGCGGATCCTTTGCCAAAGAATGCGTAGTAATCCTCACACGCTGCTTAGCGTTGACAATGAAAAACCCCCCGGAAAATCGAGGGGCGTGTTCGTGTTTAGAGAGAGAGAGAGAGAGAGAGAGAGAGAGAGAGAGAGAGAGAGAGAGAGAGAGAGAGAGAGAGAGAGAGAGAGAGAGAGAGAGGCGGCGGCGCATTATCCTCGAATGTCCTTCAGTTTCGAGTGTGTGTTGGTATATGTTATCCGCAGAACCATATCTATATCTGTGTCTCTCATTGTTGTTTGATTTATATCAGAGGCCGGGCTCATCATCATCATCATCATCATCATGGGCATCATCATTCCATTGTTTGCTGACACTCTCCCCTTCTAATAATACTCCCATTGTGCCCCAGATAAAATGAGTCCAAGCCCAGATATTCCATGCTTATATATATATAAACGATGTCCACTGTCTATTAGCCACAAATCCCCATTTTAATCTCAAATCTCTCAGTCTCGGTCTGAGTCTCAGTATCAGCCTTGTGTTGTGTTATTTGTTTTGGTCTTTTTGGGTTTGGCTAGTTTCGATATCATCAATCAGTCAATCATTGCTGGGCAAATAGAAATCAATGCCAAATAGCTTAATGTGTGAATTAAGGCGTTATATGGAGAAGATTGTATTACATTTATGAGCTTTATGTTTGACTTTCATTGTGGTCTTCAATAAACTTTAATAGTTTGGGAGACTAAGAGTGCTTTATAAATAAGATAAACAGAATTTAGGGGAGACTTTTTTCTAATAAAATATAGTATAAAATTGTTACAAGAATAAAATCATTTATAATTAGGTTATTCATCTATAGTATCTATAATCATCTAGGTTTATTGTTAATATGTTTAATATTTGGAAGACCTCCAAAGTTAAAACCATACCATACCACCTATAGAAGTAATACTTTATAAAACCTCAATTAGTTTACCAACCCACCTCTATTGAAGTCAATTAAAGCCTTTTCCAAAACAATTGTAAATATTCCTAAGTACTTGCCTAATTCCCCTCCGACTTATATAGCCTTTCATTCATTTAAACACCTTAAGCTGGACACATTTTTATTTACTCCCCTTCCAGTTACTCTTGCAAAACTTGAAATTGGTTTCCATTATTTCGCATTCTTTGAGCTCAACTTGGCTGTAATTAAGTCCAATAATAATTTAAGCAAATACCTTTTCCAATTTGGAGAAGAGAACAACACCAACCCCTCTGGGTCCATTTCGGTTTCACCTTCAGCCTTCCAGCCTCATTATCTCTCTGGCAGCAGGTGCAGAAAACCGCGAAACATTCACCTTATTTTCATATTTCTAATTAGACAGCCGCCGCTTTTTTGGTTAAGTTCCCTGTTGTAACCGGGCAGACAATGCAATGCCCGGAAGTACAAAGGGAAGATTCAATTTTCACAAAACAATTGCCATTAGGCAAAGGTTTTCCTGCTCTTCCGGGATAGATGAGTGCTTCTGCCCAATTGATGTGCCTAATCAGTTTATCTAAGGCATTTTTTTTAAGGGCCTTCCTTGTGGGGGTTGCTGGCCAAAAAGCGAATTCATCATTGTCAAATGTGCGGCTTGACATTCTTTTTTTTGAGGGGGGATTCCAAAAAATGTAAACTTTTTGAGGCAACTTTTGGCTTTTTTCTGTTGAGGGTTGCCTTTGGCTGGCAATATAATTAGAAATTCATAATGAATTTTATTTGCTTTGGCCACAGATCCAGGAAAAGAAAAAATAAACAACATTGGACACGAGGCAACGTCGCCTTCTCTAAATGTATATATTTTTTTTTGGTAATATTGACGCGCATTTTTGTGCAAATAAAATTAAAACACCCCCCGGACCATCGTGTTGTCCTTATGAACCCACCGCATAAACAGGGCCAAGGCATATCAAATTATCAGCCAAGGGCTGGGCAGTAGTCAGTCAGTCATTCAATCCATCAGTTCATCAGTCCATCAGCTGGAAATTCCAGCTCTAGCCTTGGATTTTGCATTTTTTTCTATATATTTTTTTTGGGGGAGGTGTGATGGATCTGAGGGGTTTTGGAGGGTGTTAATTCGGGGTGCAGGTATCAAAGCGACGTTTGAAAAATGAAATTAAAAATTGTTGTTGATTTTAGCTCAAAAGGAAATGGATAAAACTGAAAAAAATTAAGCAGAAAGAATTAAGTTTATATGAAGGTCGAAGAAAGAATACCTTTTTTGGTATTAAAAAATTAAAGATAGATAGAAAAGCAAAGGAACATTATATAAAAAAGTATTTACGATGATATATTGAATTGTTGAGAGTAAATAATGAACATTAATATGAATACTTATTTAACGACTTTGTAGAAATTTAATGAATTTTTAGAAAACATTAAGTATTGTTACAACAGTATTCCAGCAAGAATAACAATTTTAAAAATATTATAAATAATTTACTGACATACTATACTTTTTCAAAGAATTTTTAGAGAATATAAATGTAAATTAAGTTAACTATATTAACTGCTTTTTAAAGTATTAAAATAAATAATAGAAATAAGTAATAGGCTTCCTTTGGTAAAATAAAGGAAGATGCTTAACTTTTTTTAATGCAAGTGACATTAAACATATTTTAAAACCTTTAGAAATTAATCAGCCAACTTTTTTAAAGGCAAATTACATTTAAAATGTGTTTAAACCTTCAGGAATCAATCAGACAATTTTGTATAAGCAACCTTTATACCCAAGTGAAAATACCCCATTATGTAAGCTTTCCATAGAGTATCAGCAGCTAAAGAATAATATAGCTCGTCTCGAATTCTAATTTTTTAATGAGTCAAAGAGCTCGTCTTGGTCTAGCTTAGTCCTGTCCCGAATATACACTCCATTCCATTCAGAAAATTTCCCCACCTTTGGCCATTACCCTGAACTGTCATTCATTAAGGTAAAAGACATTTTGTTGCTGTCTTCATTAGAGTCTCCGGGCATCAAAGTAAAGTTTGGAATTTATCTGTCTTTTCAGCTAGAATTTCCTGCTTGTTGCCGGGTCCGGAAATTGCTTTGGTTTTTTCTCGGTTTCTGTCTACTTGGCGCCACATGTCACCGAATGGACAGGACCTTGAAGGACTTCTCTTTGGCAGCTCTGGATGACCTTCGGTGTGTTGCTCATATTCATTATAAGCCCGAATAACTGTTGTTGCTCTGCTTGGCTGAGTGGCAAGTGTCAAAATACCATGGCCCAAAAGGATTCCTACTCCTTACTCATACTACCACTCTCCGAGTTCCCTCGAACTGGCGCCTTCTGGTTTTCTGCTCAATTTGTTCTGGCGTCGATTTGGCCAAGCTCCCCTGGTTTTGTCCCCCCGTTTTTTTTTTTTTTTGGGTTCATGTTACCAGTTGCAGCTAACTGACTGCTTATTGGCCTGGCTTTCTGCTCATGTGATTTACCGAGGTTCTTGTGCTCAAGTGTCAGCAAGCGGAATCCAAAGGGAAACCTTAGTGAGGACTGGCGACGGGTGACTGGTGACAGTTGGCCCTGTCGCAAAATTAAGCCTCATTTCTGGCCAATTCTGTGGCAAAACAATCTCTGATAACTGTTGTTGTAAATCAATATCGATGAGGCTTTGTGGTCTATCAAAATGGGGATTTTTGTGTAAGTTTGTTGTTTGCTTTTTGGGAGAGAGAAAGGTGTAGTCGAAGAAAGAAGACCTTAAAATGTGGTTTTAATTTGTATTAATTAGTTACAGGTTCTTCTTTTGAAACATAATGAGTATAAGACTATTATTTAATAATGATTTAGTTTATTTTTCATATATTTTGATAAGAGAATTTTATTTAGAATATTCTAAAATCATCAAACCCTTAACAATCGAGTTATTAACCCCTTTGTAGTACAACTACAAAAGTATGAAATTATTCGATATTTTTACTACCCAAAAATCGATTTTAAATCGATTAACTTTGATGATTTTTCAGCTCATACTATACTCATAAAAATTCCCCTTCAGGAAACCGCAACATTCGATTCAATTCCAGAGGTTTGTTTCCAACGTCAAAGTCAAACATTAATTAATTAATTTTTATATATTATAAAAAATGCGGTTTAAAACAAAAGAAAGTCGATGTGGCATTAATTCATTGAAAAATATCATAAAAATTGAATGACAAAAACAATGTCATAAATAATAATTAATGCCACTTAATGCCCACCAACAAAAACACAGAATAAAACAAGAAAGAAAGCTAACTTCGGCACGCCGAAGTTTATATACCCTTGCAGATAGAACTTCTATGAACAGGAATTCATACAATATAAATTATATATATTTGTGTTAAAAAACAGTGAAGTAATACCTGCTTTCATTGTATTCACCTATACATATTATATTTGCAGTTTTACATACACAGATTTGCATTTTTCCTCTACATCAAACGATCGTTTGTATGGCACCTATAAGATATAGTCGTCCGATTTTCATAAAATTTGACACAAAATTTAAGACTAATATAAAATATAAAATTTAAGACTAATATAATATACTAAATACTATATAACTGAAAAAGTTCTAAATTTAAGTGTATTAATTTCTCGATCGTTTCTATGGGAGCTATATGATATATTAGTCCGATTTTCATAAAATTTTACACAAAATTGTAGAGTATAGTAAAATGGCTATATCTTAAATTTGATTCAATTCTATTGAAAACTGAAAAAGTTAAAAATTTTTTTGTAAAAATTTTACGATCATTCCTATGGCAGCTATATGATATAGTCGTCCGATCCGGCCCGTTCCGACATATATACGAGTGAGAGTATATAGAAGGCTAACTACAAAGTTTCATTCAGATAGCTTCAAAACTGAGAGACTAGTTTGCGTAGAAACGGACAGACGGACAGACGGACAGACGGACAGAAGGACAGACGGACAGACGGACAGACGGACATGGCTAGATCGACTCGGCTGTTGATCCTGATCAAGAATATATATACTTTATATAGTCGGAGGTGCCTCCTTCACTGCGTTGCAAACTTCTGACTGAAATTATAATACCCTGCAAGGGTATAAAAAGAGAACTCACAAAATAACAATATTCAAGAAGAGCTGCGTAAAAAGTTAATATAAATAAAAATAAAAGGCAGAACATAAATCTCTGGAGAGAGAAAGAATGAGATGGCAGAGACAGTTGGCCATAAAAATGGTTTATAAGTCTATAAAAGCCAATTGTTTGCATTGTCCGTAATTGCATTAAAAACGCAACGCGAAGCGGACACTCCAATAAATATTGATGGGGAATTGGGAAAAAAAAATCGAAAAAGCGAAGCATATGCATTTTTAATATCGGAATTAACACGGCATATAGAATGTAATTAAAACAGAATCTGATTAAATACAAACAAATTAAGTGGTTTGTAAATAAATTGAAAGGCTAGTCGTTGGTAAGCAAAAGAAGCATTAAAAAAACGAGTAAATAAATTTTGCGGCTTTTGTTATTGTTACATAAAATGCATATACAATTATTTTTTCCCCTGAACAATACATTAATATCATAAACCAACGGCTAATGAAATAAAGCAATGAACTTTATTTCAGACCAGAAATTAACCCTTTTGGTGTGGCTGAACTGATTTTGATTTTAAGAGAACTTTCAGCCACTTTTACTTAAGGCCAAAGTTAAAATAATATTGTTGCAGGATCCCACGAACCGTCAAGTCTGGGACTTCCCCCCAGCTGCAGGCCAAATTCACAGACATTCACTTTCGTCTATTTTCGTATGCAAATCGTTTCGATTTCCAAGTGGAAATGGAAAAACCTGAGGAAATCCCCCTTTTGCAACCCTTTACGCATTATGCGTAATTCTAAAAATGTTTTCCTTTGCTTTGCTTTGCTTATTTTTTAATTGCTAAGTTTTTATTTCCACCTCAACCCCTTTTTATGATCAGACCCGAATCTTGTTCAGCCTTCGAAGTCTGCCAAAAAGTTCAACGAAGTGTGTAAAGTTTTCCTTTCTAGTGATGAAGGGGGGAAGGCGAGAAGCTGAGCCGCTTTTGCATTAAATTTGTGTAAATGGATTTTGCTAATGGATCCAATAATTCATTTACAATTTTACTTTTTAGCCTGGCAAATGTTATTTGCGCCAAGGTAAATAGGAGTCAAGACAACTTGGCCGCACTTTTCTGCGGTCGCCGTGCGGAGGAAGACCAAAGTGGTTTTCCCGGCTTTCCCTGGCTTTTTTGGTTCCCTGATTTTCAGGCGGCTTAGATGGTGGAGGTTTTTGGTTCTTATTCTTGGGATAAGACTAAGGAAAATTCCTTGGCAGAGAGACTTCAAGGAAGTTAAGAGCTTGAGAGGTATCTCTTTGGGCACAATTGGGTGTCATTTCGATTTTAAAATTAGCCTGGTTTAGTACGGTTCTTCTATGTTTAAAAATTATTATTTATTATTTATTTCGTTCTATAAAATTTGAATTCTTCTATAGAATTATTACCCAAAAACTTTAGTATATTTTAATTATAAAAGGAAGCTCAGAAATTCTTCAAATATATTAAAATATAAGAGTACTAAAGTATACTGTAATAACTATTTTATTAAAATAATAACAATACATTTTAAACCTTTAAATTATCTATAATTCCACAAGGTTCCCACAAGGATCTGATATGAGCTTTATCTCTGCTTTATTTACCACCATTTCCCCTTAATCCCATACCTCCCGCCATTTTTGTTGCTTCAGGGTCCTTTGTAACCTTTAGCCCGGAAAACAATCCCAAACACACAATTAAATATCATTTTTTACGCCCAATAAATTTGTTAAAAAATGTATGAGGCTGCGTGAGGTCCTTCTTCCTTTTGTGTATGAGTGAGTGTCTGCTTAACAGTATGAAAAATAAAGCTGACCATTTTTTTCACACGTCGGACACGCAAGGATGGACGAAGGATATATAGAGGGGGATATATGTATGTGTGGGGGAGAAAGAGTTAAGGGATACGTGTGCTGAGGATGAAAAAAATCAAAATAAAGGACCCACAGTCCAGTGTGTGTGTGTGTGAAAAATCACTGCCGCATAACGAAGGTCCTGCCATTGTTGTTGCACCATTATTTTGCTTAATTATTTACATGAGTAAACAGTTGAGAGTTCAGTTCAGTTGAGTTGCGCTTGGACAGGAGCTGCGGATGTTATTATTCTCTTTTTATATACATATATATAAATTTATGATGCCCGCAAAAATATATTACATTGGAAAAAGTATTAAGTATTAATATTGAGAAAATTATAATGTATTATTTAAAAATATGTTTCTGGAATGAAACCGAAGATATATATCGTAAAATAATATTGTTGTAGAACACCCTTTATTTATTAAGAATTTACTTAAAAAGATTATCCTATTACTGACTTTTATCTTTAGAATTTTCAGAAGAATATATAAATTATAAATTATATCCTAAAACTAAAGATCTTCTAGAAAACCATTTATTTATTTTGTATTTACCTAAAAATATAGTTTTATTACTGGTCTATGATCACTTTAACATTCAAAAGTATATACAAATTATAAAATAAATATAAATTACAATATTGTTCCTTAATCTCATTATTCAAATAGTAAAATTTGTTGGGATTTAATTTCTACGAAATTTAAAACCTTTAAAATAAAGTTTAGGGTTCTAAACCTATTTAATAATATATAGAAATATATAAAATATTTCTCCCTGTATCGGAATGTGTAAATAACCGCAAGCGTGGCGTTAAAAAATTGGTGAAAAGTTCGCCTAATGGATAGCTCATTGTGCTTGCCAAGAATGAGTTTTCCGACAAACAAAAAAAGCACAACAACCGGTGAAAGGGTACCAAAAAAATTCAAGTATATTAAATATATTGTGTGGGTCGGATGGTCTCACCTTCTTGTCAGAAATATAAATGCTGAAATTTTCAATTCCATAAACTGGGAAACGCCTTCGACATTCTTGTTTTCCCTTTTCCCTGCTAATGTCTTTTTTTCTGCAGCGAATCAAATCGGAAAGAGCTGAAAGCGATGGCAAAACTTTGCAGAAACTTCCAATCAGACTCAATTTGTTCCAACCGGAGGGGAGGGGAAAGCATAAGGACGTGGTAGAGCCATGAACATGGCTCACATGGAGCGCTCCTTGTCTCACCTCATCCTCATCGTTTCCAGCGGCTTGGCAATAATAATTTCGAAATTACAAATTCACAAAACGTACGCGAAATTATGCGCAATGTCTGCACTTCGTTTCCATCCCCTCATCCCGCATCCTATAAATGTATCTTTTCATACTTCCCCCCAATGTCCCGCCTCCTCCTTCTCCTCGTCGTCGTCGTCGATCGGATGGGCATCATCCTCCGCCGGTGCCCTCATGTATCTTTGTATCTTTGCATCTTTCAGCTGCCATCTGCCGCTGCTTCGGCTGCTGAAAAAGCTGTGCCGCGCCTAAAGCACTCTTCTTTTTTTTGCTGTTGTGGTATATATATTATATGTATTCACATTTATATGTAGCTATATATATTTATATATCGGTTTGAAGTATATATGCCGCCATGCCACATCCAGGATTACATGTTGCGCAAGTTGGGCCACATCCTCACCTCTGTCTTGGCACAATGGGAGGAATATTATATATTTTTCATTACAATATTTTTAATATGGATGGTTTCTTCTCCTAAAAATGTGAAATTTTTAATTATATGTATTGTATGATTATCATTAATTGATATTCAAAACAAAAAGGAAGCTATATATATGATATATTGTAGTAGTCCGATTTTCCTAAAATTGTACCCATAAATCTAGAACAATATACAATGGCTACATATAAAATTAAAAGAAATTCTGTTGAAAACTGGAAAAGTTATAATTTTTTTTCTTAAAATCCGGTAGTTCCTATGGCATATATATATAGCATATATATATATATATATATATATATATATATATAGTCCACCGACTCGCCATGCTCCGATTTATGTATTAGTAAAATTATATAGAAGAATAACTCCATAGTTTCATTCAAATAGCTTACATTTGTTCAAAAAAAAAAAACTCGCACTTCTGTGCATATAATTCCCAACTTGTTCTAACATCCCCGGAACGAAGTGACTTCTGCCGGCCAGGTCTTAGAAAAGTGTTGTGTTACAAAAGTTGCAAGTCATTGTTTATTAGTGTTCAAAGTTAGTAAATGATCATACATACATACTTACTGAACATAGATACTTACTGATCATACATTCATACTGGTCATCGATACTTACTAATCATAGTTACTTACTGGTCATAGATACTTACTGTTCAGAGTTACTTAGTGTTCATAGAAACTGACTGATCATAGTTAATTACTGGTCATAGTTAATTAGTGGTCATAGTTAATTACTGATCATAGTTCTATAAATCGTCCGATTGTTCCTATGTCAGATATATATATGTAAATATAGTCTACCGATTCGCCATGCTCCGATATATAAACTTGTAAAATTATAAACAAGAATAACTCCATAGTTTCATTCAAATAGCTTACATTTGTTCCAAAACAAATCTCGCACATCTGTACATATGATTCCCAACTTGTTCTAACATCCCCGGAACGAAGTGACTTCTACCGGCCATGTCTTAGGAAAGTGTTGTGTTAGAAAAGTTGCAAGTCATTGTTTATTAGTGTTCAAAGTTAGTAACTGCTGATGTTTACTTACTGGTTAACGATAATTACTGGTCATAGATACTGACTGGTCATAGATACTTACTGGTCAGAGTTTCTGGTCAAAGATACTTATTGTTCAGAGTTACTTACCGTTCAGAGTTACTTACTGCTCATAATTAATTAGTCATCATAGTTATCGAAGTAAATTACCTCAGATATCTGTTTTAAAGATCTTCAGATTTGACTCATAATATTTCCTTAAATTTAGTATAATATTTCCAGTTAAATAATTTTAAATTTTTCTTTACGAATTTGGCAACCGCATCCACTGTTCTTCGTCTCCATTTTCGTCTTGTATAAAATGCATAAAATTCACATTTAGATGTTCCTCTGCGGCCAACAACAAACTACGACTGCTGTTTTCCCCCTCAAACCAATCCTATATCCGAAACACAAATCGAAGGCTGAGGGAACGACTATAACTGGCATTCATCATTCATTCATTGCCTTCACTCCAGCTTAGGCTTCAGCAGCCATAGACACGGATTTTTCTTAGCAAAAAAAAAAGGAAAAATAGAAAAGCAGGAAAATATATATGTCGAAGTCGGGAATAGCGAATCGCGGCTCCTCGAGTCTTCCAGTCTTCGAGTCAATCAAATGCCTTCAAGTTCATTACGAACTGCCAGAGTGGTTCGGTGAGTAATAAGTGTCGGCTCTTCGCTCCATAATAGTTGCTAGTCTATCTGTCTGGAAGACACTTATAAAAAAATATGTCAAAAGTTTCCAGAGCAGTTCAGAAAATTTATTTTAAAATCAAAGCAAGTGTTGTTTAGCGTTTAATCTTTAAAACTTGCTTTTTATTCCATGACATAACAATATCTCAATAATGAATATTCAATTGATATGTCCTATACCTTGTGAGATCTATACAAAACCATATATATTTTTTTCGTATTTATATAACTTTCGTACATATATCTCAATAATTAATCTGTAATATTGAATCTTAATATTGTATCTTAATATTGAAAGACCAATATAAAACCATTGATGTTTTTGGGTAAATATTGTACTTTAGTACAATGTAATTCTGTAATATTAAATTGGGGCTTCCTATGCATTGAAAGATCTTTATAAAATCATATATATATTTTTTCAAATATTTTATTATATCATATTTATTTCCCGTGTAAAAATAGTTGGCCATGTCTTGGGCATAGATCAGGTTAGTTCACTGCCACCTTCGTCCATTTTCGGCTGCTACTTTGTTGGCTCTTGGCCTGGTCCGGAGTTGTTTTTTATTATTTTTTTTTAGTTTTCTTGTATTTTTTTTGTTGTAGTTGCTTTGTGCTGATGGGGATGTTGATGGGCCTGATGCATGTTGTGTTAGCTTCTGTTGTTGATTCGGAATGCAGTTTGGCGGTACGGCCCGCGGCCATATTTCTTGCTCCTGCATCCGCCGCTCCGCATTTTGCATTTTGATTACATTTTTTTCCAGTCTCCAGTTGCCAGTTGGAAGTTTCGATTTAGTTTCTGTGGTGTATATGAGAGAGTTATGTAGATATCTATGTATTTTCTATAGTTAAATATTTTCCCTTGGGTTCTCTATTTTTTCGTTTTTTTATATGAAAAGAACCGAAAATTCAGCACTTTGCCAACAATTGGCCAAAAAGGAAAACTTTTCGACTAACTTTTTAATGGCCACCAAGAGGGAGAGCTTTTAACTGTAATTAGGAAACAGGCGATGCTAATACACAGTAGTAAAAATTGGTAAATAATAAGTTATCAATTATAATGAAACCTTATTAATTAATTTAGATTTATAGCGAAATATATTAAAGTCGAAAATCCAAAAGAAGAAATAGATATTGAAAGCAAAAACCTCTTAGAAGACTACTCATTAAAAGATTTATGTTATAACTATTTATTGTTTTATTGTTTAGGATAAGTTTTTATATTGGAAATAATATATAAATTATATTTATTTAAACATTTTCCTTCTCTGCATCCACTCACATGAAATTCCCATTATAATACATACATATATAGCAACAAAAAATAATAATAATAAGGAAAAATTCAACTCAATTTTCATGAGTTCCGCTTGGCATGCAATTTGAAAATTTTCGCAATTTCCCTTCTGGTTTGTTGCTGTTTTTTCCCCCCCAACCCTACCGCACCTCTCGTTTTTACTCTGTTTCGAGCAATGACATAAATTTATTTGGGTTTCTCGTGTTCGGCCGGGGTACAAAAGTTGATGCCACAAAATGGCGTCTGGCCGGGGAAATTGTTGCATGCATTTGCATATTTTCTGCATCGGCTTGGCCTCCGCAAAAGAGCGAGTGCGCGACATTTTATTCGGAAAAGTGCACACCACACCCGCCACCCCACCTGTCCCTCTCTCTCGAATTTTCCCCAAACCCTTTTCTTCCCAGCCATAAAACATTGCAGGCCCTTGTGCCAACATGGCCAAAATGGCGTTGGGGAAAATGTCAACCATGTGCAAAAAGGCAAATATCATGGGGAAAAAGAGAGTTCCGCTGCCAGTAGCAAGTACCAACCGGTTGAACTATGACTACGACTATTTCCCAAGATACAGTGGGTCGAGATAATTATTTATAATTAATAAAAATTTGAATTGGGGAATAAAATTTAATTTTCTAAACAAACGTAATTAATGAATACGGGATGAGCCAAATAAAAAGACAAAAATTCTCCTGAATCATTTTGGTAGCCAACTTCTCAGTTTATTCACATACATAATAAATATTTAATCAAATTTAATGCAGTTTAATATTTAACAAAATTAAATTCAAATAATTAAATTTTGTTTCTGATTCCTAGAAGTATTTTTTAATATTTTATCGAATTTTAACAAGAATTTTAAAAGGTCTAGGAATGCACCTTCCTTACAACACCTTTCCTATAACTATACTATTTGTAAAACCCTAAAAAATATATATTTCTAACTATGTATATTAAATGTACCTAAATTCAAACACATAATATTTTTAGAATTATTTTATATTTCTAGTTTGTTCTAAATATTATTATATTTATTTTTATTTATTTATTTTATTATTTTTTTTTATCTTACTATCAAGACCCACCATAAATATTTATAATTAATTTAAATAACTCAAGATCGCGGATCTTTGTTACCACTGTATTTTTTTTGGGCGGGCAATCAGCCAACCAAAGCGACGGCCATGCGATGTCCAATGCCCAGGCTACCAAGTCTGCTCCTCCTCTTCCGCCTTCAATTCCCTACCTACCATCCCCCCCTCCCCCTGCCTTAATCCATGGCCAACCCCTGGGTCCGAGTAGAACCCGCAATTATGCTGTAGACCAAAGCAAAATAATTACTTTGATCGTCAAATGATATTATTTTGTCGGCCATGCGGTGTCTGTGGTGCTACGAGTCCAGGGGTGGTGCCAGTTGGGCTGGGTTGGGCTCTGTAGGGTGGTTTGGTTGTCGGGAGGCGGAGGAGCAGTGGGAGGGAAGGCCGTCCGACTAGGTCGAGGAATCGAGAGGGGGAGGCGTGGCTGGGCGAGCATGCAATTGAGCTGGTTGTGCGAGAGTGTGTGTGCGGTGTGTGTAAGTGTCTGTGCAGGCAATGGCCGACGCGAAACAGTGGGTTAAATATTTTATAATCAGTCTGGGCTTTGGCTAGGGAAATAGTTGTGGTTAGTCTTTATAATATTTCTTAATTTTAAATGATTTATAAATAAATTAATGTTAAATATTTAATATTAATAATAAATTTATCAGTTTGATTCAAAGTAAGGAGGTAGGTAAGTAGTAGGGGGAGGTAGGAAATGAAACAATTAGATTCAGGAAGGAAACGGAATATTTAACTAAATGAATTACATTGTCTCCATCTTAAAAGTAAGAAATCAGGGATATTTTTAAAAATTTTTTAAATAATATTATTTATAATTTTTTTTTTCATTATTTTTTAACACAGATTAAGGACATTTTTCTAATTATTAATAAAGCCCCATGTTCATGCTTAAGGTGTTTATCATTTGTTATATTTCAAGGTTCGATTTTAATAGTAAACGAATAGGCAATGTTCAATTTAAATTAGTAATCTATAAACTTCATTTAAACTAACATAATTTAAATTCTAGCTTAACATAATACAAACTTTTATATAATTTAAATTTAATATTACATCAACGATGACAAGTTACGAACCTGTTTGCAGTTTGAAAAATATATTTTCTTTCATATTTTCTAAATGTATTTCTTTGGCAGTTATCATACTCTGAGTCTCCTAAAAATATTTCGCCCTTATAAAAATTTAAACAAGATTATTAATGAATTTGTTAATTAATTTATTAACCCCCTTCAAAAGCTATATAATTTAAATATTATTCCACTGTCCCCTCTATTGGCCAGCCACTATGACGTCGCCAATGGCCGCCATTAGCTGGAAGTGCAATGTGCATTTGGCCAAATTTGCATTCGTTGGGTAAAACCCCAACCCTCCCCTTTCACCCACTGCACCACTATTCGCTTTTCATAGCACCCCCTCTTAGTCCCTCTCCTCTCTCAGACTGACCAGACCCACAAGTTAATTACTTTTCCGTACATTTTCGATGGTGCGCGTTTCGCACTGAACATTTACCTTTTTTTTTTTGTTTTCCCCCCTCCGTCTTTATTTATTTCACTGCAAATGAAGCCTCCACATGGCGAGGATACCAGGAAACCGCCTCCCTCTAAAACCTTTTTGAAACTCCCCGAAAAACCGAAGCTACAGCTCCATTTGCAGTCCCAATTCCCATTCCACATCCACATCCACATCGACATCGACACATCCGCGTCCTGAATTTCGCTCCTCCTTTCGGTCGTGGTTGTTAGTTTGAATGCGTTTTCGCATTTATATGCAAATTTTTTGGTTTGCATGCAGAAAATATTGCTTTCGACAAATGGCCAGAGCACGGAGAGTGGGTATTGTGGGGAGATTTTCAGCCAGTTTTCGGAGCAGTGTCCAAGGGGGAAAGGGGTCGTCGTTCCGGGGCCACGGAATTGGTCGGCGAAATTGCAACGAGCTGACCAATGGGCGGCATCATCATCACATCATCATCCTCATCATCTGGCCAGTGTGAACTGAAATGGGAACAACCGCAAAATTGGAAACGGAATTCAACCAGGATATATAGGTTCTACATATTCCAATACAGGGTTAGTGAACTAAATTATAAGTTATGAGTATCAGTAAAACTAAATTAAGAGGTCGTAAAAGGTAAGGGAATATTAATGGTCAAGATTTATACTGTGCTGATCTCTAAGTAGGATTACTTAACATACTTACTTCAAAAATAGGTTATTATTTGGGTTAGTTTTAGAAACAATTCTTGAAATATTCAAAGTATGTTCTTGTTTAAAAAAACTAAAGTTTTAATTGTACTCTTTAAAGTATAATTTTTATATTTCCTTCATTTAATAGGACCCCCTAACAGTAACCGACTTCATTTAAGGTAAAATCTTACCGATATTCATTAACTTTGAAACACCATTAACATTTTGCTTTCATTTTACAACCTCTGCATTGCAAGTAATGAATATTCTATTTAATTTTCCCCATTTTCCTAGAATCCTCTAATAGAATTCTCCACTGTTATTCTCACACATTAACTTTAACCTTTTGTCGACGGTCCACCTCCTTTGGCAAATTAATAAAAAGGAAAATGTTTGAAAACGACCTGCAGATTTATGGCGGTTAGAAAATGTGCAATTAATGCGTGTATAAATTACAATGAACAATTAAAATGGGGGCCCAGAGACCGCTGAAAGCAAAGAGATATAAAGAGAGAGAGCAATACACATTACAAATTACACATACGCCGTGTGGGCGTCGACATTGCGTGCTTAGGGAGTGTGATTTATTTTTGGGAGAATACTTAGTCTCCGGGGTGCAGGCTCTGAATATCTGAGGAGAGAGAGAGTATTCATATGAATGAATGCGTTTATAATGAAGTTCCGATAAAACATGTGACTAATTATGCGAAAGGATGTCCAAGGAGGTTGGGTGTAAGAGGAGATTTCAGAGTTAGGGAAAGGGAAATGAAGGATATGTGTGGTTATTGAGTGAAAATAATTGGTATATGATCTAGTTAAAGTGTATTATTTTCTTAACTCATTGTATCTTCAATTATCAATTATATTTTAGGAGTATAAAAACTATGACTGGGGGAAGAACTACATTTTGAAACTATATATAAAAGTAGGAGCTTAGATCTTCAGTCACACCATTATGTTCTAACATAATTATATCAAAAGTTCATCTTTAATTAACAAGAAAATGTTTAGTATCTATAAACCTATATTTAAAACATAATTTATTTATATATTATAAGTTTTAATCCTTCTCTTTTAGTTCCCAAAACTTGCCACATAATCTTGTCTATTCTCCATATTCGTTCTACCAAAATTTCAAAGGACTAACCATAAGAAAGGGGGGCCTTTCTGCGTAATCTACAGAAACGCAAATTGAGTTGTCTGTGTGCAATGGACAAATAGCAATCCCCACCACATCCCAATTTCAAGCCACATCCCCTCACACTTCCCAACAGATCCTTGGCTGCAATGCAATTCATAAATTTCAACAATGATAATCGAGCAACTGCGTTTGAAGAGGGCGTTGCAAGATTGCTGACTGCACCAAAGGGCAGATTACTAGAAGGGGAAAGGGGATAAAAGGGGTTTTGGCCAAGGATATAACCAACCCCCCAGCAGTCAGCAAAGTGTAACATATTGCACATGCACAGTCTCACACTGATGCTATGTGCATTGGTCCTTTTCGCCCAGGACAACGTCGCTCGATTGCGAAGCCGATGCCATCGTCGCCACCCAAACAAACACTCGACGCTTTTGTTCCTGCTGATGGAATTATTTGTTCGCACATTGTCAACTTGCCACTCCTCCAAGTTGCAACCACCTCCATCTCTTGTGTCGCCGCTTTTTGTGGCAGGGTGCTTGCAAAGGCACCGGGAAAAATAAGATCAAAGTATCAGAAGTTGAATGCTACTTGGGGTTTATTTTGCTATATCAAGGTTTTATATTTAGTTCACAACATTTTTCGTATATAAGTTAAATTTATTCAATTGAATAACATATATTTTTAAATTTATAATCTTAATTACAAAAGCCTAAAGGTATTGATGATACCTGCTCTTCTCCCCCATTTTTCTCCCCGTGCATCGTGTGGCATCATGGGACTGGTGTTTCCTATTGCAAAATGCAATTTGCCGCCACCCGAAAGGTTTTCCCACCCACCACTCCCTCCCCCATTTGCTGGCCTTATCTTTGCTTTCATTTCATAAACCAGCTTCCCCTGCAACACCGCCCCACGTCCAGTCACAGTTTTGCAACACTTTTCGACCACAAAACGAACTCGAAACTGAAACAATGAAGACTCGACTCGTTCGTTGTTGCAACTGCAATCCACTGAGTGTGTGTACTGAAGTGTGTGTCCTGGGTGTGTGTGTCTGTGTTTGTGGCAGACTGCAGTTGCCGCCACAATGTATCATCAGTTGAACTTTTGTGCGGCTGTCATAGGCAGAAATTGGTTGCATGCCTCTGACCAAAAATAAAAACATAAACACACACCACACAACACATTTCCCCGAAAAAGAGCCCTTGCAACTTGATTTGCAACTTCATTTGCAAATGTTTTTGGGATGGAAAAACATCAGGGGGAAGAGGTGAAGGCATATTGCATAGAAGATAGCTTCAAGTCGAAGGTCTATAAATCAGTTGAAATTGTTTTTTGCAAAGACAATGTGATTGGATTTGATATTTTCGTCCAGGCTTTAGGATAAGATCTCAAGGCTTGGTTTTCCATTTTTTCAAAAAAAATGAGGTTGGGAGAAGAGACCCACAATGGCATTTATTGTGGGGCAAAATCTTAATGAAGTTTTTGTCCCTGGGAAAGTTCAATATTAAGCAATTAGTTTTGGGATCAGGAAAATGAGGAAGTAAAGATATTATAGGGCTAGGAAGGAAAAATGATAAAAGGCATTTGGGCGAGTTATATATTAATATTTGTAAATATCTTGGTATATTTGAGGCTTTAAACTGAGTACGTAGATTTGTTAACCGATTAAAAACCAACAAAGGGCAGCTTTCCTAATTAAAATAATGCCTTTTTTGGCTTAGTTATGAATTTTTGAATTATGATTTGTCAAAAAAAATTCATATAAACATTAAACGTAATAATGATGGAGTATATAAATTTCGGCTTCCCGAAACCAATTCTTATTACCTTTTAATATAATTTTCAATTATGATAAATTTATATCTTTGTGATCTTCCTTGCTTAAAGTCGGCTAATTTAATCCTATTATATCAAGAAATCGTCAGAATCAATGGTAAGAACTGGTCACAAAAATACGCAAATATAATATACAATAATATCTTCTTTATTTAAACCTATTATTTAGTGAATTTATGAATACATTTATTGTTACTACTACAGCAAATTGTATGTAACTTTGAAATAACACAACCAAATGACTTCTAAATACTATAAATACTATACCATATCATGTCCCTAGAAAACATAGTTTCTCAATATAAATATCATATTTTCTCATGACTAATTTTGGTTTTCCCTTTGCCTTGGGGGTAAAGTTACCCAACAACTCTATAACTTTTTCCATAGTTTATTTTTATGTTTTGCTGCAATTTAGTAGAACACCATGGCCTCAGGAGGCACTAACTCTTCCGCCAACCCCCTAAAACCCACCTTTTCTTTATATTGTGAGCTTCTTGAAGACTAATTGAAGACTCTCAACACCTCGACTGAACGGAAAACTGTGAGAGCCTCCTCATATTCTCCACTGGCCTTAATTAATTTCTCACCCAGCCGGCAGAAAACTACGCAGCTTATTTAAATGTTTATTAAAATGCGCCTCCCTCCCTCCATATTTTCCCTATTTTCTCTCGGACATTGTTGCGCCTAATTTCATATATAAAATGTATATATATATAATATGGATAATATATATATTTATGGCTAGAGTTATGATGGCAAGGTGCAGTCGATTCACTAACAACGCGCCAACATGCAAATTGGCAATTTAGTTTTAATTTTTTAATCGCCGCAAAGGAAAACTCAACACGTTCCGTTGATTGTTATATAGATATATATATATATATACATATAAATTGTATTTTGTTTGGAAAACTAAAAAGGCCGGCTACCGTTTTTTTTTGTTTCGTATATATATATTCAAACAAAAAAACTTTTAGTTATTCATATTTTTCGTGTGCATTTTTCTTCCATAATTTTTAATTGCGAAATGAAGAATATTTAAAAAAAAATGTTGCAAACGAAGGGGTCTGTAATTGTTTTTGAGAGTGCATACAATATCATGTCAAGCAGACATTTCAATTCAATTAAATTAGTTTGCCTTTTATTGAAAAACTTTTGCCTTTTCCTTGAAGCGGCAAAACTGCAACGTTTTTTCAGCATTAGCAACAGTTTTTCACAAGTTTTTCCAGCAAAAAGGCACAAAAATTAATTAACTAAAAAGGAACCGAGGGCGTCAATATATACAAAAAAAAAATATATATATATATACGAAATTCAAAGATTTTCTGTTCTGTGAATGAAGCAAAACAAAGTCATAAATCGATTAAATTTGCTGTCATTTTAAATTTGACACATGAAACAAAATGCGATGAAAATTCTCCTTCCTCTCCCAAAAAAACAAAAAAATAAACCCCTTAAAAAATATATATATGTGGAGAGGGGGAAGTTTGTTCCTGTCACATGTAGCTGGGTGTGAAAACAGCAACAACAACAACAGCAAGGGTAACCATACGTTCCAAAAAGCTTTTCAGATTTTTCCCCCTTCCCGCTTTTCCAGAGAGGAAAGGGTTCGAAATCCCGTTGTGAGTGGGTGCAAAATTGGGTGTAGGAGTGAGTTTTCCAGGGTGCCGCGACGTTTATGCAAATTGTCAGCCGTTTGACTGTGAAAACATTGTGTAGCCTTTTGAACTTTGGGGCTACAAAGAGATGGAAAAGGATTTTCCACAGAGTTTGGGGAAATTTTTGAAAAGAATATCAATCTGGGGAGAGAAAGGAATACAAAAAACAGAGGGTGTGTCATTGCTACTATTATTTTTAGATGCTTTTATCTACAATTTAAATTAATTTTCTGCCTTGTTTTGCTCTACTTTTAGTTCCATAGAACCGTGTATTAATTTTTCTATTTAGTTTCCCCTTTAGAGGTTTCTCCTTTACGATCTCATCACTTCCTGTAATTTCTAATTGACTTTATCAATCAGCTTCTCGAACACCAGCTTCTTTATAGATTCTTAACTCATTAGGAGGCCGTCGCTATTTTGAAAAATTGCAATTACAAGTGGAACGCGTTTCCGACTTGTGTAGGGCGGCACCGACCAATAAATATGCGTCTCTCAGGCCCCGGCCTCAGTCTCTGTGTTACAACTCTGGCTTTAACACTTGCGACAACTTAATTTGAGCTAAACATGCGACCAGTTTTCAAAGTGCAGACTGAGAGACTCTTCGTCGAGAGACCCAATTTAAATTAATCAAGTTGGGCTGGCTTGGCACAACACAACACAACACCCCCTTTCAAGGCCCCACGATTGAACCACCCACAAGAAATGAACCCAAAAGGAACCAAGGTAGTAAATTCTCCACGAACTCCACCGATAACCTCAGATTTTGTTGCGTGTTCCTGGCTAATTTTCATGTGCGTTCCTAATGAACTTTTAATTGTTTTTTTCGAGGCAAACAAAGCCCAGATTCGATCGAAAGACATTGGCAATTGAAAGTTTACATTTTTAGGAAAAGAAAGAGGTGGAAAAAGGGAGGGGATTTTAAAAGGAAACTCTATTTTTAGGTCAGTTAAAAGGAAAGCATACAGAAAATATAATAATATAAATAATACTTTATGGGAAATAGTTTAAGGTACAATTAATACATATTTTGGTAAACTAATATTCTTTGGCATAATAGAGAAATGGGTTATTAGAAAGGTTCTATTTTTCAAGGAATAAATAGTGGTAATCAAAGAACAAATTTTTTCTAAGAATGTTAACAACAAAAATATTTCTTGGACTGTTAAGAAGTCTTCAAAGAATTAAACACAAATTTATATACAATCTATTAAACAACTATAAAAAGTTAATATCTCTTAGAATATATCTCACTTAATCATTGTTCTGTTAGATAATTCCTAATTCACTCGGAAGTCCTTCAATTCGATTCGTTATTTTCCGAGTGGCAAGCCACACAAAGCCCACATAAATAAATTGCCAGCAATTACGGCGTTAACAAGTTTTATTGACTGACTAAATGCGCAGAGAGTCCTTCCGATCCCCTTTTCTGTGTCCGTGATGTATAAACCCCGTCGTCCCAATCCCCCCTCTTCTGTACTGTCAAAGTAAAGTCCAGAGATTTTTTTGCCCGTGGTCCGTGGACAAAACGCTTCCCCCACCATCCTTTTTTTCGTGTGTATTTTCGGGCAAGGACATTTCATGGGCTTGTACAAACGTTTAACCGAGTGTCTGCTACCCTCGATTTTCCCGGTCGCCCCTCCCCCAGGCTCCTGCAGGACCAAGGGAGCAAAATTTATTTGCGCTTCGTGGTCGGTCGTCTGGTCAAGTTTTTGTTTTTGACCAAAAGTGAGGGAAGGAGGAGGGAAACCGGGACCTCTGTGCTGTGTGGGAGAACAATGAATAATGTCCGCAGTCAGCCAGGCGCAATCGCTTGTTTCCACTTGTCCACTGCCACCCACTGCCACACCCACTGAACCACCCACCCCACCCCTATCTACGACGGCCCCTTTTGGCAGCACACCACCAGCACCACTGCCACCCCCCCATTTAGACGCCCATTCATTCCGCTAGATCAATCTTCGTTGCACTTCTGCTGTTGGGGACCCCGTTCCGCCTCTGTCTTTTCCATACTTTTTTTTGTAATGTCTATGTCTGTCTATCGATTCGACACTTTGTTGCATTTGAAATTTATTAGCCAGCTTTAACACACGGAAAAAACTAATAAAATTGGATAATATTTAATTTAAAAAATATTTGATTAAAAAACGATTTATAAGTCTTAATAATAATATAAATATTAAGAAGGGTAGATAATAAAGAATTAAAGGAAATTAATAAAATATATTTATGAATAGAACCAATATAATATGTAAAATAGACAGGACTTAAATCCTTAAAGATATTAGTGTAAAGGTTAGGTACTTATTTATCATATCTCTTGACTTTGATTTATTTTCTAAGCGTGTAAATGGAATTATTTTATACAACAAGGTAAATTATATATATATATATTGAGGAATATTATAAAATCTTCCATATTGAAACCATGTATATATCTTTCCTATATTCCGATATTTTCTGTTCTGTTTCGATCTGTTCCTGTTATAACCAATTTTTAACTCTTTGGAAAATATAAAATATAAAATGTTGGATTTCAAAGTCTTCAGGCAAATTTATAACATAATTTTGTGTATAGAACCAATATTATTACTAAAATAGGCAGGAAAAGGTTATTTTCAATCATATCTCTCAAATATATTTTGTTTTCTAAACCTTTGAATAGCTTTAATTGATGAAAAACAATTTAATTTGAGTATGTATTTATTGAGACATATTATTTATAGCTCTATAATGAAATTATGATTATATTTTTTCTTGATTCCAACTTTTTCCTCTCTGTAAATCCCGATAAAAATCTCCTCTAATCACACATTGCATACACATATCCCCAGCATATTTCTCACATTATAACTGTCAGCCGAAAATTTACCTTTCAAGTTGAGCATAAAAAATGGCCCAAAAGAAAGCAAAAAAAAAAAAAAAACAATCATAAGGCGACATTGATTCTCTTCAGTTTTTTCTTGATTCTTTTTTTGTGGGTATATGGCAGCCAATAAAAAGATAAAGCCAGCAAACCAAATCGTCCAAGGGGGAGGTTATAGCCATATATGTAGACCATGTGCCTTGGTCTCGGCTGACTTGTTTCCCCTGAGAGATAGAGATAGAGATAGAGAAAGGGAGAGGGAGAGGGGAGGATGGAGGGTGTTAAGGGAGCACTAGGGGGTTAATAAAGGGGAGTTAGGCGCTATCAGCATATGCGGTTTAAGTTGCGGTTGACATTTATTTCACGGACCATTGCACAAATAAATGCGTTGCGGCTTGCCAATTCGATTGGATGGGGGTTAAAGAATGGATATTAATATGGGTATATGTTATATATGGTAGAAAATAGGGTTGAATCAAATGTAATGACAGTTATGAACATTCTTTGGGAGTTATAGGAGTTTTTTAGGTTTCAAAAAGTCACAAAAAAAGGTTTGTAATACCAGAAAATGGTTATGACTTTATGTATCAGATCTAACTATATTTAGAAAAATATTTAAAATTAATTGTAGGTGTTATAACTAAGCAGAATTTGAAGGCAACTATAAGACATACTTCAATCTATATCTATCTATATTTTCATTAACTTTTAAACCTTTATTTGTATAAATAAAATAAATTTCCACTTTAATAACTTAACTCCCATTCCTAAGCTTTAATCAGCATAACATCTTTTTATTATAGAATTTAGTTTACTCTGCTTAATTAGGAAGCCTTTCTCCCCAGTTAAAGTTTACATTTAATCGATCATCCATCCATACGTATATGATATCAATTAATTTATCCATCACATCTTCAATTAGCAGACACAGACAGCCAGCAGACAGAGTCTCTAACAAAACTCTGACTTTCAGAGATCATCTCTACCTCCAAATCACCTTTTTGAAACCCTTTAACCCTTTGCTGTCGATGGTGCAAGTTCTGGGCCACGCCCCCACAAAGTCGCCTTCGAGGTTCTCGGGGTCATTTCATCCTACTTCCTCCACACTTGTGTTTCAATATCGTTTAGGATTTCTTCTTTTTTATTTTTTGTGTTCTTTCCGTCGTTTCCTTTTTTGGTTTTTTAATTTTACGCTTCGAAATTTCATAATTTCCACACTCTGTCCCCTACTATCTGGCCATCATCTACCATCTCGTTGGGTTCTTGGGGCACCTTGTCTTGAGCTTCAAACATCAAACAGTAAAGTTTTTATTTTTCCCTCATATTTTTCTCCTTGTCTTGTATTTTTGCTTAGTCCCACTATCAAATTCCTGTCACGTACACAAAATTTTAATTGACGCCATTAAAAGGTTCGGGTCATAAGGAGAAGATGCAGAAAAATATCAAAAATATATTTCAGTTTAGAGCCAGGAATAGGTTTTAAACATGGGAAATAAATATTTAAGGATCAGGGAACTGCATAAAATTTGAATGGTTTGGAAGAGAAGGGAAAAAGGAACTATACACCTTGAAATATGTATATATTTTAGTATGTATTCTTGGCTGTAAGATACAAAAGATTATAGAGGATTCCTAAGAACTTAAATAGCATTAGCAATAATAACAAATATAGCCTGGGAAACACTTTGTAAAGTCAAAAAAATAGAACTATCTTATAAATCTAATAAATACATTTAAGTCCTTTAGTTTAACAGACTACCAGAACCTTCAATTAGTTGAATGATTTAGCGAATTTCCGTGAAGTGGCTTGTAAAAGTCACAGATAGTCTCTGCCTTCATTATCCTTTGCTGACATTAATTAATGATACTCCTAGAAAATATACATCTCTATTCGCAGGATAACTTTTTACGCCGTGAAAGTGAGAATTTTAATTGCTCGCAAAACTGGGAAATGGCAGAACAAACCCATTCTGCCCCCAAACCCAGTGTTGACTTTAATTGTGTGAAAAAGCAAAAACATTCTAATTTACAGCGTGGCGCTTCAAAGGATGCAGGATATGTGAGCTGCCTGAGCTGCAAAGTTGGCCGAGTGTTCGCTCGGAATGTGATAGTGTAATTATGATGCGGTTTTGGGTTCGGTTCCGTCTGCCCTTTTCCCTGGCGGCAAACAATTGCAAGCGAAGATTAGACCGCTTTTAGTCCTTAGCACACGCCCTCCCTTTCCACCCTTCGGCTTTTCCATACATTTTCCACGGCCATGTGTCGCACGCTGCGAGTCCTTTTATTTTGCGGTCCTTTTTGCATACTCCATTCGGACAATGGCAAATGTACTTTGTGCAACTCTCCATTGTTTGCCATTGTAATTAAGTTGACAATCCATCATCATACATCATCATCATTGGTCGGCAGGGAAATTTCAATATTTTTGTAAAATTTGTTGAGGTTTCACCGATTGTGATTGTAGAGGAATACGTATATGTTTGTATATTTTCCGAACGGCGCTTGGCTCTGCCTTTTGTGTGATATTTTTGGCTAATTTGTTTAATGAATGCATGGCGGGAAATTCGAATTTGCAGGCCGTTGGCACGTGATGAGTGATTGAGGGGTTGGGTTGGTGAGGTAACCTAAAAAAGAGTTAGTTATTTATTTATTGAGAGAAACGAGCAACTGATACAATACAGGAGGTTTTATAGGGAAGATATTTGTATTATAAGGGTTATTAGTTATACGAAATTGATAGTATGATTTTATTTTGATTTTCTAAGATTAAATATATCTTTAATGTATAATAAGTTTGCTTCCTTTATTTCTAAACATGTCCTGGATTTAGATTTATCAAATTTTTGTCTTAATACCTTTAATTTTCATTAACTTTCAATCAAAATTTCAAAGTACAACACCTTTCCATATCTTTTATAATTTTCCCTGAAGTTCTTAGATTTTTTCTCCAACTTTCTGTTATATTTTTTCTGAATACAATTTTCCCTAATTATGTCAAACTCTATTTAGTTGGCAACTTAGCAGCTAATCACTCAAACTTAAAGCAACTCCAGCCCCAATGGCAAACCCAAAGCCGATCCACAAGCTGTCTGTCAATCGCAGCTAGGAAGGAATATATATATATAAGTTTCTATATATCCATGTAGGAGGAAAAATACTTACTTCCCTTCCATGGAACCCACACTGCAAATAAGACAAAAGTTGAAGGCAAAAAAATAAAGTCAAGGAAAAAACAAGTCCATGTGAGTGTGAGGGAAAGTGTAACTGTGTTTAAACTCAATTAGCATAAAGTGCAATCCATCATGGAAAATGTCAAAAACTGCTGAGCAAAGTTGCCACAAGTCGGAGCATAAAAAATCGACCAAAGAAGCAAAATCAGGGGGTTGCAAAACCCAACCAAAAAACGAGATAAAAAAAATGATGAAGGAAAAAATGTCTAATATATTAAACAAATATGATAATAAAGTTAGTTGAGAGGGGGAAAAGAGGGTGTGGCCAGGACATTGCCAAATGCAGGAAACTATAAAAACGCAAAAGACGCTGATAGAGAAAAGAAAGTTGTGAACTTTGCATAACTTTTTTCGACCAAGGATTCCACATCCACTCAGGTATTTACGACCTTACCAAATGCGATAAAGTGTCCCACACGAAAAATATGAAGTAGAATTCAAAAAAACAAAAATTGCAAAGTTAGCCTAGTTATGCACTGGGAATAATTTATTTTATTATTTATTACATATTTTCCTATAAATGAGAGTTAAATTTAATTTAATTAAAAGTGGAAATCAGCTTGTGTAAATCTATTTTCAGAGATATAGAAATATTAAAGTGATTTAATGACATTAGTCATACATTTTCTAAAGATTAAATGGACATAAGTCAACTCTAACATTATTATTTCACACAATATTGTTCATATCAAGTAAACTAATTTAAAGTAAAGTTAAAGTAAGTAAAAGTAAAGTCTTCAATTTTAAAGAAACAACTTAAATATCTTAGAGAAAAGTTCAAAAAATCTCCAAAATCATAAGATATCTAAAATTTTTTAAAATATAATGTATAATATTAATAATACAACATTAATAATAATACAATATTATTAAAACAACATTCATTATTAATCATGAGGAAATTTATAATATATAATTTTATTTACAAGGTTGGATTTATATAATAATCATTTGCATACCATTAAGGTTTAATTATTCTTCTGTTCTAAAAAATTTCTTCCTAAACATCTATATACATTTTCTTCTCACCTGATTCACGTCTAAGTTACACATTATTTTCCCCAGTGTTTCCTAAGTTAAGGGTCAAGTACTGTCTTTGGGTATGGGAATGGGTTAAGGAGCACGAGTTGGTCATAAATTTCCAGGTGCTGCTGGCTTTTGGCCAGGCCTGCCTGAATTATTGTCACTGGCAACAATGATGTGGCAGCATCAGGAGTCTCCCAATCCTTGAAGCAGGACCAAGAAAGTCCATAAACCATAGGCTGAGGACTCAGCTATCCCCCACTGGCTTTTTATTTTTTTATTTCCCTTCTCACTTGTGGGTTGAGCCCCTTACAAAGTATTATCGAAGTGGGGTAATAAAAAATAGGAAAATATGTTTGAGATTTCGGGCTCTTTCGGTTCATATCTAAATTACGCTCATCCGCAGACATATCCTGTGTGGAAAGCGCCGACATTAAATAGGGAAACTTTGTACAATTTTTGTAGCACACTTTAGAGCGTCGGCGGTGGCTTGGGGAAGGATGCGAGAGAAAAACTCAGCAAAAGCCAACAATGACTTGGGGTAAATTTTCTTTTCTATTTCTCTACGTATTCCCCTACTCCCCCCGGTTAGGGGCGTGGCTTTGGTGCCACCACAAAGATCCTGGCAGCCACATAAATCCTGCAGGACGACTTGGCCTGCTGGAAAATGCAATGCCAAGGCAATGGGAATTAAAAAGATGGCGAAAAGAAAAGCCACCAGGGGCATGGTGGAAAAACAGGAATGATAGAGGAAAAAGGCAAGAAGGAAACTACAAAAGAAATCGCTTGCCAGCCAAAAGGGAAAATTGCATTACACAGATGTTGCCAATTTCGAGGAGACTTTGGAAAGGGGTGCGGTAAGAATGCAGAGGGCGTTGGGTTGGAAATATCCAAAGGAAAATTCTCCTTCTCTATCTGTGTGTGTGTGTGTGTGTGTGTGTGTGTGTAGGTGTGGCAGGCAGTCTGCCCAAGAAGTGCTAAAGAAAAAGTCATAAAATGCAAGCAAGAAAGGAAAATTGCAAATGAAATGTCGAGAGTTTGGCGAGCTTTTCCCCCAAAAAGGGGGGTACTACGAGGGAGTTTCGTAAATGCTGAGCTGGGGAAAAGGCAATAAAATGGCGGATATAAAGAAAAGCGGAGCCCAGGCAGGATTCTCCACCATGTACATGGACGTTGTATATATGTATGTACATATATAAACCGCCTCGAATAAAGAGATTTAAAAGGAAGCTCGAGTATACAATGAATATGCTGCTTCTTTGCAGAAGATACGAAATTATTTTTGCATTTCACTGGCAATTAATCTTTCAATTTTCAAACACCAAAAGATAATTGGAGAAAATTACTTGGCATGAAAAAATGCACAGAAAGGGGTGAAATTGGGTTTGCTTTGGGAAATCTTATTGAAAACAAGATAATAGGTGAAATAAGTAAAAACCTTGAATTTAAATTACAATCTAAGTAATGTAAATTGATAGAATTTTGTTAGTTTTCTTGAATCGTATGGAAACGAGCGTTTGTTATAAATATAATAGAAATACTTAATTTTAGTTGATATTATGTTTCATATTTACTACTTTACTTTGTGAAACTTATATTAAAACTTTAAATAATATAATTAGAGAAGAAAAAACTTTGGGACACTTTCCAAATTTTATTCAAAAATTAAACAAACTGTCAAAACTTAAAATGGCCACTTTCTGGGCTTCTCAGGACATCTTTGAAATGAATTCTTTATGAAGAAATTTACATTCCGCAGAAGTTCCGGCAAGTCTGTTCTATAAATAACCCTAGTTGGTGGACCTTCTTAACCCCCTAAAAAACCCACCTTTCTGACTTTTCTGACCCCCCCTTGGCACCATCGTCATCATCATAAAGTTGTGCTCGACGCAAACTACAACGGACAAAATTAAATTGCCGACAAAATTTCGAAAAACATAAATTTTAAATTAGTGCAGGCCAAAGGACCCAACGAACCTCTTAACCCTACAAAGTGACTACACAGAGAATAAATATATTTATAGAGAATATGCGGATTTAATTATATAAATTCTTAATATAACAATAATTAGATTTATATACATGAAAAAGGGGCCTTAAATATAAATAAAAAGAAAAATACATATTGATTCTTTAATGAAATATTATATATTTTTATATCATATATATTTAATTTGTATTATTTGATGCTATATAAAATATATTAGGCTATACTTTTATTGTACTTCTCTATCGTATTTTTGTATTTCTTTACAATTTAGTCGTACTTATAAATTATAATATTTGAGGTTCTGATATCTAAAGTTTTCTACAATTCTATTATTTCATGTAATAGAAAATTTCAGATATTAAATTTTCAAACTTCAATTTACGGATTATAATAATTTAAATAACCATCCCTTAAATAATTCAATTATTTAGAAATTACACAATATTTTAAAAACAATTTATTTCAGCTTTAATGGGCTGAGTAATTATTACCAAGTTATACCCTTTAAAACCATCTCAAATTAAGGTCCAAATTTTGAAAGTATAACCCCCACAAAATATTTCCTGTGTAGCCTATTTGAAACCCCCAAAAATTAAGCATAGACTGAAGCCAAAATATTGTTTTTACCTTGTAAGTAAAATATTTATTCAATATAACAATATTTTCTGATTGAGTGTGGCAGGAGCAGGACAGAGCATTAGGGGACCAAGAGGGAGCGATAGAGAGAGATAGAGCGAGGGTCCTTTTTGGAGAGAGATAGAGGGAGAGCGAGAGTGCGCAGTGCTGAAATTTCGGAGAAAGGACTTTTCCACAAAGGAAATGCCTTTAAATTGTAAAACGAGACGCATAAACAAATGCACAAACACACACACACACATACACTCACTCACACAGACAAAAGCTCTTAAGTAAATAATAAAGCAAAAGAAAAAACAAACCAAAAGCAGAAGCAAAACCAACCCGCAAAGACACAAACAAAACAAATAAATGCAGACAGAAGCAAAGGCAGGAAAAACCAGTACATAGCGGAACGCTGTGGAAACGGAACACTGCGCAGTGTAACGCTTTTAGGGGCGGAGTTTCGGCGATGGAAATGGAATCGCAATCTGAATTGAAATGGGAATTGAAATGAAACAGAGTGAGCAAGGTAGCAGCCGAGCGAGAGAGAGGGAACGAGACCGACAGCACTCACACACTGAGCGGAATGACAAACAAATACAAATGTATTGCCGCTCTGTCGACGTCGACGTCGCTGCTTCCATCTGCTCCCCATTCCCTAACCCCACCCCCCCGATCCAACCCATCGTTCTTCATCGTTTTTCTCTTCTCTCTTTTTCTCTTGTTATTACGTCCTTGTATTTGTTGTGAGCAGAAGCAATCCCTGAAACGTGTTCAAAACAAATAAAACAAATTATAATCAAGCAAGCGAAAAGAAATAAGAATAAAAAAAAAATATAGAAGGAAAAATAAGAAGAAAAAAAACAAATCAACATTTTCCAAATTTTTGAAATTTAAGGGAATTTGATTAGAAACATGGCTTGGGAGCATACAAGTGAGCTAAAACTTGAATTTTGGTTAACTTTTGGTCTTAAATTTGCAAATCAAGTTTAGAATTTTTTATTTATTATAGAGTTTTTAATTTTTTTCAAGGTAAACTTTAAAAAAACTTTAAGAAGTATTTTCCAGCCAACTCCGACGGCATTTAGATTATTTAACTTTTAAAGAAAAGAAAGTATTTTTAATAATTATCGTATTCTTTTAATACAGATTTATAATTTGGTTTTTACGAAAATAATATGTTTAATTAAATTTACATTTTAAAAAAATTAAAGTAGATGTTAAATTAAGAAAGCTTTAGAATTTTTTTGCCTTTCTTTTACTTTAAGTTGTTTAGATTGGGAAATAGCTTTTGATTTAATATTATATTGCTTAAATTTCCATAATTATTACCCTGAAAATTAAATAAAAAAATAATAACTTTGTCATTTTATAGGAATTTAAAGTAAATTTAATATTTTTTAAAGATTTATAAGTAAACCATCTATATTTAGTTATTATTTTATACCAGTTCTTTAAAGAAAGAATTTATTATAAAATTCGTAGCCTGAAATAATTGAAGTTATAGTCCTTATTGTTCTAAATATTTCCAACTTTTTATACAAAATTCAATAAATTTTAATAATTAATAATTTTAAAATGTAAGAATTAAAAGATGGTGAGATATATATATATATTTTACCTCTTGGAGCTCATGCTGTGTGTGTTCTCTTCTGGCTAAAACAATTAACCCTCTACTACGCCCCTGGCCCATTTAAATACAACACCAACCGGCGAAGTCTCATTTTTAGCCGCTGCAGCGGTTTTTTGCATAAAATTATCAGCTGCAAAAATTATAGCAAAATGCTACAAGTTTTTTTTTTGTTGGTTAATTTGCATCTGGTTTTGTATCAGACATTTTAATTACAAAGTACTACAACAACAGGTTCATTTCAATGTTTCAGTCGGGCCATTTAATTACCTTTGATTGCCGGGGAAATTATGAGAACTAATTGATGAACACAAATCATAATTTAGAGAAGGTATTCTATTATTAGTAATACCGTTTGTACACTATTAATAATATGCTTTGTTTGTTGAATAAATAAATATTGGTTCTATGAGTGTTTAGGTTTATATCTATACCAAAGTCTGGTAGAATATATATTTTTTAGAGTTAAGGACTTATTCCAAAGTCTTATGCCATTATTTCTTTTTATATTTGCAGATACATATAGTTTGAAGATTTTACATAATTTGGTAAGTCTCTCTAGCTTGAAAATATAATTATATACTACAATCTCTATGATATATTAATCTCTTGTGTTTAGACATTATATTTTTCAAAAATAATAGTTAGCTAAAAGGTGATACATTACTTTATTTGTAAGTTGCTACCTAAAATGGGTTTTCACATTAAAGAAGAACACAAAACCGAAATGGTTTCTTGTAAACTTGCTCATAAATTGTATTTGCAATTATTTTAATCCCAACCCCAAGAGCCAGGACTCTTTTAAATTGCCGACGGTAGACGTTGCTGAAGAAGGCAAGGACCCTCGATTCCAGGAGCCGCCATGTAAGCTGCCATTTTTTGCTATATGAAGAAGGCATAAGAGGGTCCCTTACATCCAACTGAAATTGAGTTGAAAATGCTTTCTTACAACTAAATCAAATGTTTTGATAAATTGCCCGGCACACGCAAACATTTCGTTTGAACAAAATGGCCAAGAGTGAGAGAAGAGAGAGCAGAGAGAGCTGTCGACCCGATATAGTCGATGCTTATCTGGCCATTAAAATGAGGCCAAGACATTTTAGCATTTTAGCTCCCTTAATTGCGTGCCTTTTAATGGGATTTTCGCATTTTGCAAAGCCAAACAAAAAAATCACCATCACATTTTGTTGTGGGGTAATGTGTGTGTTTTTTCCCTCCAAAGCGCATCTAATTTACCCCTGTTTTTATATGGTTTAAATATAAATATTTACATTTTTTAAGCTGCCAGTTGTCAACACAACAATTGAGCAATTAAATGTTATATCTCTGTACAGCGATCTTCCCATGACTTATCAGGAAAGAGGTTCTTCCCACAAAAAGGCATGATTTCGCTGCCCAGCAATTTTCATTTCAATTTCTGCGCACGCGCAACATTTCAGCCTCCTACTCACGTAGTAGTTGGGGTTTTCTTTCTTTTTCTTTTTTTCTCTGGAGTTTTGCCATATTTTTTTCCATTTTCCCCTTTTGGTTCCATGACTTACACAATTTATCTGTGATTCCATGCGATTCCATCTTGAGCTTGTGCAGATTTTCCTGTCATGAGCCTGGTCTCTTGAATGTTTTAGGGTTGTCATCGTCTCGCTGTATTTATGATTATTGTTATTACTATTTCATCTCCGCGTACTGCCTCTTTTAGTTTTGCCTTTTCTCTCCTTTTTGGCCTTATCGTGAGCTTTGAACTTGCCAGCCAACTTCAATCCATAAGAAATTATTGAATTCGAGGTTGAGGTTACCCCGGAGCAGGTAAATTGCTGACCGTAAGGTAATTTAACACAAGCCAAATCTTTTTGTTTAAGGAATTCCAGTTGGAAGTACGTTTTATATTTAGTTTTTAGGGGGGGTACTTTGGTAAATATGAATAAAATTAGTGGTATATATTTAAGCATATCAATTATAAGCCTTGACTTTCAGATATATAGATATATAGTTAGTTATATATGTACATATATAGATATATGAATAGAATGATAGATAGTTAGTTATATAGATAGATAGACAAATGGATAGATAGATTGATATATACATACAAAGATACATAAATAGATTGATAGGCAGATAAATAAATAGAAATACAGACATATACATAGACAGAAGTTCCTCTGATAAATCACACTTAAAATTCGAATATCTCGTTAGTTCGTTCCTTGGTTGGATTACCTCAAAACCTTAACACCTTTCCAATAAGTTCAATGTATACTCGCATACCAATTTTCATCTCCATCTGCAGTCGCTTTCCTAATGGGTTAAAGCCCTTTGATAGGCCTCTGGTTCTGTTTTTCTCTCGCGGCGCTTTCTATTTTTATGTGGCGCGTGTGTGGAATCAATGAAATGGAAGATAATTGCACACACCCAGCATTTCCATTATTATTAACATTAACATGAGCAACAAGGACAAGGGGGCGGGATGGGCATACTAAGATAAGTGGGAGGGGCAAAGGTGGGAGCAGGGAGCAGGGAGCAGGTGTAGCACAGCACTAGTAGCAGTAACAGGCAGGCTGGCAAGCAAGCAAGCAACACGTGTGAAAATCAAATTCCATGGCATCACCTACGCAAATTACAAAATGAACACACGCAGAGCAAACGATGGCCAAGGGGACCAGTGGGGGCCAAGCGAAGGGGGTTAAGGGTGCCGAGCGCATGCCTGAGCACCAACGGGTTAAGCGCGTTAATCATTTTAAGCATTGACCGGCCCGCAGCCTCCTTTCAGTGATGTCAAAAGGTTTATAAGAAGAAAATAAGTAGCTAAAAGAGATACTATAATTTAATATATATTTATATTTAATTTTTAAATATAAAAGGTATACAAAAATAAGTTAAAAACTTTATTAAAATACACTTAAGCGCCTTATAATGACAACTTAAAGTTGTATGGTATAACTATAATTAATTAATTAATATAATATAATATATATAAAGAACTTTAAGAAACCATATTCCTAACATTGTACATAAATCTTGTAAATTATATTTGTGAATTACAAATATGTGGAATATAATTATTTATAAAAAAATATATAAGTACTTCCTATAAAATAATCACAACTTTTAGCTACAAATTATCCAAGTTGACAGGCTTTTTCCTTATTTTCCTTCACTCTCTCTCTGTATAATTTTCCCTGACTTCCTCTCATTTTCCTACCCATTCATCGATGATTATTGCGTTAATTATTATCCTGCATCCTGGGTTTTTCAGGAGTTCGATGGGGTTATATTTCCAAGGCATACTTGTGCGTAAACTTCAAAAGGAATCCCTGCTATTTTCGTATGAGGTGCCTGCTTCTACTGCTGCCCGGCTTAACCCCTTGTTGCCCCCCTTCCCTGGCGAGGTCTTTGTCCTGGCCATTGCCTTGGGCGGCATTTGTCCAGCTGCCGCCGCCCTGCTTTTCCATTTTCCTCGTCCTGTCAGCCGCAACTGACCTAATAATCATTTTCAAAGCGAAAAATGCTGTTGCTGTTGCTGTGTAGGTCCAACTTATTTCATTCACACTTTGTGGGGGAGAGAGGGTTAAAGGCACCCGGTTTTTCGGGTGAGCTCCAACTGGCTGGTGTTAAACGCTCTGGGAAAACATTTTCCTTTTTTAGCCTTTGGGTGCAGCAGGCCTATTGCGTGGAGTTTTTTGGGAATGGATTTGGTTGGGTGTTGGCCTAATTTGGGCAGCTTCGATGAATGTTTCAAGCGGGGGGAGAGAAGGTTAGACAGAGTGGATTAAACAAGTTATAATGGGAAATTAAGATCTGTAAAATGTAATTTTTAATAGCATTTAATGGCAGTCATTATATAAAGAAATAATGAGTCAAAATAGCTTGCTTTAGCCAGTGAAAAATATTGATAAATACTCTAAAGAAATGGTATTCTATTTAAGTTCCATTCAATATAAAATCTTAATCAAAGCTTGTCACTAATAGACCCACCCGAGGCCATTTCTCATGGTTTAATCAGTGGATTTCCATAAAAAAAAACAGAACCAGAAGCGGATGTAGGCTGTGACTTCATTAGAGGATTTCTCAGCACCTCTCGGGTTTTCCACATTTCAAATTAAATCATCAATCAAAAATGTGAATCGAATGCAGTGAAGATGTGACTGCTGTTCCACGACTTTCAGCTGCAACTTTGATCAGAAAAAAGGAAAACAAAAAAGTGATCCAAGATCGAAGGTGCTCAAGGGGGAGAATTCAATAATTAAGGTGGAGAGAGAGAGTGAGCTCGTGTTTCCAAGTGCCAATTAGGCATTTTGTACATTTTTCGTGGTCAAAGGCGACAATTACCAAAGACAAAGTGTGAGCCATCAAGTATTGACCACAAAGCATTTGGCTTTCCATCCGCATTCGACATTATTGCATTTGTCGCTTTATTTGTTTGTCTTACCAACTTCTCTCTGCGGCGACGACGACTAATCGAAATTAAATGACGTGTGAATGTTGGCAGCTGCTCCCAGTCCCTTGTTCTGTCGTTATTATTATTGCATAGCTTTCGATTGCTGTCAGTCAGTCAGCAGGAGCAGGAGGAGCAGCTCCCGAAGGTTCAGTTCAGTTCAGTTCGGTATAGCTCCTATTCCCCTTTTCCCCAATTGCCACCGGCTTCGTTTCAATTGGTATTTTATATACCCTTCAAATAAATGGGAATATGGGGATTTAAATAGTGGTGTTATTAAGATGGATACCACAAAGGGTTTTCAGAATTAAGGTTTCTTTAAAGTATATAAAATAGCTTTTAAGAATAAAAGATAAATATGAAAATATTTGTAATTATGGTTAATACTATCCCTCTTATTATACATAACATTTAAGATCGTTTTAACATTATATGGGTATTGATAATATAGAAAATCAGACACATTTAAACCTTTTCACTACTTGGAAATATTTGTTATATTTTCAATCAAAAGAGTATACCCAAATCGACTCTTTATCGAAACCTTAACAATCTGCTCCCGTTCCTTCCCTTTTTTTGTGGCTTTTTTTTATCAATTTAGTTGTTATGTTGTTTGGCTATTTGCGGTGACCAAAAACCCGACAGACCAGGCCAGGCCAGAAGGACCCATAATTTATGACGATTGTCATTGGATGGATGATTATTATTGCAATTGCGATTGCTATACACCGATTACGATTACAACTATGAGGTAGCTGATTATTATACCAACTGGCGTTAACATGTTGTGTCAGCTTTCATAAATTTTTTCGTTCAGACTTTCACGCCTGATATATATAAATAAACATTTTTTGGGCTACTCATATTCCCATGCTGAACATTTAATTAATGTTTAAATAAACCAAAAGATGGCTTCTTCTCTTCCTCATTCGTATTTCGCCTCGAGTGATTTGTGGATCACGAAAACTGTGAGAAAATTGGAAAGATATTGGAAGATCATCTTTTTGTTTTGTGCTACTTATTGTTTGATTAAAATTTGTTTAATTTATGATGTCTGACCAAAGTTGAACTTGTCCATAAATTGTACAATTTCATGGCTGATTTGTTATGGCTAGAGTGGGGATTTTGATATATATGTTATATTTTTTCCATCAATTTGTAGCCTGATTTGGATTGAGAGTGGCTTAAGGTTCATCTGCACACACTCTGCCCTTGCAACTGTCATCAAATTGCACTCAGGTTGTCATTATTTACAGCTTTGTGCTAATAGTAGTTCGCCTTCATTCAGCAGATGCTTTTTCAACCCCTCCCTCGCTGAGTTGGCTAATTTACATATAAATTAAAACTAGAAGAAAAAAGTAAGAGAAGTACACACGCAGGCACACTCACATGGAGGGGTCTCTCACTCTTTGGACGGCAGTTTGTTAACCTCATCTCGGTTGGTATTAGTTTGTCTGCCCATCTTTTTCGGATGTCTCGTTCTGGGTCTCCGTCTCAGGCTTTCAAGTTGCCCGCCCCGAAATTCCGCACGGAATTTCATAAATGCCTGGCAATAAGCGGAGAGACCCAGAGCCCAGGCTGGATGACTGGCTGTTGGATAAATCCGGGCTATGGTGGAAGGATATCATGTAAAAAACGTAGTCGTAGTCGTAGTCGAGCCACATATGCGACACTTTGCTGCACATGTCCTGCCACAGGACAAAAGGCATCCCATGCACACAAAAAACCGCAAAATGCTTAAATGTCTTTGATGGCTCTATGGTCTAGCATACATATTTTTACCCCCAACCCAGTTTTCCCCGTTTTAGTTTAGTTTTTGGTTGGCATTTTGTGCGCTCCAAAGAATTTCGAACGGTTCGAATTTGAAATATTTTCCTGTTCCCTGTTCAAATTGTAATTTGTAAATATTTCAATCCCCTCCCCTTCTATCATATTTCGACCTCTCTCTTTGATCTGGTAGCCAGCCGATTGATATATCAGATCATTAATAATAGTCGCTTTTCGAACTTTTTCCAATCTTATGGTCAGGCGCCTACTTTCTTGGCATATTATTTGTTCAATTTCACGGTAAACACGGTATACTTAGTTATATTTTCCATGTTCTTTGCCCCGATTCGCTTTGGCCACTCAGCTGAAAACATTTGAATTATCATTTTGTATGGCACTGCCTAATGATGATTGTTTCGCCTTTAATTGGTTTCTCATTCGGTTGGTTAAAGGGGAATGACTGGCAAAAGTAATAGTTTCAGCAGTTGTCCGAGGTTTTGGTAGGGGATTCTAATGATGGGCGAAATCGAATGGTAAAAAATATATACATTTTTATAGAGTTTTTTAAGAAGTTTCATGGGGGTTTTGGTTGTTAAGAGGTAGCTCTTGAAGGTGTTTGTAATGTTCTTTGCTACTTGTTTGCAGAAAATATTAAGTTTTATTTAACAAGCATTTAGTTAAATAATATTTTAGGCCTTAAAACATTTTGCTTATATTATTTAAGGCCACAACAATTTTTCTACGTTATTATTAAGGTTAAGTTAAGTTAAGGTTCTTAAGTTATTCTTAAGGTTATTTATGACTGTTTTTATATTAGATATGTTCCCTCTACATTCTTTTCTCCATTACCATAAGCCATAACAGCCCATCATCATTTCGTCTTTAAGAAAATCAAATCCTAAGCCTTTCTAATGGATTTCATAACCCAAAGAACATGGAATGCCTGTTTCCAGTCAACCCAATCACCAGCCATCCCCAGAACACCATCTAATTGCCATAATCCATTTATAAGGTAACATAGTCAGGGAAAAGCCATGCGAAATGTAAGGAAAAGCGTAGAAAAAAATGGGAAAAACAAACAGAATAAGCCAGACGACGGCTGAAATGTAAAAAAATAAAAAGAAAAGTCAGTCGAGTTGCAATATGACAAGGCTAGTAAATAACAAGAAGGAATGATACTTCGGGAAGCCACAGTTTTTATACCCTTGCAGTTTGCAATTTTATTATAGGATTAAATCGGAAATCTTTCATAATTAAGTTTAAAACATTTTCATTCTTTGAATATCAATTTATTGATATTTTTATATGACTAATTTTTTCAACAAATCACTATTTTAAAAAACTCATAACTAAGCCAAAAAAGATTTAATTTTAGTTCTTATGCTAGTATTTACAAGGGTCATGTTCATGCTGATCAAGAATATGAGTTATGGGGTCGAAAATGACTTCTTCACAGAGTTACAAGCTTCTGACTAAAGTTAAAATACCCTTTCAAGGCCTTGCAAGGGTATAAACTGAGCGAGGGCGGCACAACAGCCCCCACAGAACCCAGAGACTCGACGACCACCCGTCGCCTGCAGTAAAATGATACAAAGAAATGCGAGACGGGACTTCAATACGATTTCTCTGGTCGTTCGGGGAAAATCCTTTTTATTAGTGCGATAAAAAGCCCAGCGAAATATGGAGAATAGAAAAAAATTCCGGGTAAAACGAATGTTTCCAGCGGCAAGCATTTGCATTGCCTACTTTGCGGCGTCTTTTATTTATGAATTTCTTGCCCCCGCTCGACTTTTCCCGTACGGGGAAAAGCTGCGCTTATTATAATTTCCTTTTGTGCATTAGCCCAGCCAAGTCCGTCCCCTGGTTCATCCCTCAAACCCTCGCTGTCTGCCACAACACCGCTACCCACTGTGCACAGTGGGCCTAATGGCTGTTCCCTGTCGCCGCTCGCATTGTTGGTTTTTTATGATTTGTAAGTGCAATCAGTTGTAGCAATGCAAATCTCCCATTGGGATGTATTTTTTTCGAGTTTTTCCTTCTTTCTGGTTGTGTTTCTGTCCACGGCTCAAAGTCAAATAAGCTGTTTAATTTTTTCTAATAAGATTTCGCGGTATTTCCCCGCACGTGTTGCCTTAATAAGCTGCCCCAAAACAAATTACCCTTAAAATCTCAAGAATTTTTTAGGCATTTTCCCGATGTTTTCCACCCATTTGTATGACTTTTCCAGTTTGTTTCTTTTTTTTTTCTTTACCCAGAGTTTCAGTTTCATTTTGGGTTTATGATTTTGATTTGTGTGTTTATCTTTTGAATTTTTATTAGTAAATAAGTCTGCTATCTCTGTAAAGAGGAAATGTAAATAAGCGGAAATGATGGGAAATAAATATCCGCTTACAATTACCAATAAAAGAAAAGAGAACAAGAAATATAAATCCCGAACATCTGTTGTGGAAATTGCAATTTAATCGCAGGAATTTTCGATTTTCAGTTAGCCACCGCAGGACAGCTGTCAATTTGAAGCATTTGGTAAATAGAGACAAAAGTTATAGACTGATAAAGCCCACAAATTGATAGAAATGTTTACAAAGTTGTACCTAGATTTGTTAACTGGTGTGTGGTTGTTTACCTTTGGCTAAATATCGAAACATGTGTGCAATCCGAAGCTTATCAACTGGGTCTGTCACTCCATTCCCACCCACTCTCACATCGAGTAGTCTATAAAATAATGCAATATATGTTATGTTGTACTGAATGGTGGCTGGAACTCATTGGGCATTAATAGTTCTGGTTATATATATGAAAATATTTAGCTTCCACAACAAAGTCGTCGTCTTTTGAAGTTGGCCGCTTTGAGCGTGGCTTTCAATTAGCTTTACACCTTTCCCGACTTCCAAGTTAAGTCGAGAAGTGCCCACACACAAAGCCAGTTCAGGAGATGAGTTCTGAAGAACCAGAAATATAAGTGTTGTTCACTGGGGACTTGAGATAATCGCCAGGGATGAGATCGTGATAAGATTTAAGAATCAAAAGAGATTTTCATCAAAAAAATATCTAAATTATTGGTATTCTCTGAAGAATTCAGACGACTTGTCCTTAAAATAAATTTGTTACATGAAATCAAATACAGTTATTAATAATTTCTAAGTAGTATACCAATAAATGTATTTATTTATTTATTAGGATTTTAGGATTAACATCGTGAATTCCTTCCTTCCTTGAATCAATCGACCAACTCTATGATGTTTATTTATAATAAGCCAAAGTATTTAATTTAAAATGCCTTTTTAGCCTATAAAGATTAGTATTTTTGGTTTAAAAAGATATCGTTTTAGTTTATTTCAGTTAAATATGATTATTATTATACCCTTGCAGGGTATTATAATTTCAGTCAGAAGTTTGCAACGCAATGAAGGAGGCACCTCCGACCATTAAAGTATATATATTCTTGATCAGGATCAACAGCCGAGTCGATCTAGCAATGTCCGTCTGTCCGTCTGTCCTTCTGTCCGTCTGTCCGTTTCTACGCAAACTAGTCTCTCAGTTTTAAAGCTATCTTAATGAAACTTTGTAGTTAGCCTTCTATATACTCTCACTCGGGCCGGATCGGACGACTATATCATATAGCTGTCATAGGAATGATTGGAAAATTTTTACAAAAAAAAATTATAACATTTTCAGTTTTCATCAGATTTTTATCAAATTTGAGATATAGCCATTTTATTATAATTTTATGAAAATCTAACTACTATATCATATAGCTCTCAAAGGAACGATCGAGAAATTAATACAATTAAAAATTACAACTATTTAAGTTTTAAACAGATCATCATCAAGTTTGAGGTGTAGCCATTTTATATTAGTCTTAAATTTTGTGTAAAATTTCATGAAAATCGGACGACTGTATCATATAGGTGCCAAACAAACTATCGTTTGGTGTAGAGGAAATATGCAAATCTGTGAACTGCAAATATAATATGTTTAGGTGAATGAAATGAAAACAGGTGTTACTTCATTGTTTTTAATCATAAATATATATAATTTATATTGTAGGGATTCCTACTCATAGAAGTTCAAGGTAAGCACACTAATCATATAATAAAAACTTATTTTATATACAAAAAAACATGAACAATTTTCTTAATACCTTTGAAGTTAGCTAAGTATTAAGATGTCAAATATTAAATATATCATAACTAAGCCAAAAATGCATTAATTTCAGTTTTTATTAGGGTAACAAATCTGCATACTCAATTCAAAAATTAAAAAAATTCAAATTACCGTAAATTTTTCACCATTTTAACGATACCCCTTATAAAAATTTAAATATGTCAAAAAATAAATTTATGCCGGACCTGGCTAGATCGATTCGGCTGTTAATGCTGATCAAGAATATATATGAATAATAGGATCGGAAATGACTCCTTTACTAAGTTTCAATCTTTCGACTGAAAGATAGGCTTTGTTTAACTATTTGGTACATAGAGCGCTCTCCTCTGCGATTCTCAAGTCTTATACTTAAGCAAGGTCCTAGATAGAGGAAGTTTAGTTTTCTTCTTCTTCTTTTATATAAATTACTAATTTAGTGCTTGGTGGTTGATAGACTTTGATCAAGAGGATGTGGCAACCATGGCTAGATCGAGTCGGCTGTTGATGCTGATTAAGAATATATATGAATAATAGGATCGGAAATGACTCCTTTACTAAGTTTCAAGCTTTCGACTGAAAGATAGGCTTTGTTTAACTATTTGGTGCATAGAGCGCTCTCCTCTGCGATTCTCAAGTCTTACACTTAAGCAAGGCTCTAGCTGGAGGAAGTTTAGTTTTCTTCTTCTTCTTTTATATAAATTACTAATTTAGTGCTTGGTGGTTGATAGACTTTGATCAAGTGGATGTGGCAACCATGGCTAGATCGAGTCGGCTGTTGATGCTGATTAAGAATATATATGAATAATAGGATCGGAAATGACTCCGTCACTAAGTTTCAAGCTTTCGACTGAAAGATAGGCTTTGTTTAACTATTTAGTACATAGAGCGCTCTCCTCTGCGATTCTCAAGTCTTGTACTTAAGCAAGGTCCTAGATAGAGGAAGTTTAGTTTTCTTCTTCTTTTTGTGTGTTTTTTATATAAATTACTAATTTAGTGCTTTGTGGTTGATAAACTTTGATCAAGTGGATGTGGCAATCATAAAATTTATAGTTTTCTTAATTAAGGTAAGACGTTAATAAAATATCGCTTGATAATTGAAACCAAAACAAGGCTCAAAAAAGTCAAGATACATGAAAATATGGTTTATATTAAATTATTGTTTAATTACCATACCCTTGGCCGTGTTGAAGAGCTTATTATTGATCTCGAAAAGTCTTCCAAGCTCTCTTTAAGAGCCGTGATGATCATGTTTATAGTAAAGTATACTTAACTCCCGAAAATAGTTTATTCAGCACAACTTACTAAACTAAGAACACAACAATGGTGATGATTGAAACTGCTCAATATAAAATATATATTAAATTAAGTTGATCTATATTTGTAAAGCAAATTTTTAAGAATTGGTATGCTTTTAAATAACAGAAAGTTAACATATTTCAAGCAATGCTTGTATCATAATTTTTGCAAAAGTAATTCTTCACACAAAAACCCGCTTAAAAAAGAAGGATTTTAAGCTTGCTAATATAAGCCTATTTAGGATTTTTTTCCCTTGTTTCTTTCCTTTTCTTTTTTTATACCCTTGCAGGGTATTATAATTTCAGTCAGAAGTTTGCAACGTAGTGAAGGAGGCACCTCCGACTATATAAAGTATATATATTCTGGATCAGGATCAACAGCCGAGTCGATCTAGGCATGCCCGTCTATCCGTCTGTCCTTCTGTCCGTCTGTCCGTTTCTACGCAAACTAGTCTCTCAGTTTTAAAGCTATCTTAATGAAACTTTGTAGTTAGCCTTCTATATACTCTCACTCGGGCCGGATCGGACGACTATATCATATAGCTGTCATAGGAATGATTGGAAAATTTTTACAAAAAAAAATTATATCATTTTCAGTTTTCATCAGATTTTTATCAAATTTGAGATATAGCCATTTTATTATAATTTTATGAAAATCTAACTACTATATCATATAGCTCTCAAAGGAACGATCGAGAAATTAATACAATTAAAAATTACAACTATTTAAGTTTTAAACAGATCATCATCAAGTTTGAGGTGTAGCCATTTTATATTAGTCTTAAATTTTGTGTAAAATTTCATGAAAATCGGACGACTGTATCATATAGGTGCCAAACAAACTATCGTTTGGTGTAGAGGAAATATGCAAATCTGTGAACTGCAAATATAATATGTTTAGGTGAATGAAATGAAAACAGGTGTTACTTCATTGTTTTTAATCATAAATATATATAATTTATATTGTAGGGATTCCTACTCATAGAAGTTCAAGGTAAGCACACTAATCATATAATAAAAACTTATTTTATATACAAAAAAACATGAACAATTTTCTTAATACCTTTGAAGTTAGCTAAGTATTAAGATGTCAAATATTAAATATATCATAACTAAGCCAAAAATGCATTAATTTCAGTTTTTATTAGGGTAACAAATCTGCATACTCAATTCAAAAATTAAAAAAATTCAAATTTTCGTAAATTTTTCACCATTTTAACGATACCCCTTATAAAAATTTAAATATGTCAAAAAATAAATTTATGCCGGACCTGGCTAGATCGATTCGGCTGTTAATGCTGATCAAGAATATATATGAATAATAGGATCGGAAATGACTCCTTTACTAAGTTTCAATCTTTCGACTGAAAGATAGGCTTTGTTTAACTATTTGGTACATAGAGCGCTCTCCTCTGCGATTCTCAAGTCTTATACTTAAGCAAGGTCCTAGATAGAGGAAGTTTAGTTTTCTTCTTCTTCTTTTATATAAATTACTAATTTAGTGCTTGGTGGTTGATAGACTTTGATCAAGAGGATGTGGCAACCATGGCTAGATCGAGTCGGCTGTTGATGCTGATTAAGAATATATATGAATAATAGGATCGGAAATGACTCCTTTACTAAGTTTCAAGCTTTCGACTGAAAGATAGGCTTTGTTTAACTATTTGGTGCATAGAGCGCTCTCCTCTGCGATTCTCAAGTCTTACACTTAAGCAAGGCTCTAGCTGGAGGAAGTTTAGTTTTCTTCTTCTTCTTTTATATAAATTACTAATTTAGTGCTTGGTGGTTGATAGACTTTGATCAAGTGGATGTGGCAACCATGGCTAGATCGAGTCGGCTGTTGATGCTGATTAAGAATATATATGAATAATAGGATCGGAAATGACTCCGTCACTAAGTTTCAAGCTTTCGACTGAAAGATAGGCTTTGTTTAACTATTTAGTACATAGAGCGCTCTCCTCTGCGATTCTCAAGTCTTGTACTTAAGCAAGGTCCTAGATAGAGGAAGTTTAGTTTTCTTCTTCTTTTTGTGTGTTTTTTATATAAATTACTAATTTAGTGCTTTGTGGTTGATAAACTTTGATCAAGTGGATGTGGCAATCATAAAATTTATAGTTTTCTTAATTAAGGTAAGACGTTAATAAAATATCGCTTGATAATTGAAACCAAAACAAGGCTCAAAAAAGTCAAGATACATGAAAATATGGTTTATATTAAATTATTGTTTAATTACCATACCCTTGGCCGTGTTGAAGAGCTTATTATTGATCTCGAAAAGTCTTCCAAGCTCTCTTTAAGAGCCGTGATGATCATGTTTATAGTAAAGTATACTTAACTCCCGAAAATAGTTTATTCAGCACAACTTACTAAACTAAGAACACAACAATGGTGATGATTGAAACTGCTCAATATAAAATATATATTAAATTAAGTTGATCTATATTTGTAAAGCAAATTTTTAAGAATTGGTATGCTTTTAAATAACAGAAAGTTAACATATTTCAAGCAATGCTTGTATCATAATTTTTGCAAAAGTAATTCTTCACACAAAAACCCGCTTAAAAAAGAAGGATTTTAAGCTTGCTAATATAAGCCTATTTAGGATTTTTTTCCCTTGTTTCTTTCCTTTTCTTTTTTTATACCCTTGCAGGGTATTATAATTTCAGTCAGAAGTTTGCAACGTAGTGAAGGAGGCACCTCCGACTATATAAAGTATATATATTCTGGATCAGGATCAACAGCCGAGTCGATCTAGGCATGCCCGTCTATCCGTCTGTCCGTCTGTCCATCTGTCCGCTTCTACCCAAACTAGTCTCTCAGTTTTAAAGCTATCTGAATGAAACTTTGTAGTTAGCCTTCTATATACTCTCACTCGTATATATGTCGGATCGGACGACTATGTCATATAGCTGCCATTGGAATGGCCGGAAAATTTTTACAAAAAAAATTATAACATTTTAATTTTTCAACAGATTTTCATCAAGTTTGAGGTATAGCCATTTTATATTAGTCTTAAATTTTGTGTAAAATTTCATGCAAATCGGACAACTGTGCTATACAAACGATCGTTTGATGTAGAGGAAAAATGCAAATCTGTGAACTGCAAATATGAATATCTTTAGGTGAATGAAATGAAAACAGGTGTTACTTCAATGTTTTTAATCATAAATATATATAATTTATATTGTAGGGATTCCTAGTCATAGAAGTTCTATCTGCAAGGGTATATAAACTTCGGTTTGCCGAAGTTAACTTCCTTTCTTGTTTTTATATATTTTTTATTTTCTTATGTTACTTAAAACTTAAGATCTTAATGTTTACCTCCTTTTTCGTGATTTTCCCATTTGATTCACTCTACCACCTCTAAGAAAGTTCGCTTCGTTTATTGATCGTTAAAAATGATTTAAACTTGACAATGAGACATTGTTAAGGGCGACGAGGAGCTCGTAAAATTCTGCGGTTTTTCGGTTTGTATGAGGTTTTTACTAAAAAAATAAGAAAACAGCAAAATACATACTCAAATTAAATAATTTTTCTTATTGTTTGCATGGAGCTACTGTTCCCTCTTTTTTGTGGTTTCTGTGGCTAGCAACATGTTGCTGGGAATTTGTTGGCAGTGCTTTGGCCTAAACAAAAATTCCCAACATGTTGCCGACCGGAGGGAAGAGGCAACAAATTAATGTTGTCGAAACACGAGAAAACCTTGTAAACTGTCGGCCGTTGAGGTAGAATCCCTTTTTGATTTTTGGCAGGCCGGGAATAAAACGAAAGAGAGAGCCTGAGCCTAAAAAAAAGGAGAACAAAAAGAGAAGAGTAGAGGCGCTGGGAAAGAAGCTTCCTTTGGGGAGCTGCACGCACGGCAACAACAAAACCCATGACGATAAGGGAAAATTGTGCTTAGAAGTTGAAGTAGAAATACCCTTTAATAAAAAATTATTCAAAAAAAATAAATCTTGAAATATTAACGTGTACGATATAATTATTTCAATTTTATAAGAACATAAGATATATTGAATCTAAATATATAAAGTTAATTTATATGAAAAAACAACTATTTGGTGTTGTTCCTTAATATTTCTTATTTATTAATATAATTTTCTAAGATCTAAAATAAAAAACTTTATAAATATCCCAAAGATTCTAACAGACGGACAGATAAACGGACAACCAGAAGGACAATATTGAATATGAGCTTTTGAAAAAAAACTTGTAATTAAATCCTTTACTTGGTTTTTAGAATACTTCTTAGCGTTAATAAATTTATACGTAAAACACACAGTTTCCTTACTTTCCTTACAAAATCCCCACTAAAATTATAATACCCATCAGGAAGGGTATTAAAAAAATAAAACAACTTGTTGGCGGCTTTTGACTTTGGCCTTTGCATGTGGACTTTGCTGTTTTATTTTTTTATTTTTTATATTTTGTTGTTGCCGCATTTGTTGCACGCTTAAATGTCTTCTAAGTGGCGTAAATCTTAAATTGTTGCCCCAGGGCCTTTTGGGCTGGTTGCTTTTTTATGGTTTCAGGACTTTGATTTGCTCTGGCAATCGTCGCAGATTTGGGGGATTAGTTTTAGCGTCTGATTTGGCCGAGTTTTTTTTGCGGTTTTCGAACTGATTTGATTTTTTCTTCTGCCTGGTTTTATTTTGTATGCAAATTTATGGTGAGAAATTTAAGGGGAATACTTTATATGAAAGTAATTTTGTGCTTATTATTGAACTTATCGATACGGTTGTGTCTGGTAATTTTAGGAATTTTGGTTTTTAATAGGATAAAGGAAGTCAGCAGACCCAATATTATGCAGTTGTTTGACCCAAGAAGATGTTTACATAAAAATATAGTTGCTTTACTTAAATGTTTGTTGTTTATTTAAAGACATGACATGAATAATTAAATAATTATCTAGAATATTTAATAATAAATAATACAACTTCCTGAATACTATATTTATAAAATACCTTCTTAAATATCCTTTAATCTCTCAAGCTTAACTTGTATTCACCTTAGCTTACAATTTAACAAATTCACAAGTCAACGCAGGACTATCGGCCTTCCCTTCCATCTATTTAGTATATATTGAACATGGCATAGGAAAATGATTGATTGTTGTCAATAGGAAGCTTGCAAAGAAATTAACAGTTCAAGTGTTGCATAAGTCGCACCCCCTCGAATCCAACCACCGCGCAGCTGTCAAAGTCGGAGCGTCATATAAATGACATAAAGACAGTCTAAAAAAAATAAATAAAACCATTTTTGTCACGCAGCCAAATCGATGACGTCGCAGCAGACGGCGGCTTATAATCAGTTCCGCTTTGGCCAAGTCACAAGTCGCAAAAGTCGCTGGATAAGTTGGAACTACGCGCCTATCACGGCCTATGTATCTCGAGGGCTGCTCTGCTCTGCTCTCTGATGATGATGATGACAGCCGCGTGTGATTGACAAGGATTTATGATTGTTGTTTTGCTACTCTAAGCAGTTGAAAATTTTCTGTAAAATTTCCTTGAAGGAATCTTACTTTGGGAAAATGGGGGTTTTCCACGGGAGGGGGAGAAAAGTGCAGGCCCAAGTGAATGACCTGGGTGCATTTTGTCATTTGGTGTGAATGGCAAAGCAAACATAAGCCCAACATTCATTCATTGCAAATGCTGTGAAAATTGCATATTATGGGGTCTGACAGGGGAGACACTCTATAGAGAAATACAGTATCTTTATCTTATAAATATGAATTTGGCTTATAAGAAACTATAAGAAACATTATAGGATACTATTCATCCTCTTAGATTGGCACTCATTACTTGAATCGAGAAGTACGACCAGCTACTGCTTAAACTATATGAATAAACATATTAAATAATATAAAAGAAGGTGAATGTTTTAAATTAAAACAAGAAAGGAAACTAACTTCGGAATGCTAAAGTTTGAAATTGAATTATGGGATCAAGCTTTGTTACCAGACACGATATATATATTAAGTGATATACTACAAATACGAAATATATGTCACAAAAATTAAAATGCAATTAAAATACACTTCCTTAGGCTTGGATTATTTAGCAGAAATTAAGTCAGGCATATATTTGGAAAATCAGTATCTTTTCTGCTCCTTACTAAGACTTGATTGTACCTTTTGTTAAAAATTTAGTAAGCCATATACATTTTTTAAAAATCATTATCATTTTCGATCCCTTATTCATGTCTTTACTGTACTTCTAGTCATCACTCCTCTTTTGGTTCACTCACCTCGCCTTAAGTAAACATTGTTTGCGGGCAAATTTTTCAATGCGCATTGCATTTCATCTCTAAACGAGATATGGGCACCAGGACGAGGACGCGAGTCCTTTTCAAGATGCCAAAGCGGAGCAACCGAGCTGGCCATACATATGTACATACATATACATATGAAGGAAGAGCTGGGAGAAGTGGTGTCTGCTGTGTGTATGAATATTCATGCCTTGCTTATGCATATTTGCGTGTCAAGTGATGCCACCTCTGGCCCACTGCTTCGTCCTCGTGTGATTCCCATTTCTGTGCTCATTGCTCTTATTCCGCTGCTGCTTCTACTTGTTCTTCTTGCTTCACGTGCAACGCGACGTATGTGCAATATTTCCGCTTCTGCTTTCGGTTTGCTTTTCAAGTTTGTTTACCATTGCACACGAGCTTTGAAAAAGTGGGAAAAACTGGGGAGCGCTGGGTGTGTGTGAAAAATTTTCTGTTTATGCTCACATTTCATTTGAACGTGAGTTTGTTTGTTTGCCAATTTGAAGTGCTAAAAAGTCGGTGGCTGAAGAGGGCCAAGGGGATGAATGTGGCATGTGGCATGGGGCATGGGGCAGGGGCACTGGCACTCTGATTGCAATTTGTGCTGAGTGTGCGGAAAAGAAATGCCAGAAAGGAGGTTGCCCTCCTGGACTCTGCCTTCCTGGCTCTGGAAGGGAAAATGGGCAAAGCCACATGTCACTGCGTCAGGACGAAGGATGGGACAGGATCAACAAAAGAATCTAAGCAAAGATAAAATTACCAAAAATATACTATAAACATAAATTTTTCTATGAAACTTTGCAGCAGTAATACTTGGTATATAATAAAAAATATGAATAAATTAAATAACACTGCAATTTCTATTGGATTGCTCATCAAATTTCATAGAATTTTTTCCCCATTATCTCAGCTCATTTTTCACTATATTTCCTTTAGTTTTTTCGTTGCTTTCCTAACCCATTTATTATCCCAAAGAGCTGAATAATAAAAAAAATATATTCTCATCAGTCCGATTTCGCGTGTCCGCGTGTCCATGACAATTGCCCAGTCAAAATGTGGGCGTGGTCGGGCATGTTGCACCGAGAGGTTCAACTGGGAATTTGCCATGGCCCAGACATCGAATCATCTCAGTGTTATGGAGATGACGATGATGACGATAATGATGATGACGACCAGGGGAAACTGGGAGTCAGAGCGAGCACGAGCAGAACCAAATCTCCATGGCGATGCCCTTGAGTGATCTATGCAAAGCACTAGGCGGATCACCACAGGATCTCAAGATCGGTGAATCGGTGGGTCGATGGATCGATCGGATGGTGATCGTGGCTAGGCAGTTGGTTACAGCCAAATGAAAGGTAGCCGTTGCCAGTAGCTCCCTGGTAGCCGACTAGTCATCAAAACTGGGAAATTAGCATAGACAGTTTTCAAGCCAGCCATTGCCAAAGTGCGTAGAAAATCATGAAAATGGCTACTGGAGTGGCCAACGAGCCAAGACACGATTCAGTTGGAGATGCACAGGGAAAAATTTGATATAATTTCAGATATATTTCAAGGAAAATATAGTTAAACATATTTATTGATAAATGTATACTAAAAGAAGTCAGGAACATATTTTCATAGGTTTAATAATGTCGTAAAATGAACTAAATAAAGAAATTTTTACTTTGTTTCAGAGGAAGTCTAGGGGATCTAAACATTAAATCATTTAAAGCTTTGTCTTAGTTTTAACTAGATATTTTTATAAAATATTTACCCGAGAAATAATTCATCCACTATCCCCTATAGATACATTTTTGGTAATACCAAAACAAGTAGATTTAAGACATAATTTTATAAAGATATTTAATTTTCCTAACTTCAACTTAAGACTAATCATTTTTTTCGCTGTGCCCAAGACTCAGCCTCAAAGCCAGCGGCATTAATTTCATACAATTAATGGAAATTATATGAAATTATGAGTGGAACATTGAAATTCCTTGCGAACATCACCCGGGACAACAAACCAGACGAAATTCACTGCCGACTCGCCATCAAAAGGAAAACTCCTCGCACTAACTTGGGTGGCAATTCCCATTTGAACATAGGCATGGACGGGGCCAAATGAAAGCAAATTAAATTTTTCACTGTCTTCTTAATTGAAACATTAGCCAAACATTTTAGCCAGCTCATTCCCCCGTCTCCTACCCCCCTCTACACTCCTCTGTTCATTTACATTCAAATTAACTCGTAATGAAAACGAGTCGGCGAAACTTTGACTTTCCGTCTGTGTCTGTGTGGCCGCTTTCCTTGTTTTCCGCGGGGGTTGTGGCATTTAATTAGTTGCTCTGATTGCTGCCCCTTGTTTATTACTATTTGCTGGCCATTTCTTCTCGGCTTAGTCAGTTAAATTATCCACGCCCAAGGATCTGGTTAACGATTCTGTTTGTTTTGACACTCGCTTGATGTTCATTTGCAGTCATTTTATGGGAAATCAGGTGACTTCGATTGAATGTGCAATGAAAATAAGGGGTGGGTTGGGTGACATTCGGAAAAGCTGTGGAATGGAAAACAATGTCGTAATTTTATTTAGTGTTGCTCTGGGGTGTATTGTGTGTGTTTATTTATTTATTTAATTATTTAGTTGCAGGATAAGGTGGAAATGTATTAATTGAGAGATAATTCAGATAGTATTTTATTAAACAGGGAAGAGTTGGAAGTTAAATGATTCATTAGCTTTAAATTGGATTTTATTTAGAATCATTTTCAAATTAATATAACTATGATTGTAAGGGATTTAGGAAGTCATACTTATTGGCAACTTTAAGCTTACAACGTCTCTTCTATTATTAGGAGATTAATGGTTAATCATAACAATATTAAATAAACTTATGCGATAAATATAAAATTATTCAACTGGAACTAGACTCTTTTGGTTTTCTCAACTTAATATTATAGATTAATTTTCTATCACATATATTTAACCTTTATCGTTTCATTGTATAATGTTTAAATCAATCTTACATTTTTAGCAAACTTAGTTTATAATTTCCTTACTGAACTTTAAGAAGGAAAATATCCTTCCCATAGATAATAATTTAATAAAAACTCTGGTGAAATTCTCAGGGTTGTCATTGATACAATTCTCGGTTGCACTTGCCACAACCCGTTCCCACCCCTTCCTACCCTAAAAATTTAAGAAGGGACCACACCTCAGGACACCCCTACTCCAAGTTTTGTTTTTCCATCGGCAATCTCTCAATTTCTCTGGGGCGTAATGTTGCCGTGGCAAAAAGAAAACAAGAAAACAGCAACACGTGCCCCTTTTAATTAAAATAAATAAATAGGCGCAAACACATAAATAAACAGAACACCAAACCGTGGCTGTGGAATATAACTACAATGCCAAAATAGAAATGATGATGATGATGGTGATGGAGACCTTCTCAGTTTCTCTGTCAAAAATTATTTCTGGATCCTGGTATTCAATTTCATGCATTTATTTGTAAGAGCGGGTTGTGCCCCGGGCCACCCCGGGAAGGGGGTGAATTTAACCCCCTTACTTCACTTTGGGGCGCCTTGAGCCATGTTATGGCCCTGTATTTTTTTTTTTTTTTTGGGAAACGTGCGCATTCGAATTTGAGGCGAATTATTATTTAGTTTCGTTTGGGAGAGACGCAAAAACGTTTCTTGGAATAAAACATTTTCAACGACTTAATTTTTGTATACCGCAATTTGCATGTGGAATAAATCAAATGTATGAAACGCATAAAAGACTCGGAGATACACACCCCCATATTGCCCCAGACATGAGTTATGGGTTAAGGTGGAGTAGCCAGGAGCAGGAGCAGGAACAGTAGCCTTTTGTCTGGCCGGGATTATGACCATTTATTTGCCTGTCCGCCTTGTCCCGGGGAAATATGCACTCCTTTGCCATCCTGTCCTGGCCAATACTCCTGTGGTTGGGCGAAAGTTTCGGCCTAAGGCGATTTTCCTCGGTACAAGAAATCCAAATCAATGAAGACTTTTGCCGCACAATGGAGCGGCATTAATAGAAAGAGTGGCAGAGTGGCCTGCACCCATTTGGCTTCCAGTTTTTGGCTTTTCGAAGAGTCGAGTTCTTGGCTTCCCGAACTTTGCTGGCGCCCTTTCATGGATTATGCATCGCTTAGCTTAGAGGAAAAACTTTCTCAACCAACTCCAAATTTATTTATTACTAATTGAAGGGATGTCGCTCCTTGGCGAATGACTTTTGCTACTTCGCCTTTTAATTCGATTATTTTTGCTGGCGGAAAAACATTTTCCACCGATTTCAATTTGTCAAAGTTAATTAAACCGAGTTAAGAACTTTATTGAGCATTTCCTGCTCGCAACAAATGAAAACCAATCAAATTTAATGCGAAAAACCCGGGAAAAAAATAAAAAGGGGGGCAAGGATGGTAAATGGAGAACTTAAAATACATATATCTGCGGCAGCAGCCATTGGGCAAGATATAATAATAATTTATGTTATGGCAGCGCCAGAAGATCTGCAAACGATATATGTATGTATGCCAGCCTCCATGCTCACCGACATTTTTGCTTTTCTGTATACACTATCTATAAGGATCTAAGGTTTTTCAGGGGAAATTTGGTACATTCATGAAGTATTCATATTTGAAAATTTAACTTTATCAAACATACCTTATAAATAATACCATTAAACATTAACATTTCATTTCCCACATATATAAAGAGTTATATCATTGGATTTCGAATTTCCTTTAGACTTTTGCTAAACTTTTCATTAATTCTTTGTAAGACACTAAAATAAATTAATATCCATGTATTCTTCCCTCTGGTTTCTTGCTTAATATTATAATTTTTACTCAACTTGATGCTCCTTTAATTTATCATTAATTTATTCACTTACTTCAGGGTATTCCCGCTTCATTTTTGCGCATCGTAACCAACTTCTTAATATTTTTCATATAAATGCACAAGTTTTTGATTGATTCAATCAAAACGAAGCAAAACGCAAACGGCGATCAAGAAGTGGACTTGAAGCTAAAGCTAAAGCAAAGTTGGAGGCATCAGGTTTTCTGCATGCCTGTCACGTAATTTATTGATTTAGCTCTTGGGAATACGAGAGAGACGGTTCGTGGATCGTGAAAAATGAAATGTTTGCCACTGCCAGCAGCAGAAGCAGCAACAAAAACAGACACTGTACAAAAGTTCTTTAAATCTTAAATATTTCTATAAAATTTTTAAAATAATTTAATCATATTTGATATAATGGTTTAGCGTTTGAGCCCTAAGTTAACCTCATTATTGACTTGCCCCTCCAAATGCATTGGTTTGCATAAGAAAGAAATCAACTTAACTCGGGATTACTTAACATATTATTTCATAATTTTATTCACTATTATTTCCGGTTGTAAATGCAAAAAAAAAAATAAAGAGAATATAATATATATATTAAATAGATTTATAAATACCAATAAGCAGCTGTGATTAAGTTAATTTAGAATGGCTTTATATACCTTTTCTGAGGTTTGGAAAGCGTTCCTAGTTTAGGCTAAGCCAATGTCATATTCATTGCCATAGGAAAATTAAAAGTGATTCTTAAATGTAATTAATTATTCTAATAATTACAGAAATTATTAATCTTTTATCAAATTTGTATACTTGGTAACCATAAACTTATTATTATTAAGTGCAGTGCAAAAAATATGTAATAGAAAAAATATATATTTCTTACCTTTGCAAGGTTATTACAATTCGTGGAGTCTGAAACCTGTAACATTGTAAAGGACTCATTTGTTGATATAGACATTAAAATTAATGCATTTTTGGCTTAGTTATGATAAATTAAAAATTCTACGGTCTAAATTCAAGTGTATTAGGCTCCTTAAAATAGCTTCTTTATTTCTTTTTAATTAGTATCAGCAGAAAGTCAAATTAATTGATTGTCCCATTGAAAATTTAGCATTGAAGTTTTGTAGAACGATGTTATCACCATCTTTTTTGAATCCTTTATAATCTTATAGTAATATTTTCTCAGTGTACCCACATTGGCTAACTGGCATGATGGCTGACCGAACTGGACTGGGGCTGATTGGTTGTCGATCGATTTGGCTGCCGGCCAGACAAATTCAAATGCATTGGCCCCGATCTGTGAATGCAACTGCTTCGGAAGGAGGGTTTCTCAGGGGGAATCAAGGGGATACGGTGCCAAGGGGATCAGGGGCACTTACGCATGTACGCCTCAAACGATACACAAAACTTGATCATCGGCGGGCACACAGCGATCATCGATCAACAGACAGACATCCCAACCCATCCCATCGCATCCCATTCCATATACCATCGCATCGCATCGTATCCCAGGCCATGGCACAGCATCTCCTCAGACAGCAGGATAATGGCCGGCTTGCCATTTTGCATTTTTGCATTTGTAATGAAACTGAAAACCAGAATGAATTGTAATTTGTTCGGAATCAAGCTGAATCGCAAGCAGGAACATCAATCCAGCCATGCCTCCACCTCGGTCAGCAGTCCAAGTCCCAGTTTCGTGGTCGAGATATAAGATCAGACTCAAAATTGCAATTCAGGATGTTTCCAGTGGATGGGGATAAGGTTGAACATGGTCATGAGGATGAGGATGAGGATGAGGTGGGAAGAACTTGATAGCATTCAACTTGGTCTGGGATGGCAGACAGTGGCAATTGAAGAGGGATTTTTGGTTGAAATAATAAACTTTGGAGGAAATTTGTTAATATATTTGAAAGTTTATTGTTAAATACTACAAAAACTATGTTTATTGCTAAAGATTTTAGATTCATAATAATATTTGAAGTGGAAATAAACACTTGTATAGTAGCTTTCTAAGAACTAAGCCAAAATATATAAAGTTTCTTTGAAGGATATTTACAAATTATTTAGAAATAATAGACATTATTTGTTTTTTTTTCTATCATGATCAAAAAATCAATCAATTAATAATATACTCTATTCAATTATATCTTTATTCTTGTTATATATAAACAATCCAAATTATTTTAGATGTACATTCTCATTGTGAAAATTATTCCACTTGACATTGCTTTTGTGATCAGCACAATGTTGGAAATAATATCACATAGGTTCTTAAAAGAACTACAAATAGAAAATATCCAATTAATTGAAATTATAATACAGTAAAAACTTCAGATTCAACTTCTTATTTTTGAAATCGAAATTCCCATTTTCGTTTATTTGCCAAGCTGATAGAATTAGTCTCCTTAAGGTTCTTCAAATATATTTTCTTTCATTTAATATAATAATTATATAATACCTTTCCATTAATATTCAAATCTAATATTGCTCCTACTATTTTTGCTTACAACTTTACCCATTCAACCCCACTGTCTTTAAACCCATATTTTTTTGTGCCGTCTTGCCACAGATCGCTTCCATTCGCTCCTTCATCTTTCGGACTGGCAATTCGTATGTAAAATCGCGCATTTTCAACTGTTATCAAAAGGCACTCTTCGGGGCCCCAGATCATCTCGCACTCACGCAGTGGCGATCTCCTCCCCAAATGGAGCCCTCTTTCTCCGCCTTCAAACAGAAGAAACTCCACCGAAGGCAACGCAAATGGCAATTTAAGTCATTTTGTTTTCTGCTCTGCTCTGCTCTTGTTTTTTATTCCTGCGTACGATTTTTTCGAGTTTCGAGTTGTTGCAAGGCGAATTCAAAATGGTTTAATATTATGCACAAATCGGGCGAGTTGCGTAGTAAATTATGGGCCATTAAGTGGCGGGTAACAGGTAACAGGTAACAGGAGCGGGAGGTGAGAGCGGTACTGTTTGGGTTTACCTGTCCCAGGCCTCGGGTATTCAAATTTTGTGTAAAAATGGCAGCCAGCCAGCCTTTGGGTGTAAAATGGGGGGCGGTGTCTTCGGCGTTGGGAAATCGTAGTAGCAGCCGCAGCAGCAGCAGCATCACTTCCAGGGAAATGCGTGCTACCTGAGGGAAATCCAAGTCTAGGAAAATATAGGTGGCAGCTGTCTTGGATCGTAAAAAGACTAATTTAAAAATCTGCTCCTTTGGCCTTTCAGCGTTCAGTTAGCCTCAGGATGTTGCCGCTACATCTCCTTCTCCTGCTGGCCGTAGTTGCACCCTCGTGGCAGGAGAATGCCACTGTAATCCATAGTCATACCTATGTGACCAAGGCGGGCTGTGAGGCTCTGATCAAGGAGCCCAGTCTTTGCGAGTGCCAGGATCAGGAGATCAAGTGTGAGAATCTTGTGCTTCACAGTGATAATACCCAGCTATATGGCATCACCTGTACTATCTTCGATGCCCGGGGATTTGGATATATACCATCGCTCAAGGTGGGCAATATTGGTTCTTTGATGATCCAAAATTGTGCGATACCCAATGCTGAGAGCATTAAATACTTGCTTAGTAAACTGGGAGTATCCAACTACACAGAAATGGAGATTTTCAACTATTTCGATCCCAAGAAGAATGATCGCGGCGAGATTCTGCAGCAGTATTACACGGATCACGAGAGTCTGAAGAAGGTCTCCATCATAGGATTCAAGTCCACACTGCCTGCTAATTTTCTGGAGCATCTGCCAGCTCTTAAGCAACTTTCCCTGAAAGGGAGCAGTGATTTACCTGGAGCCATCCTGCATCCCTTGCTGAACCTCACCCATCTGAATATTGTGGTCAAGAATCTGGGTAAGGTTTCGGGTCAGATCTTTGCCAAACAATCGAAAGTGCGTCATTTGATGATCGATTGTGATGCCAAGAATAGCAGCGTGGAGATGTCTGCCTTTGGGCCACAGGATCTGTGGCACATGACCGAACTGCAGTCCGTGGAGGTATTTAATTGTGGTGATAATGTGCCAACCGAGCTATTTTGGATGTCGGATCAATTGGCTTACATAGGCATAAGGAGCAACATTAGCTATCTAAGCAAGGATTTTCTCAAGTCGCAAAAGAAATTACTTACTTTGAGATTGGAGAAAAATAATATAGCCAGATTGCCGAATCAGTTATTCCACAATACCCCCTTACTACTGGAGATACATTTGGCCTTTAACAATTTAGATCGCATTCAGAGGTAAGTTTACAACTAACTTCAAATTTAACTAGAAATCTCTACAATAATTATCTTCCTTTTCCAGTGGCCTTTTTGACAAGCTGAAGAACCTTCAGGTTCTCAATTTGGAGCACAATCCGATAACCACAATTGCCCTGAATGCCTTCACACATATACCCACTGCCCATATCTACGTGGGTAAACTATTTCGGGCTGCAAAAGACAATGCCGCCGACTGGGCTCGTTCCACGAATGCCACCATCTGTGAGGAGGAATTCATCTACGGAGTATGCATCTACTGCAAACGCGATGAGTATCTGCATCATTTTGCCGACTCGGAAAATTGCAACAAGGCAAATCTAAAGGCCAAGGATGTGCTGGCCAAGAAGGCCTACGAAAATCAGCTAAAGGCAATGACCACCAACTCCTGGAAAACGACCAAGGAATGTAAGTAATCGACAGATACATCTTTTATCCCATTCCGGTGATTTTATGCCAATAATTTATATTAAATTTGACATGCGACCAGGAGCAGGACCAGAACGACTCCCCCCTCGAACATTCAGACTTGACTTGGCCAAATTGAAAACGAAATAAAAAGCAGAAAGCTCATGAAATACAAACAATATTAATATTTGTTGCTCGCTTTCAACGCTGATAAGAAAAGAAAGTCGGGTGCGAAGTCAACAAAACATTTTCGTATATAAATCATGAACGAAAACAATTTATCTTTTGATTTGTAGCCAAGGGGTGGTGGTTTGCTACCAAAAATGAAAGAGAAACTTTGCTTTCCGGCGGGGGGTTGGGAGAGAGTACAACATGTCAAATGTAATAAGGCCTAATGTTGTCTTCCCTTTATGTTTCATTTTTTTCTCTCCTCTTAGAGGGCTGAAACAGATTCGTAAGTGAAAGTCGGATGAGGAGAATCAAGTGAATTATATGCGGGTAGCGGAGGAACGAGGCAAATACCATTTGAGATTGCTATCATTTATGATAAAAAAATACGACATCTGACAGAAGCAACAGGGAAGTAAGAAACTCATGAGGAATACTCCCGTGTTATGCAAATCACATCTGACATTTGTTATTGTTCATCTAACATGTTAACTCCATAGGGGTGAGGTGGTGCTCCCACAGAGCCAAACATCTCATAAATGTCAAGGATATCACATGCTCAGTCGCTGTGGGTTGCCAGCGATGAAAGTAGATTGAACAGCAATCAAATGTAAATTGCTATAAATGGAAATGAAGATCAAGGGGTGGGATAAAGACCTCTAAGCGTTTCAAAATGGGTGCTTAAAATAATCTAGGGAAAGGGAGTACACTCCATAGAGTAGGAAAGGGATTGATTTACTTGTGACTTACTAGAAAATGTGGAAGATACTTATAATAATTACTGATTGTATCTTTCTAGTAAAGATCCTATACTCCTTGGCCTAACCCTTCAGCGACTGTCACCTATTTAAACCTCCTAATGGGTGGCATCCCCTCAAGTCTCCTTGATTTTCACATTCTTCCACTGTGGACCACTTTGATGCGCTTTAATGCAGGCCATAACTCATGGCCTCACTTACTCAGTCAGTCGTCTTCTAATCTCAATTTGCTGTTTGAGTTGCCACTAATAAAACGCACGACAAACTGACACCGCTGAAATCGAAGTGAACCACTGAACCACTCACGGAGGCGACGCCACCGAACACCACCACCACACCACACACAAGGCATTTGTGCCTCCGCCGATACACGACATTGGATTTGGGTATCTTTTAGTTTTATTTTCTTGCCTTTTTTTCTTGGCTTTCTGCGTTTCCGATAGACATAATTTGTCGGGGCGTGAGGTGACATTGACATACCAGGGAAAGAACCAAAAGGACAGTCATATTGATGGTCAGGAAAAGGGGTTTCTTCAAAGGGAAGGAAATCGATAATGATAGTAAAGTCTAAAATAGTGTAAGGTAAAAATTATATAAAATTAAAGAGCATCTAAAACTAGTCGAAATTAGTTAAATATGTTTTAAAAGAAACTAAATTAGTAGCAAGTATTTATTCCATTTAAATAAATACTTCCTTAAACTTCTCCTTTAAACCAACCCATATTTGCCTCGCTCCAAAACTATTTCACATATTCCTTAATCATCACAATTATTATTACTCGAACGTGGTTAAACATTTTCTCCAATATTCTATACAAGTTCCTCAAAAACACCCTACTAAAAGCATTTAAAAATTAATATAACACTTTAAGTTCCAGCTAATAGACTCCAAATCCCTTCGTAATAAAAACCCCCCTAGAAAAACTCCCTGTTTGGGTCGCTGTCTCACAAACTGACCAGGGACAACAACTGGGTCGTCCGTCCATCCAATCCACTATTCCCGATACTGCCAATGCGACTGGCTCTCCACAAATGCAGCTTTTGTACTACTCGTATCTGGCGGATACATTTCAAAGCAATGCCAACTGGCCTGCGTTTATCGCTTGGTAGCCCCCAGCAGACAAAGAGACCCACGGACAGGCAGATACAACCAGAGGAGCCGGCCCAAGCCCGAGCCCGAGCCCAAGCCGAGAGCAGAAAACAAACAGAAAACCGAAAAACCCGGGTGAGGAGCCGTGTGTGTGCGAAATTTATGGGCATCAACGTTGAATTTGAAGCGGGATCCCAGTCGCAGTCCGAGTTCGAGTCTGAGTCCGAGTCCAAATCCCAAACAAAATCTGGACTCTGGCTCTGGTACCGGAGCTGACTAGCTCCCAGTGGCTGGCTTGGCATTTGTAATGCCTAAATGCTTTGGCGAATTGATTTTTGGTGTAAACGATGTGCAATTTTAATGGATTGTGCTGCCAGATAAGCCGAAAGGAGGTGGCCTCTCCTGCTGCTCCATCGCATATGGATGGTGGAATCGATTGGACTGGGATTGGACTGGGACCCAACTTGGACGATGCGATGCCATGCGATCCGTGGCTTGTCGTGTGTCGTTTAATTGAATTTGTTTTGATTAGTTTGCGCGTTGTGAGTGTGTGTAAATGCAGCTTAAAGTCTACTCTTCACTCTCCTGCTGGAATTTTAAACTCACTCAAAACATTGAAATAAAAACATGGAGGGATAAAAACCGACCGGGCCTTGAGGCATTCTGTCGAGTTACCCCGCAAAATTGACATTGTTCATAGTCATAACATGACGGAAAAATGTCAATTTAAATATTTGCAAATATTTTAACAAGGCATGCCCCAGCAGCGCTAATTTCGCATGTGCGAAATAAAAATTGTGCACATTTTTTTCGAGTCCAACAAAAAGTATAAATTCAGGAGAGAAGAAACCCGAAAAAGGTGCAACAACTTTTTTAATTAATTAAGGGAAATGATAAAGACAACGCTGCGGGCCCAACGAAAATATTATGCAAAAATTTTATGAAAAGAGTATTTTTTGTGAGTCAAGAGTATGTCAAAAATGTTTGTCCTGGAAAAAGGTTAACACGACCAAAGGGTTGTGCCAAAAAATTAATTTAAATGAAGGTATTTTTAAGAATATTTTATCCTTTTTTAGATAATATATAAAATCCAATGGTATTTGTTAAGATGAGATAATATATGGAAAGAAAAGTATATTGAAAAAAGAAAAGAAATTAACTTTGGAAAGCTGAAGTTTATACTTTTTACTTTTTAACAAATTTTTAAGCTTCTGACTAATATTATAGTGCCCTGAATAGTATAAAATACATACAGTAGCAAAAATAAATTCTTATACATTTTAAACTCTTTAGAAGCAAATTACATATAAAATATAAAAAGAAGAATTCATTTAATTGACCCAAAGAGTATAGTAACTGCTTTCTTTTCCTTTCGCTTTCTGAAAACATTTCCTTTTACAATCCACCTTAAATTGCTTTACGAAAAATCCTTTTGCAATTTAAAAAGACCCCAAAACTAAACCCTGAGGAAACTCAAATTGCAAACTCCATTCAGAAGTCAATTAGACAGTGAGAAACCAAACACATAACTGCCATATTTGTATATGTAGCCCCCTTGGGGGTCAATTCGAAATCTCAAATTGAATGACAGCCCCAAAACCGTTGGAAGTGCCGGCAGTGCAGTTAACTTGTTGATTTTGGCCACAAAAAGGGGTTATGGCCCCCAACAATTCCAGCGAGGGGGAGACTTAAGACCCAACCGGAAATCTCGGCAGAATTTCAATTGTTTATGCGTAAAAGTCAATTTGTGAGCCGAAATTCGAGTCCCAGGCAATTTGTGTGTTGTGTATGCATTTCAATTAGGATAAGATTGACAGCCAGGCTTGGGGGCGAGTGGTTTTGGACTTGAACAATGGGGATAATATCCCTTGCACTCGCACTTGCACTTGCACTTGCACTTGCACCGAGCGATAAGGTTATGCACTTGGCTTGTGGTTTTTCGAATCTAATTGAATTTAATTGACTCGGTTTTCCAAATTTTAGAGAGGGGGGATTCTGTGTGGGGGAACGCACTCATCGGGAGGGTTGGATTTCGAAATGTGGGAGAGGGGGAAATATAACCGCCTTAAAGTTGGACTTCAGTTGGGGCAAAAATGTGTTGCATGTTGGTAGCAGTGAAAAATTGCAGCTGTCAGCGTTGGCCAGAAAAATGATTTGTTGATTTTGTTTTATTTTTTGTGGGTTTGAGGAGCCTGCTCGCTCGTGGGGTTGCATAAATCATAAAACGCTTTACATATTGCATACATATTGGATGCATTTTATTTTCGTGTATGGCCCGGTACACCCGTGCCTGCAATTAAACTTAATATAAATGTCTAGTAATTATTGTGTCTGCCGCAAGACCGGCTTAGACTTATAATTCACTCAACAAGCTTGCCGAAAACGTATCTAATTCTTGCCACTTTTGCAGATACCGAGAAGGAGGACCAGCCCTAAGTACCAACGTTCTTCACTATAATTTTACGCATCAGTACTAGTTAGTATATATGGATTTATGTATTGTTTATGTATGCAACTATAAATGAGATTAAAATAAACTAAAAAACTAATTAGATTAAGCGAAAAATGCACAGTGTTTGTGTGTGCTTATTAAATCTTTAATCGGTTTAAGGAAATATTACTAGCCTTCGTGATCAGCTTTCATCAGAGTTGGAATTAATTTTAATAATACTGTTTCAGAAGTGTTTTATTATGGGGAACCTGTAACACTAATAAAAGCTTGGCATTAGTTAATGTCCCTTTGCAATCAAAGCTATTAGCCCGGGAGAAAACCAAACGTAATACAATAGCATTCCATTTGCCATCGAACAACAGCGAAAGAATGGAACTAATATTTGCCAAAAATGCCAAAACAAAACGTACTACCATATAAAATCACAATAAAACAAAAACAAGGCAGAAGGACAACACAGGAAGGGGGCCAAAGGATCCTGAACACCAAAGGCGACTATTGTGCACATGTAATGTTGTCCCAGGGTGTGAGGGTGTTCACTGGCGGTGTTGAAAGAGGGGTTTTTTCCGAACTGAAAGCTTTCTCCAGTCTCTTTATGTGAGTGTTTACATGGTGATTTTTTGCCGGCACGCGATATCCTTTTTTTGCCATCACCCCGAAATGTTTACCCACCGAATGCCACCCCAAAACCCAAGCCAAGCCACCTCTGCATTTCATTTCCATCTCTCTGTCTGTTTGCTCCTTTCGGGGCTGTCTGTCATGTATGGGGGGGAAAACTATGAAACGCCCTGGCGGCAAACATTCAACTATTGTTTGCACTAGCGTTGGTCCTTTCCAGCTTTTCACATAATTGTTGGCGCTGCCATTGTCCACCAGACAAAAGGGAGTAACACCCAAGGAACAGCAGCAATAATAACAACATTTGTCGTTATGGATTTATGACCGAAACGCTAGTGGAAGAAAGTTAATTAGGGGGACAAAGGTGAGATACAAGGAATTTCCAAAAGGGAAGTTATTAGAAATCTTCTGCCAAGTCTTAACAATCTTTGAACTCGAAAATATCCCTCAAAAAGGTAAGTAATTAAGTGTTTATATAATATATCTTAGACTCTTTATATACGCATATAAATTTCTTAATTTACACTTCAATTTAAATTGTATAAATTTATTTTCAGAGTTCCAGAGACACCTGAAGGCCGTTGGAACATTGCAACTGCAGGAGGTGTCTGCTGTCCGTTGTCCGTTATCCTCTGTCCGCTGTTCGCTTCATGTCTTCATTGCTGGATGCAAACAACAACGGCAAACACTGGCAAAAGAACACTGAAACAGAAACAGAACCACCGCCGGCTGTAATTTATGCACGCACATGCAGCTGGCTGCATTTTTTGCAAGGCCTCTCCGTTAACGTTACGTTGTTGCATGTTGCCGCCTTTTTGGGGCGTTTTTCCTCTACAAATGTTGCAGGTGCAACAAACAGAGGCAGCACGTGGCATGTGCAACAATGATGTCAAACAAAATATGCAGTTGCAGATCTAACATGGATGGAGGGTGGGAGGAGGTGCCTTGTCCCGGTGCCCAAACAAATACATTTCGGAGTTGATTGGGTTGTCACCACCTGGGTTGTCGCCTGGCTGAAAAAACTTCAAATGTCCCTCGGTGGGGGGTTCTTTTTGTTTTGCTCAGGAATTCCATGAATTTGTTAAGCTTCAGAAATAGTATTTAAAGTTGAAAATTCACTTAGAGAAAACTAAATAAAAATAAATATAACTCTTAGATAAGATATTATTAAGATATTTACTAAGATTACTATTTTATGCAGAAAGTTGCAATGAAGTCACTCTCGAGATATAACCCAAATAACCAAGACATTTCCCTGTTACCTAAGTAGCCTTTGAAATCATCCCCTAGACATTAGCGTTGCCTACTTTAGGGTGCAACTGCATTCCCTTCCGTTTACCCTATAATTCCCAACTGCTTCTGGCACAAAACGAGTAGAGAGGCCCTTGTCTGAGGGTAGAAAAGTACTCTGGTTTCTATTCAATTGTCGAATAAATCTTTCGCCTTTTACTAAAGATTTCCGTGGATAGGAACACTCTAATGAGTCTAAACTAATTTTTAGTTAGTGCCCAGTAGGATTATTCCTTAGGGCCATAAATAATACATAAGAAAATAAAGTATTCCATCGGTAAACCAATAAAAATTAAAGAAAACTGTAAAAGTAGCAAGCAATGTTGGTACCCAAAGTGATAATTTGATATAAATTATGCTTCAAATTTATGGTTAATCAATACTATTGTTATGGACAAGTATAATAGTACAAAAATACTGAAATAATAAATACAATTAAAGGGCTACAACCTATGCCTGATATTTGCAAACTAACAATATTAAATTTGACTTTTCCCAACCCATTAATGCATAGTTGATATATGTATATTTAGGGCAACTACTCCTTAACTTCCCCCCAGTTAAATATTTTCTCATTACCTCAATCCTCTAATATTGACTTGGCCCAAACCGCTCAGCAACCATTTAGCCGGGCTTTAACAAATAGCCCAAAGGACAATCGGGTGCAGCCGTCAAGTTACGACAAAAACACATGAATAATGCAGGCCATTTACCGCATTGACCACGCCCACTCATCAATCGGCCCCCCGACCTATGCCTAAGCATCGAAATTAGCGCAAACAACAATTAAAAATGCTTGAATGCATTTAATTATTTTGTTGATTGTTAGTACAAATATCCATGCTACATGTTCAAATCGGAAAAACTAATCAAAAATGCAATAGAAAAATACATTTTGCGCAAATTAATTAAAATTATCGAAGCGAACGGACAAATCAACAATAAAATACAACAAAAAAAGAGTGAAATAACAAATGGCAAAGCCAAAGCAACTAATTAATGAGTTGATTAATAAACAATTAGATGCCAGAGTTGGGTGGGAAAATATATATACATATATATAGTTAGCAAATCGATGGAAATTTATGAGCTGGTAATTGACGCCCACACACACATACACACGAAAATCTATAGCAAAACAAGGTAACTAGAGACACGACTATGAGGTACCCGGTGTTTAGGTTGATTTTAGGTAATAATTATAGCTTGGATTGCTTTAAAAACTTAAAATTTTCTTCTCTTTTTGCATATTTTTCAGGAAAGTTTGTACTTATTATATCCCAAAAAGATATCTGACAGTTATTATACTTTAAAAACAAGCACAACATACCCTAATTATCTATGAGTACCTAGCATAAAAACGGACCCATAACTTAGCAATCTGGCCAAGTGGCGACTGTTGTAAATCAAGTGAGCCCAGGCCAGCCAACTTGTTTGCTCTTTTGGCATGCAAACTTGCCCCAGCTGGAGTTGGAAAAGTCTGGAGAAAAATACAACAAGAAAATACAAAAAAAAGGAGCACAGACCTCCCGCCCACTCTTTAGATCCCCGGCTAGATACCCGAAAATTTTTATTTTTCCTCCGGACGAGACTACCTAGCACAAAAGTGGGTGGAGCACTTTGGATATCCCGGTGGCAGCCACTGCACTTGGCTTCTGCAGTTGCAAATTTCTTACTCCGGCCTGTGTGTGCCATGGACACGCCCACAGTATTTCCCAGCCTCCTGCTGCTGCTCCTGCTCCTGCCCTCGGGTTCTTTTTCGGGCTTACACACACTCTTGGTTGTGCAGACATACACACAATATATATATGTACATATATAAAGACCAGCCACTGTTGATTGTTCAGATAAGTGGGCCCACGACTATGCCTTCGGTTTGGATTACAATACGTATTGGCCTAAGTACGAGTATAAAGCGCAAATATGTTAATTGCCGCCGTGCCGAAAACAGAAGCCAAAAGAGTCGCCTCGGCGTGGGTTCTTTTTTGGGGAGGGAGCGGTATCTGATTGTCAGAGTTCAAATTGAAATTAAAATAAATATTCCAGAAGCGTTAATTGCTTCATTAACAAACAAATTACCATACAGATGGAGGCATTATTCAGTTTCAAATGTTAAGCACTTAGTAAGAGATTCTGTTGTATCTTTAAAATAGCATTTTACCATTTACAAGTTGATTGCAAAAGTTGTTATCTACTGCTTTTGTTCCCCTTTTACCGATATTGAGAATTCAGATTTGTTAATCTGCTAAAAACTAACATAGGAATGCTTTCCGAATTCAAATTAATGCTATTTTTACTTAGTTATGAATTTTGTAATTTTGCTTTGTCGAAAAAATTTGCATATAAAAATATGGTTAATATCATTAAAAAAATGGTATTTGACCTTCAGTCAGAAGCTTAAAACTAAGTGAAGGAATCATTTCCGACCCTATAAATCATATATATTCTTCATCAGCATCAACAGGCGAACCTTCCCAGCTATATTCAGCCGAAAAAATTTTTCTTCCGAAATTTCCCATTTTTCGAAAAAAAGGAAAGGAAAGGAAATATACAAAAATCGCCAAAAATTCACATTTTGAATGGAGTATGCAGCTTTGTTAACCTGCTAAAAACTAACATAGAAATGCTTTCCGAATTGATATTAATGCCTTTTTGGCATAGTTATGACATTTTTAAAATTTGGTTTATCGAAAAATTTGCATATAAAAATTTGGGTAATAATAATGGTATTGCACCTTCAGTCAGAAGCTTAAAACTAAGTGAAGGAGTCATTTCCGACCCTATAAATCATAGACAGTTTTATTAACCTGGTACAAATTAACATACAAATGCTTTCCGAATTCGAATTAATACTAATTTGGCTAAGTTATGAATTTTTTAAATTTTGGTTTGTCGAAAAAATTTGCAAATAAAAAAATGGTTAATATCAATTAAAAAATGGTATTTCACCTTTAGTCAGAAGCTTAAAACTAAGTGAAGGAATCATTTCCGACCCTATAAATCATATATATTCTTGATCAGCATCAAGAGGCAAATCTTCCCAGCTATATTCGGCCGAAAAAAAATTTTTCCCGAAATTTCCCATTTTTCGAAAAAAAAGGAAAGGGGTTACATCATTAAAATTTACAAAAATCGGCCAAAAATTCACATTTTGAATGGAGTATGCAGCTTTGTTAACTTGCTAAAAACTAACATAGAAATGCTTTCCGAATTGAAATTAATGCCTTTTTGGCATAGTTATGACATTTTTAAATTTTGGTTTATCGAAAAATTTGTATATAAAAATATGGGTAATAATAATGGTATTGCACCTTCAGTCAGAAGCTTAAAACTAAGTGAAGGAGTCATTTCCGACCCTATAAATTATAGACAGTTTTATTAACCTGGTACAAATTAAAATAGAAATGCTTTCCGATTTCGAATTAATTCTAATTTGGCTTAGTTATGAATTTTTTAAATTTTGGTTTGTCAAAAAAATTTGGAAATAGAAAAATGGTTAATATCAATTAAAAAATGGTACTTGACCTTCAGTCAGAAGCTTAAAACTAAGTGAAGGAGACATTTCCGACCCTATAAATCATAGACAGTTTTATTAACCTGGTACAAATTAACATAGGAATGCTTTCCGAATTTGAATTAATTCTAATTTGGCTTAGTTATGAATTTTTTAAATTTTGGCTTGTCGAAAAAATTTGCAAATAGAAAAATGGTTAATATGAATTAAAAAATGGTATTTGACCTTCAGTCAGAAGCTTAAAACTAAGTGAAGGAGTCATTTCCGACCCTATAAGTCATAGACAGTTTTATTAACCTGCTAAAAACTAACATAGAAATTATTTCTGAATTGAAATTAATGCCTTTTTGGCATAGTTATGACATTTTTAAATTTTGGTTTATCCAAAAATTTGTATATAAAAATATGGGTAATAATAATGGTATTGCACCTTCAGTCAGAAGCTTAAAACTAAGTGAAGGAGTCATTTCCGACCCTATAAGTCATAGACAGTTTTATTAACCTGATACAAATTAACATAGGAAAGCTTTCCGAATTGAAATTAATGCCTTTTTGGCATAGTTATGACATTTTTAAATTTTGGTTTATCCAAAAATTTGTATATAAAAATATGGGTAATAATAATGGTATTGCACCTTCAGTCAGAAGCTTAAAACTAAGTGAAGGAGTCATTTCCGACCCTTTAATTCATAGACAGTTTTATTAACCTGGTACAAATTAACATACGAATGCTTTCCGAATTCGAATTAATTCTAATTTGGCTTAGTTATGAATTTTTTAAATTTTGGTTTGTCGAAAAAATTTGGAAATAAAAAAGTGGTTAATATCAATTAAAAAATGGTATTTCACCTTTAGTCAGAAGCTTAAAACTAAGTGAAGGAATCATTTCCGATCCTATAAATCATATATATTCTTTATCAGCATCAACAGGCGAATCTTCCCAGCTATGTTCGGCCGAAAAAAATTGTTTTCCGAAATTTCCCATTTTTCGAAAAAAAGGAAAGGGGTTACATCATTAAAATTTACAAAAATCGCCAAAAATTAACATTTTGCATGGAGTATGCAGCTTTGTTAACCTGCTAAAAACTGATATTGAAATGCTTTCGGAATTGAAATTAATGCCTTTTTGGCATAGTTATGACATTTTTAAATTTTGGTTTATCGAAAAATTTGTATATAAAAATATGGGTAATAATAATGGTATTGCACCTTCAGTCAGAAGCTTAAAACTAAGTGAAGGAGTCATTTCCGACCCTATAAATCATAGACAGTTTTATTAACCTGGTACAAATTAACATACGAATGCTTTCCGAATTCGAATTAATTCTAATTTGGCTTAGTTATGAATTTTTTAAATTTTGGCTTATCGAAAAATTTGTATATAAAAATATGGGTAATAATAATGGTATTGCACCTTCAGTCAGAAGCTTAAAACTAAGTGAAGGAGTCATTTCCGACCCTATAAATCATAGACAGTTTTATTAACCTGGTACAAATTAACATACGAATGCTTTCCGAATTTAAAATTATTCCAATTTGGCTTAGTTATGAATTTTTTAAATTTTGGCTTGTCGAAAAAATTTGCAAATAGAAAAATGGTTAATATCAATTAAAAAATGGTATTTGACCTTCAGTCAGAAGCTTAAAACTAAGTGAAGGAATCATTTCCGACCCTATAAATCATATATATTTTTGATCAGCATCAACAGGCGAATCTTTCCAGCTATTTTCGGCCGAAAAAAATTTTGTCAAAAATTTCCCATTTTTCGAAAAAAAGGAAAGGGGTTACATCATTAAAATTTACAAAAATCGGCCAAAAATTCACATTTTGAATGGAGTATGCAGCTTTGTTAACCTGCTAAAAACTAACATAGAAATGCTTTCCGAATTGAAATTAATGCCTTTTTGGCATAGTTATGACATTTTTAAATTTTGGTTTATCGAAAAATTTGCATATAAAAATATGGGTAATAATAATGGTATTTCACCTTCAGTCAGAAGCTTAAAACTAAGTGAAGGGGTCATTTCCGACCCTATAATTCATAGACAGTTTTATTACCCTGGTACAAATTAACATAGGAATGCTTTCCGAATTCGAATTAATACTAATTTGGCTTAGTTATGGATTTTTTAAATTTTGGTTTGTCGAAAAAATTTACAAATAAAAAAATGGTTAATATCAATTAAAAAATGGTATTTGACCTTCAGTCAGAAGCTTAAAACTAAGTGAAGGAATCATTTCCGACCCTATAAATCATATATATTCTTCATCAGCATCAACAGGCGAATCTTCCCAGCTATATTCGGCCGAAAAAAAATTTTTCCGAAATTTCCCATTTTTCGAAAAAAAGGAAAGGGGTTACATCATTAAAATTTACAAAAATCGGCCAAAAATTCACATTTTGAATGGAGTATGCAGCTTTGTTAACCTGCTAAAAACTAACATAGAAATGCTTTCCGAATTGAAATTAATGCCTTTTTGGCATAGTTATGACATTTTTAAATTTTGGTTTATCGAAAAATTTGCATATAAAAATATGGGTAATAATAATGGTATTTCACCTTCAGTCAGAAGCTTAAAACTAAGTGAAGGAGTCATTTCCGACCCTATAAATCATAGACAGTTTTATTAACCTGGTACAAATTAACATACGAATGCTTTCCGAATTTAAAATTATTCCAATTTGGCTTAGTTATGAATTTTTTAAATTTTGGCTTGTCGAAAAAATTTGCAAATAAAAAAATGGTTAATATCAATTAAAAAATGGTATTTGACCTTCAGTCAGAAGCTTAAAACTAAGTGAAGGAATCATTTCCGACCCTATAAATCATATATATTCTTCATCAGCATCAACAGGCGAATCTTCCCAGCTATATTCGGCCGAAAAAAAATTTTTTCCGAAATTTCCCATTTTTCGAAAAAAAGGAAAGGGGTTACATCATTAAAATTTACAAAAATCGGCCAAAAATTCACATTTTGAATGGAGTATGCAGCTTTGTTAACCTGCTAAAAACTAACATAGAAATGCTTTCCGAATTGAAATTAATGCCTTTTTGGCATAGTTATGACATTTTTAAATTTTGGTTTATCGAAAAATTTGCATATAAAAATATGGGTAATAATAATGGTATTTCACCTTCAGTCAGAAGCTTAAAACTAAGTGAAGGGGTCATTTCCGACCCTATAATTCATAGACAGTTTTATTACCCTGGTACAAATTAACATACGAATGCTTTCCGAATTTAAAATTATTCCAATTTGGCTTCCAATTCGGCCAAAAATTCACATTTTGAATGGAGTATGCAGCTTTGTTAACCTGCTAAAAACTAACATAGAAATGCTTTCCGAATTGAAATTTATGCCTTTTTGGCATAGTTATGACATTTTTAAATTTTGGTTTATCCAAAAATTTGTATATAAAAATATGGGTAATAATAATGGTATTTCACCTTCAGTCAGAAGCTTAAAACTAAGTGAAGGAGTCATTTCCGACCCTATAAATCATAGACAGTTTTATTAACCTGGTACAAATTAACATACGAATGCTTTCCGAATTCGAATTAATTCTAATTTGGCTTAGTTATGAATTTTTTAAATTTTGGCTTATCGAAAAATTTGTATATAAAAATATGGGTAATAATAATGGTATTGCACCTTCAGTCAGAAGCTTAAAACTAAGTGAAGGAGTCATTTCCGACCCTATAAATCATAGACAGTTTTATTAACCTGGTACAAATTAACATACGAATGCTTTCCGAATTTAAAATTATTCCAATTTGGCTTAGTTATGAATTTTTTAAATTTTGGCTTGTCGAAAAAATTTGCAAATAGAAAAATGGTTAATATCAATTAAAAAATGGTATTTGACCTTCAGTCAGAAGCTTAAAACTAAGTGAAGGAATCATTTCCGACCCTATAAATCATGTATATTCTTCATCAGCATCAACAGGCGAATCTTCCCAGCTATATTCGGCCGAAAAAAAATTTTTTCCGAAATTTCCCATTTTTCGAAAAAAAGGAAAGGGGTTACATCATTAAAATTTACAAAAATCGGCCAAAAATTCACATTTTGAATGGAGTATGCAGCTTTGTTAACCTGCTAAAAACTAACATAGAAATGCTTTCCGAATTGAAATTAATGCCTTTTTGGCATAGTTATGACATTTTTAAATTTTGGTTTATCGAAAAATTTGCATATAAAAATATGGGTAATAATAATGGTATTTCACCTTCAGTCAGAAGCTTAAAACTAAGTGAAGGAGTCATTTCCGACCCTATAAATCATAGACAGTTTTATTAACCTGGTACAAATTAACATACGAATGCTTTCCGAATTTAAAATTATTCCAATTTGGCTTAGTTATGAATTTTTTAAATTTTGGCTTGTCGAAAAAATTTGCAAATAGAAAAATGGTTAATATCAATTAAAAAATGGTATTTGACCTTCAGTCAGAAGCTTAAAACTAAGTGAAGGAATCATTTCCGACCCTATAAATCATATATATTTTTGATCAGCATCAACAGGCGAATCTTCCCAGCTATTTTCGGCCGAAAAAAATTTTTTCCGAAATTTCCCATTTTTCGAAAAAAAGGAAAGGGGTTACATCATTAAAATTTACAAAAATCGGCCAAAAATTCACATTTTGAATGGAGTATGCAGCTTTGTTAACCTGCTAAAAACTAACATAGAAATGCTTTCCGAATTGAAATTAATGCCTTTTTGGCATAGTTATGACATTTTTAAATTTTGGTTTATCGAAAAATTTGCATATAAAAATATGGGTAATAATAATGGTATTTCACCTTCAGTCAGAAGCTTAAAACTAAGTGAAGGAGTCATTTCCGACCCTATAATTCATAGACAGTTTTATTACCCTGGTACAAATTAACATAGGAATGCTTTCCGAATTCGAAATTAATACTAATTTGGCTTAGTTATGAATTTTTTAAATTTTGGTTTGTCGAAAAAATTTGCAAATAAAAAAATGGTTAATATCAATTAAAAAATGGTATTTGACCTTCAGTCAGAAGCTTAAAACTAAGTGAAGGAATCATTTCCGACCCTATAAATCATATATATTCTCCATCAGCATCAACAGGCGAATCTTCCCAGCTATATTCGGCCGAAAAAAAATTTTTTCCGAAATTTCCCATTTTTCGAAAAAAAGGAAAGGGGTTACATCATTAAAATTTACAAAAATCGGCCAAAAATTCACATTTTGAATGGAGTATGCAGCTTTGTTAACCTGCTAAAAACTAACATAGAAATGCTTTCCGAATTGAAATTAATGCCTTTTTGGCATAGTTATGACATTTTTAAATTTTGGTTTATCGAAAAATTTGCATATAAAAATATGGGTAATAATAATGGTATTTCACCTTCAGTCAGAAGCTTAAAACTAAGTGAAGGAGTCATTTCCGACCCTATAATTCATAGACAGTTTTATTACCCTGGTACAAATTAACATACGAATGCTTTCCGAATTTAAAATTATTCCAATTTGGCTTCCAATTCGGCCAAAAATTCACATTTTGAATGGAGTATGCAGCTTTGTTAACCTGCTAAAAACTAACATAGAAATGCTTTCCGAATTGAAATTAATGCCTTTTTGGCATAGTTATGACATTTTTAAATTTTGGTTTATCGAAAAATTTGCATATAAAAATATGGGTAATAATAATGGTATTTCACCTTCAGTCAGAAGCTTAAAACTAAGTGAAGGAGTCATTTCCGACCCTATAATTCATAGACAGTTTTATTAACCTGGTACAAATTAACATAGGAATGCTTTCCGAATTCGAATTAATACTAATTTGGCTAAGTTATGAATTTTTTAAATTTTGGTTTGTCGAAAAAATTTGCAAATAAAAAAATGGTTAATATCAATTAAAAAATGGTATTTGACCTTCAGTCAGAAGCTTAAAACTAAGTGAAGGAATCATTTCCGACCCTATAAATCATATATATTCTCCATCAGCATCAACAGGCGAATCTTCCCAGCTATATTCGGCCGAAAAAAAATTTTTCCGAAATTTCCCATTTTTCGAAAAAAAGGAAAGGGGTTACATCATTAAAATTTACAAAAATCGGCCAAAAATTCACATTTTGAATGGAGTATGCAGCTTTGTTAACCTGCTAAAAACTAACATAGAAATGCTTTCCGAATTGAAATTAATGCCTTTTTGGCATAGTTATGACATTTTTAAATTTTGGTTTATCGAAAAATTTGCATATAAAAATATGGGTAATAATAATGGTATTTCACCTTCAGTCAGAAGCTTAAAACTAAGTGAAGGAGTCATTTCCGACCCTATAATTCATAGACATTGTTTTATTACCCTGGTACAAATTAACATACGAATGCTTTCCGAATTCAAAATAATACTAATTTGGCTTAGTTATGGATTTTTTAAATTTTGGCTTGTCGAAAAAATTTGCAAATAGAAAAATGGTTAATATCAATTAAAAAATGGTATTTGACCTTCAGTCAGAAGCTTAAAACTAAGTGAAGGAATCATTTCCGACCCTATAAATCATATATATTCTTGATCAGCATCAACAGGCGAATCTTCCCAGCTATATTCGGCCGAAAAAAAATTTTTCCGAAATTTCCCATTTTTCGAAAAAAAGGAAAGGGGTTACATCATTAAAATTTACAAAAATCGGCCAAAAATTCACATTTTGAATGGAGTATGCAGCTTTGTTAACCTGCTAAAAACTAACATAGAAATGCTTTCCGAATTGAAATTAATGCCTTTTTGGCATAGTTATGACATTTTTAAATTTTGGTTTATCGAAAAATTTGCATATAAAAATATGGGTAATAATAATGGTATTTCACCTTCAGTCAGAAGCTTAAAACTAAGTGAAGGAGTCATTTCCGACCCTATAATTCATAGACAGTTTTATTACCCTGGTACAAATTAACATACGAATGCTTTCCGAATTCGAATTAATACTAATTTGGCTTAGTTATGGATTTTTTAAATTTCGGTTTGTCGAAAAAATTTGCAAATAAAAAAATGGTTAATATCAATTAAAAAATGGTATTTGACCTTCAGTCAGAAGCTTAAAACTAAGTGAAGGAATCATTTCCGACCCTATAAATCATATATATTCTCCATCAGCATCAACAGGCGAATCTTCCCAGCTATATTCGGCCGAAAAAAAATTTTTCCGAAATTTCCCATTTTTCGAAAAAAAGGAAAGGGGTTACATCATTAAAATTTACAAAAATCGGCCAAAAATTCACATTTTGAATGGAGTATGCAGCTTTGTTAACCTGCTAAAAACTAACATAGAAATGCTTTCCGAATTGAAATTAATGCCTTTTTGGCATAGTTATGACATTTTTAAATTTTGGTTTATCGAAAAATTTGCATATAAAAATATGGGTAATAATAATGGTATTTCACCTTCAGTCAGAAGCTTAAAACTAAGTGAAGGGGTCATTTCCGACCCTATAATTCATAGACAGTTTTATTACCCTGGTACAAATTAACATACGAATGCTTTCCGAATTTAAAATTATTCCAATTTGGCTTCCAATTCGGCCAAAAATTCACATTTTGAATGGAGTATGCAGCTTTGTTAACCTGCTAAAAACTAACATAGAAATGCTTTCCGAATTGAAATTTATGCCTTTTTGGCATAGTTATGACATTTTTAAATTTTGGTTTATCGAAAAATTTGCATATAAAAATATGGGTAATAATAATGGTATTTCACCTTCAGTCAGAAGCTTAAAACTAAGTGAAGGAGTCATTTCCGACCCTATAATTCATAGACAGTTTTATTACCCTGGTACAAATTAACATAGGAATGCTTTCCGAATTCGAATTAATACTAATTTGGCTTAGTTATGGATTTTTTAAATTTTGGTTTGTCGAAAAAATTTACAAATAAAAAAATGGTTAATATCAATTAAAAAATGGTATTTGACCTTCAGTCAGAAGCTTAAAACTAAGTGAAGGAATCATTTCCGACCCTATAAATCATATATATTCTTCATCAGCATCAACAGGCGAATCTTCCCAGCTATATTCGGCCGAAAAAAAATTTTTCCCGAAATTTCCCATTTTTCGAAAAAAAGGAAAGGGGTTACATCATTAAAATTTACAAAAATCGGCCAAAAATTCACATTTTGAATGGAGTATGCAGCTTTGTTAACCTGCTAAAAACTAACATAGAAATGCTTTCCGAATTGAAATTAATGCCTTTTTGGCATAGTTATGACATTTTTAAATTTTGGTTTATCGAAAAATTTGCATATAAAAATATGGGTAATAATAATGGTATTTCACCTTCAGTCAGAAGCTTAAAACTAAGTGAAAGAGTCATTTCCGACCCTATAAATCATAGACAGTTTTATTAACCTGGTACAAATTAACATACGAATGCTTTCCGAATTTAAAATTATTCCAATTTGGCTTAGTTATGAATTTTTTAAATTTTGGCTTGTCGAAAAAATTTGCAAATAGAAAAATGGTTAATATCAATTAAAAAATGGTATTTGACCTTCAGTCAGAAGCTTAAAACTAAGTGAAGGAATCATTTCCGACCCTATAAATCATATATATTTTTGATCAGCATCAACAGGCGAATCTTCCCAGCTATTTTCGGCCGAAAAAAATTTTGTCCGAAATTTCCCATTTTTCGAAAAAAAGGAAAGGGGTTACATCATTAAAATTTACAAAAATCGGCCAAAAATTCACATTTTGAATGGAGTATGCAGCTTTGTTAACCTGCTAAAAACTAACATAGAAATGCTTTCCGAATTGAAATTAATGCCTTTTTGGCATAGTTATGACATTTTTAAATTTTGGTTTATCGAAAAATTTGCATATAAAAATATGGGTAATAATAATGGTATTTCACCTTCAGTCAGAAGCTTAAAACTAAGTGAAGGAGTCATTTCCGACCCTATAATTCATAGACAGTTTTATTACCCTGGTACAAATTAACATAGGAATGCTTTCCGAATTCGAATTAATACTAATTTGGCTAAGTTATGAATTTTTTAAATTTTGGTTTGTCGAAAAAATTTGCAAATAAAAAAATGGTTAATATCAATTAAAAAATGGTATTTGACCTTCAGTCAGAAGCTTAAAACTAAGTGAAGGAATCATTTCCGACCCTATAAATCATATATATTCTCCATCAGCATCAACAGGCGAATCTTCCCAGCTATATTCGGCCGAAAAAAATTTTTTTCCGAAATTTCCCATTTTTCGAAAAAAAGGAAAGGGGTTACATCATTAAAATTTACAAAAATCGGCCAAAAATTCACATTTTGAATGGAGTATGCAGCTTTGTTAACCTGCTAAAAACTAACATAGAAATGCTTTCCGAATTGAAATTAATGCCTTTTTGGCATAGTTATGACATTTTTAAATTTTGGTTTATCGAAAAATTTGCATATAAAAATATGGGTAATAATAATGGTATTTCACCTTCAGTCAGAAGCTTAAAACTAAGTGAAGGAGTCATTTCCGACCCTATAATTCATAGACAGTTTTATTACCCTGGTACAAATTAACATAGGAATGCTTTCCGAATTCGAATTAATACTAATTTGGCTTAGTTATGGATTTTTTAAATTTTGGTTTGTCGAATAAATTTACAAATAAAAAAATGGTTAATATCAATTAAAAAATGGTATTTGACCTTCAGTCAGAAGCTTAAAACTAAGTGAAGGAATCATTTCCGACCCTATAAATCATATATATTCTTCATCAGCATCAACAGGCGAATCTTCCCAGCTATATTCGGCCGAAAAAAAATTTTTCCCGAAATTTCCCATTTTTCGAAAAAAAGGAAAGGGGTTACATCATTAAAATTTACAAAAATCGGCCAAAAATTCACATTTTGAATGGAGTATGCAGCTTTGTTAACCTGCTAAAAACTAACATAGAAATGCTTTCCGAATTGAAATTAATGCCTTTTTGGCATAGTTATGACATTTTTAAATTTTGGTTTATCGAAAAATTTGCATATAAAAATATGGGTAATAATAATGGTATTTCACCTTCAGTCAGAAGCTTAAAACTAAGTGAAGGAGTCATTTCCGACCCTATAAATCATAGACAGTTTTATTAACCTGGTACAAATTAACATACGAATGCTTTCCGAATTTAAAATTATTCCAATTTGGCTTAGTTATGAATTTTTTAAATTTTGGCTTGTCGAAAAAATTTGCAAATAGAAAAATGGTTAATATCAATTAAAAAATGGTATTTGACCTTCAGTCAGAAGCTTAAAACTAAGTAAAGGAATCATTTCCGACCCTATAAATCATATATATTCTCCATCAGCATCAACAGGCGAATCTTCCCAGCTATATTCGGCCGAAAAAAAATTTTTCCGAAATTTCCCATTTTTCGAAAAAAAGGAAAGGGGTTACATCATTAAAATTTACAAAAATCGGCCAAAAATTCACATTTTGAATGGAGTATGCAGCTTTGTTAACCTGCTAAAAACTAACATAGAAATGCTTTCCGAATTGAAATTAATGCCTTTTTGGCATAGTTATGACATTTTTAAATTTTGGTTTATCGAAAAATTTGCATATAAAAATATGGGTAATAATAATGGTATTTCACCTTCAGTCAGAAGCTTAAAACTAAGTGAAGGAGTCATTTCCGACCCTATAATTCATAGACAGTTTTATTACCCTGGTACAAATTAACATAGGAATGCTTTCCGAATTCGAATTAATACTAATTTGGCTTAGTTATGGATTTTTTAAATTTTGGTTTGTCGAAAAAATTTGCAAATAAAAAAATGGTTAATATCAATTAAAAAATGGTATTTGACCTTCAGTCAGAAGCTTAAAACTAAGTGAAGGAATCATTTCCGACCCTATAAATCATATATATTCTTCATCAGCATCAACAGGCGAATCTTCCCAGCTATATTCGGCCGAAAAAAAATTTTTTCCGAAATTTCCCATTTTTCGAAAAAAAGGAAAGGGGTTACATCATTAAAATTTACAAAAATCGGCCAAAAATTCACATTTTGAATGGAGTATGCAGCTTTGTTAACCTGCTAAAAACTAACATAGAAATGCTTTCCGAATTGAAATTAATGCCTTTTTGGCATAGTTATGACATTTTTAAATTTTGGTTTATCGAAAAATTTGCATATAAAAATATGGGTAATAATAATGGTATTTCACCTTCAGTCAGAAGCTTAAAACTAAGTGAAGGAGTCATTTCCGACCCTATAATTCATAGACAGTTTTATTACCCTGGTACAAATTAACATACGAATGCTTTCCGAATTCGAATTAATACTAATTTGGCTTAGTTATGAATTTTTTAAATTTTGGCTTGTCGAAAAAATTTGCAAATAGAAAAATGGTTAATATCAATTAAAAAATGGTATTTGACCTTCAGTCAGAAGCTTAAAACTAAGTGAAGGAATCATTTCCGACCCTATAAATCATATATATTCTTCATCAGCATCAACAGGCGAATCTTCCCAGCTATATTCGGCCGAAAAAAATTTTTCCCGAAATTTCCCATTTTTCGAAAAAAAGGAAAGGGGTTACATCATTAAAATTTACAAAAATCGGCCAAAAATTCACATTTTGAATGGAGTATGCAGCTTTGTTAACCTGCTAAAAACTAACATAGAAATGCTTTCCGAATTGAAATTAATGCCTTTTTGGCATAGTTATGACATTTTTAAATTTTGGTTTATCGAAAAATTTGCATATAAAAATATGGGTAATAATAATGGTATTTCACCTTCAGTCAGAAGCTTAAAACTAAGTGAAGGAGTCATTTCCGACCCTATAAATCATAGACAGTTTTATTAACCTGGTACAAATTAACATACGAATGCTTTCCGAATTTAAAATTATTCCAATTTGGCTTAGTTATGAATTTTTTAAATTTTGGCTTGTCGAAAAAATTTGCAAATAGAAAAATGGTTAATATCAATTAAAAAATGGTATTTGACCTTCAGTCAGAAGCTTAAAACTAAGTAAAGGAATCATTTCCGACCCTATAAATCATATATATTCTTCATCAGCATCAACAGGCGAATCTTCCCAGCTATATTCGGCCGAAAAAAATTTTTTCCGAAATTTCCCATTTTTCGAAAAAAAGGAAAGGGGTTACATCATTAAAATTTACAAAAATCGGCCAAAAATTCACATTTTGAATGGAGTATGCAGCTTTGTTAACCTGCTAAAAACTAACATAGAAATGCTTTCCGAATTGAAATTAATGCCTTTTTGGCATAGTTATGACATTTTTAAATTTTGGTTTATCGAAAAATTTGCATATAAAAATATGGGTAATAATAATGGTATTTCACCTTCAGTCAGAAGCTTAAAACTAAGTGAAGGAGTCATTTCCGACCCTATAAATCATAGACAGTTTTATTAACCTGGTACAAATTAACATACGAATGCTTTCCGAATTTAAAATTATTCCAATTTGGCTTAGTTATGAATTTTTTAAATTTTGGCTTGTCGAAAAAATTTGCAAATAGAAAAATGGTTAATATCAATTAAAAAATGGTATTTGACCTTCAGTCAGAAGCTTAAAACTAAGTGAAGGAATCATTTCCGACCCTATAAATCATATATATTCTTCATCAGCATCAACAGGCGAATCTTCCCAGCTATATTCGGCCGAAAAAAAATTTTTCCGAAATTTCCCATTTTTCGAAAAAAAGGAAAGGGGTTACATCATTAAAATTTACAAAAATCGGCCAAAAATTCACATTTTGAATGGAGTATGCAGCTTTGTTAACCTGCTAAAAACTAACATAGAAATGCTTTCCGAATTGAAATTAATGCCTTTTTGGCATAGTTATGACATTTTTAAATTTTGGTTTATCGAAAAATTTGCATATAAAAATATGGGTAATAATAATGGTATTTCACCTTCAGTCAGAAGCTTAAAACTAAGTGAAGGAGTCATTTCCGACCCTATAATTCATAGACAGTTTTATTACCCTGGTACAAATTAACATAGGAATGCTTTCCGAATTCGAATTAATACTAATTTGGCTTAGTTATGGATTTTTTAAATTTTGGTTTATCGAAAAATTTGTATATAAAAATATGGGTTATAATAATGGTATTTCACCTTCAGTCAGAAGCTTAAACTAAGTGAAGGAGTGATTTATGACTAAATTTTGGCTTGTCGAAAAAATTTGCAAATAAAAAAATGGTTAATATCAATTAAAAAATGGTATTTGACCTTCAGTCAGAAGCTTAAAACTAAGTGAAGGAATCATTTCCGACCCTATAAATCATATATATTCTTGATCAGCATCAACAGGCGAATCTTCCCAGCTATATTCGGCCGAAAAAAATTTTTTCCGAAATTTCCCATTTTTCGAAAAAAAGGAAAGGGGTTACATCATTAAAATTTACAAAAATCGGCCAAAAATTCACATTTTGAATGGAGTATGCAGCTTTGTTAACCTGCTAAAAACTAACATAGAAATGCTTTCCGAATTGAAATTAATGCCTTTTTGGCATAGTTATGACATTTTTAAATTTTGGTTTATCGAAAAATTTGCATATAAAAATATGGGTAATAATAATGGTATTTCACCTTCAGTCAGAAGCTTAAAACTAAGTGAAGGAGTCATTTCCGACCCTATAAATCATAGACAGTTTTATTAACCTGGTACAAATTAACATACGAATGCTTTCCGAATTTAAAATTATTCCAATTTGGCTTAGTTATGAATTTTTTAAATTTTGGCTTGTCGAAAAAATTTGCAAATAGAAAAATGGTTAATATCAATTAAAAAATGGTATTTGACCTTCAGTCAGAAGCTTAAAACTAAGTGAAGGAATCATTTCCGACCCTATAAATCATATATATTCTCCATCAGCATCAACAGGCGAATCTTCCCAGCTATATTCGGCCGAAAAAAATTTTTTTCCGAAATTTCCCATTTTTCGAAAAAAAGGAAAGGGGTTACATCATTAAAATTTACAAAAATCGGCCAAAAATTCACATTTTGAATGGAGTATGCAGCTTTGTTAACCTGCTAGAAACTAACATAGAAATGCTTTCCGAATTGAAATTAATGCCTTTTTGGCATAGTTATGACATTTTTAAATTTTGGTTTATCGAAAAATTTGCATATAAAAATATGGGTAATAATAATGGTATTTCACCTTCAGTCAGAAGCTTAAAACTAAGTGAAGGAGTCATTTCCGACCCTATAAATCATAGACAGTTTTATTAACCTGGTACAAATTAACATACGAATGCTTTCCGAATTTAAAATTATTCCAATTTGGCTTAGTTATGAATTTTTTAAATTTTGGCTTGTCGAAAAAATTTGCAAATAGAAAAATGGTTAATATCAATTAAAAAATGGTATTTGACCTTCAGTCAGAAGCTTAAAACTAAGTAAAGGAATCATTTCCGACCCTATAAATCATATATATTTTTGATCAGCATCAACAGGCGAATCTTCCCAGCTATTTTCGGCCGAAAAAAATTTTGTCCGAAATTTCCCATTTTTCGAAAAAAAGGAAAGGGGTTACATCATTAAAATTTACAAAAATCGGCCAAAAATTCACATTTTGAATGGAGTATGCAGCTTTGTTAACCTGCTAAAAACTAACATAGAAATGCTTTCCGAATTGAAATTAATGCCTTTTTGGCATAGTTATGACATTTTTAAATTTTGGTTTATCGAAAAATTTGCATATAAAAATATGGGTAATAATAATGGTATTTCACCTTCAGTCAGAAGCTTAAAACTAAGTGAAGGAGTCATTTCCGACCCTATAAATCATAGACAGTTTTATTAACCTGGTACAAATTAACATACGAATGCTTTCCGAATTTAAAATTATTCCAATTTGGCTTAGTTATGAATTTTTTAAATTTTGGCTTGTCGAAAAAATTTGCAAATAGAAAAATGGTTAATATCAATTAAAAAATGGTATTTGACCTTCAGTCAGAAGCTTAAAACTAAGTGAAGGAATCATTTCCGACCCTATAAATCATATATATTCTTCATCAGCATCAACAGGCGAATCTTCCCAGCTATTTTCGGCCGAAAAAAATTTTTTTCCGAAATTTCCCATTTTTCGAAAAAAAGGAAAGGGGTTACATCATTAAAATTTACAAAAATCGGCCAAAAATTCACATTTTGAATGGAGTATGCAGCTTTGTTAACCTGCTAAAAACTAACATAGAAATGCTTTCCGAATTGAAATTAATGCCTTTTTGGCATAGTTATGACATTTTTAAATTTTGGTTTATCGAAAAATTTGCATATAAAAATATGGGTAATAATAATGGTATTTCACCTTCAGTCAGAAGCTTAAAACTAAGTGAAGGAGTCATTTCCGACCCTATAAATCATAGACAGTTTTATTAACCTGGTACAAATTAACATACGAATGCTTTCCGAATTCGAATTAATACTAATTTGGCTAAGTTATGAATTTTTTAAATTTTGGTTTGTCGAAAAAATTTGCAAATAGAAAAATGGTTAATATCAATTAAAAAATGGTATTTGACCTTCAGTCAGAAGCTTAAAACTAAGTGAAGGAATCATTTCCGACCCTATAAATCATATATATTCTTCATCAGCATCAACAGGCGAATCTTCCCAGCTATATTCGGCCGAAAAAAAATTTTTTCCGAAATTTCCCATTTTTCGAAAAAAAGGAAAGGGGTTACATCATTAAAATTTACAAAAATCGGCCAAAAATTCACATTTTGAATGGAGTATGCAGCTTTGTTAACCTGCTAAAAACTAACATAGAAATGCTTTCCGAATTGAAATTAATGCCTTTTTGGCATAGTTATGACATTTTTAAATTTTGGTTTATCGAAAAATTTGCATATAAAAATATGGGTAATAATAATGGTATTTCACCTTCAGTCAGAAGCTTAAAACTAAGTGAAGGAGTCATTTCCGACCCTATAAATCATAGACAGTTTTATTAACCTGGTACAAATTAACATACGAATGCTTTCCGAATTTAAAATTATTCCAATTTGGCTTAGTTATGAATTTTTTAAATTTTGGCTTGTCGAAAAAATTTGCAAATAGAAAAATGGTTAATATCAATTAAAAAATGGTATTTGACCTTCAGTCAGAAGCTTAAAACTAAGTAAAGGAATCATTTCCGACCCTATAAATCATATATATTTTTGATCAGCATCAACAGGCGAATCTTCCCAGCTATTTTCGGCCGAAAAAAAATTTTTTCCGAAATTTCCCATTTTTCGAAAAAAAGGAAAGGGGTTACATCATTAAAATTTACAAAAATCGGCCAAAAATTCACATTTTGAATGGAGTATGCAGCTTTGTTAACCTGCTAAAAACTAACATAGAAATGCTTTCCGAATTGAAATTAATGCCTTTTTGGCATAGTTATGACATTTTTAAATTTTGGTTTATCGAAAAATTTGCATATAAAAATATGGGTAATAATAATGGTATTTCACCTTCAGTCAGAAGCTTAAAACTAAGTGAAGGAGTCATTTCCGACCCTATAAATCATAGACAGTTTTATTAACCTGGTACAAATTAACATACGAATGCTTTCCGAATTTAAAATTAATACTAATTTGGCTTAGTTATGAATTTTTTAAATTTTGGCTTGTCGAAAAAATTTGCAAATAGAAAAATGGTTAATATCAATTAAAAAATGGTATTTGACCTTCAGTCAGAAGCTTAAAACTAAGTGAAGGAATCATTTCCGACCCTATAAATCATATATATTTTTGATCAGCATCAACAGGCGAATCTTCCCAGCTATTTTCGGCCGAAAAAAAATTTTTCCCGAAATTTCCCATTTTTCGAAAAAAAGGAAAGGGGTTACATCATTAAAATTTACAAAAATCGGCCAAAAATTCACATTTTGAATGGAGTATGCAGCTTTGTTAACCTGCTAAAAACTAACATAGAAATGCTTTCCGAATTGAAATTAATGCCTTTTTGGCATAGTTATGACATTTTTAAATTTTGGTTTATCGAAAAATTTGCATATAAAAATATGGGTAATAATAATGGTATTTCACCTTCAGTCAGAAGCTTAAAACTAAGTGAAGGAGTCATTTCCGACCCTATAAATCATAGACAGTTTTATTAACCTGGTACAAATTAACATACGAATGCTTTCCGAATTCGAATTAATTCTAATTTGGCTTAGTTATGGATTTTTTAAATTTGTCGAAAAAATTTGCAAATAGAAAAATGGTTAATATCAATTAAAAAATGGTATTTGACCTTCAGTCAGAAGCTTAAAACTAAGTGAAGGAATCATTTTTGGCATAGTTATGACATTTTTAAATTTTGGTTTATCGAAAAATTTGCATATAAAAATATGGGTAATAATAATGGTATTTCACCTTCAGTCAGAAGCTTAAAACTAAGTGAAGGAGTCATTTCCGACCCTATAAATCATAGACAGTTTTATTAACCTGGTACAAATTAACATACGAATGCTTTCCGAATTCGAATTAATACTAATTTGGCTTAGTTATGGATTTTTTAAATTTTGGTTTGTCGAAAAAATTTGCAAATAAAAAAATGGTTAATATCAATTAAAAAATGGTATTTGACCTTCAGTCAGAAGCTTAAAACTAAGTGAAGGAATCATTTCCGACCCTATAAATCATATATATTCTTCATCAGCATCAACAGGCGAATCTTCCCAGCTATAGTTCGGCCGAAAAAAATTTTTTTCCGAAATTTCCCATTTTTCGAAAAAAAGGAAAGGGGTTACATCATTAAAATTTACAAAAATCGGCCAAAAATTCACATTTTGAATGGAGTATGCAGCTTTGTTAACCTGCTAAAAACTGACATTGAAATGCTTTCCGAATTGAAATTAATGCCTTTTTGGCATAGTTATGACATTTTTAAATTTTGGTTTATCGAAAAATTTGCATATAAAAATATGGGTAATAATAATGGTATTTCACCTTCAGTCAGAAGCTTAAAACTAAGTGAAGGAGTCATTTCCGACCCTATAAATCATAGACAGTTTTATTAACCTGGTACAAATTAACATACGAATGCTTTCCGAATTTAAAATTATTCCAATTTGGCTTAGTTATGAATTTTTTAAATTTTGGCTTGTCGAAAAAATTTGCAAATAGAAAAATGGTTAATATCAATTAAAAAATGGTATTTGACCTTCAGTCAGAAGCTTAAAACTAAGTGAAGGAATCATTTCCGACCCTATAAATCATATATATTCTTGATCAGCATCAACAGGCGAATCTTCCCAGCTATTTTCGGCCGAAAAAAAATTTTTCCCGAAATTTCCCATTTTTCGAAAAAAAGGAAAGGGGTTACATCATTAAAATTTACAAAAATCGGCCAAAAATTCACATTTTGAATGGAGTATGCAGCTTTGTTAACCTGCTAAAAACTAACATAGAAATGCTTTCCGAATTGAAATTAATGCCTTTTTGGCATAGTTATGACATTTTTAAATTTTGGTTTATCGAAAAATTTGCATATAAAAATATGGGTAATAATAATGGTATTTCACCTTCAGTCAGAAGCTTAAAACTAAGTGAAGGAGTCATTTCCGACCCTATAAATCATAGACAGTTTTATTAACCTGGTACAAATTAACATACGAATGCTTTCCGAATTTAAAATTTACAAAAATCGGCCAAAAATTCACATTTTGAATGGAGTATGCAGCTTTGTTAACCTGCTAAAAACTAACATAGAAATGCTTTCCGAATTGAAATTAATGCCTTTTTGGCATAGTTATGACATTTTTAAATTTTGGTTTATCGAAAAATTTGCATATAAAAATATGGGTAATAATAATGGTATTTCACCTTCAGTCAGAAGCTTAAAACTAAGTGAAGGAGTCATTTCCGACCCTATAAATCATAGACAGTTTTATTAACCTGGTACAAATTAACATACGAATGCTTTCCGAATTCGAATTAATACTAATTTGGCTTAGTTATGGATTTTTTAAATTTTGGTTTGTCGAAAAAATTTGCAAATAGAAAAATGGTTAATATCAATTAAAAAATGGTATTTGACCTTCAGTCAGAAGCTTAAAACTAAGTGAAGGAATCATTTCCGACCCTATAAATCATATATATTCTTCATCAGCATCAACAGGCGAATCTTCCCAGCTATATTCGGCCGAAAAAAATTTTTTTCCGAAATTTCCCATTTTTCGAAAAAAAGGAAAGGGGTTACATCATTAAAATTTACAAAAATCGGCCAAAAATTCACATTTTGAATGGAGTATGCAGCTTTGTTAACCTGCTAAAAACTGACATTGAAATGCTTTCCGAATTGAAATTAATGCCTTTTTGGCATAGTTATGACATTTTTAAATTTTGGTTTATCGAAAAATTTGTATATAAAAATATGGGTAATAATAATGGTATTTCACCTTCAGTCAGAAGCTTAAAACTAAGTGAAGGAGTCATTTCCGACCCTATAAATCATAGACAGTTTTATTAACCTGGTACAAATTAACATACGAATGCTTTCCGAATTCAAATTAATTCTAATTTGGCTTAGTTATGAATTTTTTAAATTTTGGCTTGTCGAAAAAATTTGCAAATAGAAAAATGGTTAATATCAATTAAAAAATGGTATTTGACCTTCAGTCAGAAGCTTAAAACTAAGTAAAGGAATCATTTCCGACCCTATAAATCATATATATTCTTGATCAGCATCAACAGGCGAATCTTCCCAGCTATATTCGGCCGAAAAAAATTTTTTCCCGAAATTTCCCATTTTTCGAAAAAAAGGAAAGGGGTTACATCATTAAAATTTACAAAAATCGGCCAAAAATTCACATTTTGAATGGAGTATGCAGCTTTGTTAACCTGCTAAAAACTAACATAGAAATGCTTTCCGAATTGAAATTAATGCCTTTTTGGCATAGTTATGACATTTTTAAATTTTGGTTTATCGAAAAATTTGCATATAAAAATATGGGTAATAATAATGGTATTTCACCTTCAGTCAGAAGCTTAAAACTAAGTGAAGGAGTCATTTCCGACCCTATAAATCATAGACAGTTTTATTAACCTGGTACAAATTAACATAGGAATGCTTTCCGAATTCGAATTAATACTAATTTGGCTAAGTTATGAATTTTTTAAATTTTGGTTTGTCGAAAAAATTTGCAAATAAAAAAATGGTTAATATCAATTAAAAAATGGTATTTCACCTTCAGTCAGAAGCTTAAAACTAAGTGAAGGGGTCATTTCCGACCCTATAAATCATAGACAGTTTTATTAACCTGGTACAAATTAACATACGAATGCATTCCGAATTCGAATTAATTCTAATTTGGCTTAGTTATGAATTTTTTAAATTTTGGCTTGTCGAAAAAATTTGCAAATAGAGAAATGGTTAATATCAATTAAAAAAATGATATTTGACCTTCAGTCAGAAGCTTAAAACTAAGTGAAGGAATCATTTCCGACCCTATAAATCATATATATTCTTGATCGGCATCAACAGGCGAATCTTCCCAGCTATGTTCGGCCGAAAAAAATTTTTTTCCGAAATTTCCAATTTTTCGAAAAAAAGGAAAGGGGTTACATCATTAAAATTTACAAAAATCGGCCAAAAATTCACATTTTGAATGGAGTATGCAGCTTTGTTAACCTGCTAAAAACTGACATTGAAATGCTTTCCGAATTGAAATTAATGCCTTTTTGGCATAGTTATGACATTTTTAAATTTTGGTTTATCGAAAAATTTGCATATAAAAATATGGGTAATAATAATGGTATTTCACCTTCAGTCAGAAGCTTAAAACTAAGTGAAGGAGTCATTTCCGACCCTATAAATCATAGACAGTTTTATTAACCTGGTACAAATTAACATACGAATGCTTTCCGAATTCGAATTAATACTAATTTGGCTTAGTTATGGATTTTTTAAATCTTGGTTTGTCGAAAAAATTTGCAAATAAAAAAATGGTTAATATCAATTAAAAAATGGTATTTCACCTTCAGTCAGAAACTTAAAACTAAGTGAAGCAGTCATTTCCGACCCTATAAATCATAGACAGTTTTATTAACCTGGTACAAATTAACTTACGATTGCTTTCCGAATTCAAATTAATTCTAATTTGGCTTAAATGAATTTTTTAAATTTTGGCTTGTCGAAAAAATTTGCAAATAGAAAAATGGTTAATATCAATTAAAAAATGGTATTTGACCTTCAGTCAGAAGCTTAAAACTAAGTGAAGGAATCATTTCCGACCCTATAAATCATATATATTTTTGATCAGCATCAACAGGCGAATCTTCCCAGCTATTTTCGGCCGAAAAAAAATTTTTCCCGAAATTTCCCATTTTTCGAAAAAAAGGAAAGGGGTTACATCATTAAAATTTACAAAAATCGGCCAAAAATTCACATTTTGAATGGAGTATGCAGCTTTGTTAACCTGCTAAAAACTAACATTGAAATGCTTTCCGAATTAAAATTAATGCCTTTTTGGCATAGTTATGACATTTTTAAATTTTGGTTTATCGAAAAATTTGCATATAAAAATATGGGTAATAATAATGGTATTTCACCTTCAGTCAGAAGCTTAAAACTAAGTGAAGGAGTCATTTCCGACCCTATAAATCATAGACAGTTTTATTAACCTGGTACAAATTAACATACGAATGCTTTCCGAATTTAAAATTTACAAAAATCGGCCAAAAATTCACATTTTGAATGGAGTATGCAGCTTTGTTAACCTGCTAAAAACTAACATAGAAATGCTTTCCGATTTGAAATTAATGCCTTTTTGGCATAGTTATGACATTTTTAAATTTTGGTTTATCGAAAAATTTGCATATAAAAATATGGGTAATAATAATGGTATTTCACCTTCAGTCAGAAGCTTAAAACTAAGTGAAGGAGTCATTTCCGACCCTATAAATCATAGACAGTTTTATTAACCTGGTACAAATTAACATACGAATGCTTTCCGAATTCGAATTAATTCTAATTTGGCTTAGTTATGGATTTTTTAAATTTTGGTTTGTCGAAAAAATTTGCAAATAGAAAAATGGTTAATATCAATTAAAAAATGGTATTTGACCTTCAGTCAGAAGCTTAAAACTAAGTGAAGGAATCATTTCCGACCCTATAAATCATATATATTCTTCATCAGCATCAACAGGCGAATCTTCCCAGCTAAGTTCGGCCGAAAAAAATTTTTTTCCGAAACTTCCCATTTTTCGAAAAAAAGGAAAGGGGTTACATCATTAAAATTTACAAAAATCGGCCAAAAATTCACATTTTGAATGGAGTATGCAGCTTTGTTAACCTGCTAAAAACTGACATTGAAATGCTTTCCGAATTAAAATTAATGCCTTTTTGGCATAGTTATGACATTTTTAAATTTTGGTTTATCGAAAAATTTGCATATAAAAATATGGGTAATAATAATGGTATTTCACCTTCAGTCAGAAGCTTAAAACTAAGTGAAGGAGTCATTTCCGACCCTATAAATCATAGACAGTTTTATTAACCTGGTACAAATTAACATACGAATGCTTTCCGAATTTTAAATTATTCCAATTTGGCTTAGTTATGAATTTTTTAAATTTTGGCTTGTCGAAAAAATTTGCAAATAGAAAAATGGTTAATATCAATTAAAAAATGGTATTTGACCTTCAGTCAGAAGCTTAAAACTAAGTGAAGGAATCATTTCCGACCCTATAAATCATATATATTCTTCATCAGCATCAACAGGCGAATCTTCCCAGCTATTTTCGGCCGAAAAAAATTTTGTCCGAAATTTCCCATTTTTCGAAAAAAAGGAAAGGGGTTACATCATTAAAATTTACAAAAATCGGCCAAAAATTCACATTTTGAATGGAGTATGCAGCTTTGTTAACCTGCTAAAAACTAACATAGAAATGCTTTCCGAATTGAAATTAATGCCTTTTTGGCATAGTTATGACATTTTTAAATTTTGGTTTATCGAAAAATTTGCATATAAAAATATGGGTAATAATAATGGTATTTCACCTTCAGTCAGAAGCTTAAAACTAAGTGAAGGAGTCATTTCCGACCCTATAAATCATAGACAGTTTTATTAACCTGGTACAAATTAACATACGATTGCTTTCCGAATTCAAATTAATTCTAATTTGGCTTAATTATGAATTTTTTAAATTTTGGCTTGTCGAAAAAATTTGCAAATAGAAAAATGGTTAATATCAATTAAAAAATGGTATTTGACCTTCAGTCAGAAGCTTAAAACTAAGTAAAGGAATCATTTCCGACCCTATAAATCATATATATTCTTGATCAGCATCAACAGGCAAATCTTTCCAGCTATATTCGGCCGAAAAAAATTTTTTCCCGAAATTTCCCATTTTTCGAAAAAAAGGAAAGGGGTTACATCATTAAAATTTACAAAAATCGGCCGAAAATTCACATTTTGAATGGAGTATGCAGCTTTGTTAACCTGCTAAAAACTAACATAGAAATGCTTTCCGAATTGAAATTAATGCCTTTTTGGCATAGTTATGACATTTTTAAATTTTGGTTTATCGAAAAATTTGCATATAAAAATATGGGTAATAATAATGGTATTTCACCTTCAGTCAGAAGCTTAAAACTAAGTGAAGGAGTCATTTCCGACCCTATAAATCATAGACAGTTTTATTAACCTGGTACAAATTAACATACGAATGCATTCCGAATTCGAATTAATTCTAATTTGGCTTAGTTATGAATTTTTTAAATCTTGGTTTGTCGAAAAAATTTGCAAATAAAAAAATGGTTAATATCAATTAAAAAATGGTATTTCACCTTCAGTCAGAAGCTTAAAACTAAGTGAAGGGGTCATTTCCGACCCTATAAATCATAGACAGTTTTATTAACCTGGTACAAATTAACATACGAATGCATTCCGAATTCGAATTAATTCTAATTTGGCTTAGTTATGAATTTTTTAAATTTTGGCTTGTCGAAAAAATTTGCAAATAGAGAAATGGTTAATATCAATTAAAAAAATGATATTTGACCTTCAGTCAGAAGCTTAAAACTAAGTGAAGGAATCATTTCCGACCCTATAAATCATATATATTCTTGATAGCATCGAGAGGCGAATCTTCCCAGCTATGTTCGGCCGAAAAAAATTTTTTCCGAAATTTCCAATTTTTCGAAAAAAAGGAAAGGGGTTACATCATTAAAATTTACAAAAATCGGCCAAAAATTCACATTTTGGATGGAGTATGCAGCTTTGTTAACCTGCTAAAAACTGACATTGAAATGCTTTCCGAATTGGAATTAATGCCTTTTTGGCATAGTTATGAATTTTTTAAATTTTGGTTTATCGAAAAATTTGCATATAAAAATATGGGTAATAATAATGGTATTTCACCTTCAGTCAGAAGCTTAAAACTAAGTGAAGGAGTCATTTCCGACCCTATAAATCATAGACAGTTTTATTAACCTGGTACAAATTAACATACGAATGCTTTCCGAATTCGAATTAATACTAATTTGGCTTAGTTATGGATTTTTTAAATCTTGGTTTGTCGAAAAAATTTGCAAATAAAAAAATGGTTAATATCAATTAAAAAATGGTATTTCACCTTCAGTCAGAAACTTAAAACTAAGTGAAGCAGTCATTTCCGACCCTATAAATCATAGACAGTTTTATTAACCTGGTACAAATTAACTTACGATTGCTTTCCGAATTCAAATTAATTCTAATTTGGCTTAAATGAATTTTTTAAATTTTGGCTTGTCGAAAAAATTTGCAAATAGAAAAATGGTTAATATCAATTAAAAAATGGTATTTGACCTTCAGTCAGAAGCTTAAAACTAAGTAAAGGAATCATTTCCGACCCTATAAATCATATATATTCTTGATCAGCATCAACAGGCAAATCTTTCCAGCTATATTCGGCCGAAAAAAATTTTTTCCCGAAATTTCCCATTTTTCGAAAAAAAGGAAAGGGGTTACATCATTAAAATTTACAAAAATCGGCCGAAAATTCACATTTTGAATGGAGTATGCAGCTTTGTTAACCTGCTAAAAACTAACATAGAAATGCTTTCCGAATTGAAATTAATGCCTTTTTGGCATAGTTATGACATTTTTACATTTTGGTTTATCGAAAAATTTGCATATAAAAATATGGGTAATAATAATGGTATTTCACCTTCAGTCAGAAGCTTAAAACTAAGTGAAGGAGTCATTTCCGACCCTATAAATCATAGACAGTTTTATTAACCTGGTACAAATTAACATACGAATGCTTTCCGAATTCGAATTAATACTAATTTGGCTTAGTTATGGATTTTTTAAATCTTGGTTTGTCGAAAAAATTTGCAAATAAAAAAATGGTTAATATCAATTAAAAAATGGTATTTGACCTTCAGTCAGAAGCTTAAAACTAAGTGAAGGAGTCATTTCCGACCCTATAAATCATAGACAGTTTTATTAACCTGGTCCGAATTAACATACGAATGCTTTCCGAATTCGAATTAATACTAATTTGGCTTAGTTATGGATTTTTTAAATCTTGGTTTGTCGAAAAAATTTGCAAATAAAAAAATGGTTAATATCAATTAAAAAATGGTATTTCACCTTCAGTCAGAAGCTTAAAACTAAGTGAAGGGGTCATTTCCGACCCTATAAATCATAGACAGTTTTATTAACCTGGTACAAATTAACATACGAATGCATTCCGAATTCGAATTAATTCTAATTTGGCTTAGTTATGAATTTTTTAAATTTTGGCTTGTCGAAAAAATTTGCAAATAGAAAAATGGTTAATATCAATTAAAAAAATGATATTTGACCTTCAGTCAGAAGCTTAAAACTAAGTGAAGGAATCATTTCCGACCCTATAAATCATATATATTCTTGATCAGCAGGCGAATCTTCCCAGCTATGTTCGGCCGAGAAAAATTTTTTTCCGAAATTTCCAATTTTTCGAAAAAAAGGAAAGGGGTTACATCATTAAAATTTACAAAAATCGGCCGAAAATTCACATTTTGAATGGAGTATGCAGCTTTGTTAACCTGCTAAAAACTAACATAGAAATGCTTTCCGAATTGAAATTAATGCCTTTTTGGCATAGTTATGACATTTTTACATTTTGGTTTATCGAAAAATTTGCATATAAAAATATGGGTAATAATAATGGTATTTCACCTTCAGTCAGAAGCTTAAAACTAAGTGAAGGAGTCATTTCCGACCCTATAAATCATAGACAGTTTTATTAACCTGGTACAAATTAACTTACGATTGCTTTCCGAATTCAAATTAATTCTAATTTGGCTTAAATGAATTTTTTAAATTTTGGCTTGTCGAAAAAATTTGCAAATAGAAAAATGGTTAATATCAATTAAAAAATGGTATTTGACCTTCAGTCAGAAGCTTAAAACTAAGTAAAGGAATCATTTCCGACCCTATAAATCATATATATTCTTGATCAGCATCAACAGGCAAATCTTTCCAGCTATATTCGGCCGAAAAAAATTTTTTCCCGAAATTTCCCATTTTTCGAAAAAAAGGAAAGGGGTTACATCATTAAAATTTACAAAAATCGGCCGAAAATTCACATTTTGAATGGAGTATGCAGCTTTGTTAACCTGCTAAAAACTAACATAGAAATGCTTTCCGAATTGAAATTAATGCCTTTTTGGCATAGTTATGACATTTTTACATTTTGGTTTATCGAAAAATTTGCATATAAAAATATGGGTAATAATAATGGTATTTCACCTTCAGTCAGAAGCTTAAAACTAAGTGAAGGAGTCATTTCCGACCCTATAAATCATAGACAGTTTTATTAACCTGGTACGAATTAACATACGAATGCTTTCCGAATTCGAATTAATACTAATTTGGCTTAGTTATGGATTTTTTAAATCTTGGTTTGTCGAAAAAATTTGCAAATAAAAAAATGGTTAATATCAATTAAAAAATGGTATTTGACCTTCAGTCAGAAGCTTAAAACTAAGTGAAGGAGTCATTTCCGACCCTATAAATCATAGACAGTTTTATTAACCTGGTCCGAATTAACATACGAATGCTTTCCGAATTCGAATTAATACTAATTTGGCTTAGTTATGGATTTTTTAAATCTTGGTTTGTCGAAAAAATTTGCAAATAAAAAAATGGTTAATATCAATTAAAAAATGGTATTTGACCTTCAGTCAGAAGCTTAAAACTAAGTGAAGGAGTCATTTCCGACCCTATAAATCATAGACAGTTTTATTAACCTGGTCCGAATTAACATACGAATGCTTTCCGAATTCGAATTAATACTAATTTGGCTTAGTTATGGATTTTTTAAATCTTGGTTTGTCGAAAAAATTTGCAAATAAAAAAATGGTTAATATCAATTAAAAAATGGTATTTGACCTTCAGTCAGAAGCTTAAAACTAAGTGAAGGAATCATTTCCGACCCTATAAATCATATATATTCTTGATCAGCAGGCGAATCTTCCCAGCTATGTTCGGCCGAGAAAAATTTTTTTCCGAAATTTCCAATTTTTCGAAAAAAAGGAAAGGGGTTACATCATTAAAATTTACAAAAATCGGCCAAAAATTCACATTTTGGATGGAGTATGCAGCTTTGTTAACCTGCTAAAAACTGACATTGAAATGCTTTCCGAATTGGAATTAATGCCTTTTTGGCATAGTTATGAATTTTTTAAATTTTGGCTTGTCGAAAAAATTTGCAAATAGAAAAATGGTTAATATCAATTAAAAAATGGTATTTGACCTTCAGTCAGAAGCTTAAAACTAAGTGAAGGAATCATTTCCGACCCTACAAATCATATATATTCTTGATCAGCACCAACAGGCAAATCTTCCCAGCTGTATTCGGCCGAAAAAAATTTGTTCCGAAATTTCCCATTTTTCGAAAAAAAAGTAATTAAATAAATTAAATTATTTTTTTACAAAATTCGGTTTTCCAAAATGAATATTGTTCTTTTTGTATTCAACAATGCAGAGAAAACTACATAGTTACACTCCTGCTAAAAGATTTACTTATAAGAATATAAAGCTTATTCTTCATGGCATCCATAAGCTAGATAAACTATGTCATCCATATATAATGATAAACTATGTAATCCATATATAAAAATCCATCCATAATTCATCCAAAATTCCATTTATACATTTCGCAAACAATTGCCAAAAGTTTCCACACTTCGCATTCCACGAATTCTTTTAAATTGAAATTAATTTAGAGACACAAAAAAGCGTTAATTGAACAGCATTAGAGCAAACATTTGATTGCTTAATTTACATGAAAATTAACTAAAACAGACGCCGGGTGAGAAGGCGAAATCACAGAGAATTTGGGGGAAAAGTGGAGTCCCGAAAGGAAAACCCCGTCGGAAAATACCGAACTAGGATCAAAAGTAATGGTGTCAGGGCACAGGAGTCGTCATCCCTTCGGCCTGCGGCGGGGTTCATAAAGACGCAGACCATTAAGACGTTTTAATTCTTGATTTTGCACCCTCATCGCAACGCGGAGTCTATGTTTTTCTTATTTATTTTTTGGGACCAGTGTCCAAGGACTGGCAGGATTCCGTCTTGGCTCATGACCCACGAGGACCGTCAATTTTTGGCCCTCGCTTTGCTGCTTTATGTCCTTCGTCTGTTGTCGTTTTATTTTTAATTTCGTCTGAGCGCGTCTTTTTTTATGCCGTCGAGGCTCATTAGATTTGCAAAATGTTGGTCGTTAATGTTATTAGGTTCTTGGTCTCTGACCCCCTCGAGAGCGTCAAAATTGCAATTGGATTAATAAATGCCATTAGGCATTGCAAGTGTTTTATTTTTATTTCCATTTTTCTGGGAGGGATAATTTGTATTTATGCAGTCATTTTATGCCACATTTGAGTCGAGTTATGGTCAGTGGAAGAGAGAAGGCACAAAGTGAATTATTAAGGATAGAAATAATAAAATTGACACTTGGAGGAGTAGAAATATCTCTGAAAAAGATTCTTAAAAATTCCTAAAGATCTAAAATACTTAAAAACTGAAATTCAATAAGCTACCTTTCCCCATTTTCCATGATGGATAATTTATATTTATTCGGTCATTTTAGTGACAAAAAAAAAAACGGATAAAAAAAAGAGGGTGAGAAGGAAACGGAAATGTGACAAAAGTCAACAATACCGAAGTTATTTTGGCATTTCCCGGTGGTGACTTTTGTGGGTGTGCCGCCGACACTTGGCAAACAAATTTTCCAACAGCAATTAGACCGCCGCGTTTTTTTATTATTTTAATATAAATGAAGTGAAATTAAAAGGCAACTGTGTGTTGACAAAGGCAACAGCAGCAGCAGTCACATGTGGTCAGCGCCAGAAAAATCATCATCAAAGCAGTCGCACGTGTCTGGGCGTTAAACCGTATTCCGGAGACCCGGGTCCTGCCGCAAATGCTTTTGACACCTTTCAGCCACCTCAGAGGGAGTGGAGTGTTCATGTGTGTGAGTGTGTGAAAAACAGTCCTGAACAAAAGGTCACTGTGGTTGGGGGGAGAGGAGGCCACTGACCACTGTCCCCATACACATAACCTTTGTCCTGACAGCAGCCAGGCAGGCCCTGAGTTAATAATAATCAAAAATCCCAAAAATCCCTGGCCACTTGCTAATGAGAAAATTCATCAGGGGGCTCAGTGAACTCGAAATTTGAGAAATACAAGTAACATAACCCTGAGACTCATCTTAATAACTTCCAGGCTGACACCTTTTAGAGATCTTGAAGGGACAAGACAGGTGTTCTTCTTTGGTCAAAAGAAGTGAGGTCAACCAGGGTCAAGTTGAAGTCATTAAACTGGATAATGGAATTATGAATCAATACACTTTGGAAACAGTATTAATACTACGAATGAAGAGTTGAACCCTTTGTTAAATATTATAATATAGAGCTAAAATATTTACCACCTCATATCTCCTTACTTCAACCTTTGACATTCCTCTTAAATACAATTATATTAACTAGCTGACTTGGCTTATTCCATTAGTAAAGTTAATTATTTACCAATTTCCACTCAACACACACTCATTTATTCAGGCACATATCAATTTATAACCAAATCTGAGGATTTCCATAGGGATTACGTCTGGAAATACCGCCGTCACACTGCCGTAAATTGAATTCTTTTTCGGCAAATGAAACTAAACGAATTAAAACTGAGTTCAGCTGCAGTCTCACCAAAAATATACACAAGCCCCCCAGAGAAGGTGGAAAAAATAATTAAATGATAAACTAATCTACACCCAAGCCTTTAATAAGCCAACGCCAAAGAGGCAAAAAGGAGCCAGCCGAAGGGGTTTGAGACATTGGTGTTATATGTGTGTGTGAGTTGGAAAATAGCTGAAAAATGAGGGAGTGATAGAAAGGATATCACCCAGGCTGGGTGTCCTCCTTGCTGGGTGCTCGCCGCCTGTGCAAATAATTATTATTTTTCGAAACTATAAATCTGCTTACAAAATATTTTCGTGCATTTTTCAACCGTGCCACCCACAGCGAAGGAGGTTCATGGAGACTCCAAAGGATATTGGTGGCGGAACACCAGACTGCGCCAGCCTCGGCAATGATATACAGTTTTCAATTAAAAATTATAGTCTAATGAAATTTTCCAGCATCGCCGGCAGGAGAGTTTTCTCGGCTTTTTATTTTTCTGATTTTGGTTATGGAAAAAGGAGGGAAAAAAGGAGACCAGTTAATTGCCAGTCGTCCTGGCAAACTTTCTGTGGGTATGATGATGCAAAAACCTTTTAAAGGTTTATAGAAAGGGTTATGCCAATCGGTTTTGTGGCCCATTTCAATATCGTAGTTTCCCCCCCATGAAAAACATTTTGTCATCTTATATACGAGTCCTTTGATTTATGCTATTTACTTTTTATCAAACTGCCGTCTGCACTGGCTCACAAAAATAATTACAAAGCAGAACGAACGACCTCCTGCTCCTGCTTCTTCTGCAACATTTTTCGATCAAATTTCTTAGTTTACAAAAACTACAAACCACACACACAGGGGCACACACACATATACCCCGACCACAAAATGTTTTGGTATGAAAAATGTCCAAATTGCAAACCGAAAAATGTCCTTTAAAATTGTGGGTACAACATGGGGGACCTCGTGCCTTTTGTTTGCTTTCTAATAGTTGAGGACGATGAGCACCTGTCCCGTAACCGGAATGGAACCCTGTCCCTTGCAGTTAACCCTAACCCTCGCCCCCTCTCACATGTAATCCGAAACATTGTTGGTTTTAGTTTTGGTTTTTTTTTCTATTCACAGGGACTCTAGGTTATAGTTTGAGTAATTTGCTTTTAAGCGGTTTTTAATATCAAAGTATTGCTAAAATATTTCATGAAAAATAACCAACCCTCCATGAGTACACAAGAAAAACTTTTCATCCCGAAAATGCGTAGAAAATCTGTTTGAAATTGTTATGTCATTTTTATGCAAAATATTTTTGAAATAACAGAAAGCAAAAGCGCTGAGCCGGACCTCGCGCCTTGTGAATGTCATAAAAAAAAAACAGGGGGAAAATCGTAACATTTAAAAGCTGTTCTCATGGACATAATGGAACAAAAATATAAAGGGAAAGTGAAGAAGTCATCAAAATGTAACTCAAGACAGTTACCGAGACTAATTTCTGTCCTGTCCAGGATTTTCGTGGGCTCATTTTGCCATTCGTTTCACTTCTTTTTGGTTTTTCCACGCTGTTTTCCCTATTTTTGTTTTTTTTTTTATTTTATTTTAAGGTGGAGTCTTTCTCTCACCCCAACAGTTCATTAGCCAGAATTTACAGTCACTTTTAGGAAATGCAACCGAAATGTTACACACAAATGTAGGCCCAAAAAAGGCAACTTTGCTTTCGAGGGATGCTTCAGATACTTTGGCCCAAAAACATCTGAGCTCCTTCTCGGCCACAATTACCATGAATATTAAGCCACAATAAGAGCCAAAAGCTGCAAGCTGAACTCGCAATTGATGGAGCCACAGATGTTTCAGTGTGGTTGTGGTTTTGGTTTTTCAGCTTTTCGGCCTCACCTTTGTTCCCAGGTAATTCAGGGTGGGTTGCTTCCAAATTTCACAATTTTGAGGAGGGGAAGGAATGAAGATACTTCCAAAAACCAAATGCATTTTTAATGAAATTTATGTAGGTTTGCATTAGTAATTGAAATGGGAATGGAAAGTGGTTTTCTCTGCTCTGGGTTTGGGGTTTGGGATAACTATAATATTTTACGGGGATTATGTTAAAAAGTTCATTCGGTTGTTAAATGTTAATATTATTGAAGGACTTGTAACTATAATAAGGTTAATTTTATAGTAAATAAAACTACTTTAATCCTAATTTTAATAATAATTTTAATATTAAAAAACAGACATAGCTCTGGGTAGAGTCTTTGACAGGGATTCTTTTTTTTTTTTAGCGCTTAACAAAAGCATTCAATTGAAATGAAAAATGCTACCTCCTCGTGGTTCTCTCTGTTTCCAGTAAATCTCTACAGAATTCTAAAAGGAATAAACTAGATCAATCCAATGACAGGCTCTCCTTAGTGTTTGTAAGTTCCTCTTCTTAGAAGACACATGAAAATATAGGTTTTAGTGTAAACTACAAGCTCTGCTTAGATCACAAACCCAAAAATTCAAATACCTTGTATTCCATCACAGCTCTGTAGCTTTCTCGCTCGTTCTGGGCTAATCAAGTGGAGTCCCTGGAGAAATGCGCATTCATTTAAAATTTCCAAATATCAACTTACCCAAACCGACCACTTCCTTCCCTTTTTTCCCCGGCAGTTAAGGTGCATTACATACGCAGTCATAACTCAATTCCTCTTATTTTGTTGCCAGCTCGACTCCTGTCCATTTGCGATGATGGCTGCCAGCCAAATTGAATTCAAATTCAATTTGAACTTTTCAATTTTTGGACCTGCTGAGGGGAGGATAACAACAGTAGCAGCAGGACGTAACACACACATTTCGAATGCGTGAAATGTAATGAAAATTATGAGTTGAGAACCTGAGAACACGAGATGAAAAAAAAGTGAAAGCTAAATGAAATTTCACAAACCAAATTGTTCATGCACTTTTGAGCAACACTTTCGGCGTTAACAGAGCAGACAGAGGCTCAGACAGTTGGCTAAATGAAATGAAACATACTCGTAAATTTAAATTGAAATTGAAATACGGCAAACTTCAGACGTGAGAGACCTGTTTGTGTTGCCTTTCCGTTGTCCGTTGCCGCGGGCAGCGTTTTTGTTGCTGGGTGTGACATTTGACGCCCCCGTTGAGGGAAATTTTCTCCACTTTCCATCCGGACTACAACCACCCGACGCATACACCTCCCCCCACTAGTTATGACAGTTACAACTTTAATCAGACAACACCAACAAGACTCCCTTTCCCAAGTACAGACCTGGGCAAAGAGCACATTCATAACCAGCGAAACTTTTACGAGGCACTTGGTCAGTTGATGAGACCTAGGACATGCCAAGGATATCCAGGTATACTGGCAATGGATCCAGGTCCAGGATGTTCCACAATGTTGACCAAACATAAAAAAGATATTCCCCGACAAGTGGTTATTCGAATGGGAATGGTAACATGACTTCGAATGAGAGATATTCCTTGGCTAAACCTTAAGTATAAACCTAAGTATTTATCTTAAATCATACTTAACCAATGTTAAAAGGTTAAAGTATAATATTAAACCTTGATTTAAATGTATTCCCTATTTTTATACCAAATACAGGGTACTCTGGGCAAAGAAGTAACCCAAAAACCTGCACATTAACTGCACCCATTGCAATCCTTTTTGCATTTAGTGCGCACAAAAGACAGCTTTTACAACCAGAATTCCAGCTAAAATCCTAACCAAAAACCAGACACAATCACAGGTCCCCCAGTCTCCGAGATCCGCAGGGCAGGCACAAACAATTATTATTTTACAAATTGATATTTATGAAGCAATTTACAAAATGTTTTTACGCCAAACGACTTTTTCACATCTCTCCTCTGCAGGCGATGCAGTCCCTCGAGTCGAGGAGTCTGAGGCTTGCACAAACATTGCACAGATTGCAGTCCAGCAGGATATGGATCCTGAGTTGGGATCCTGATTTTCGTCCTTTTGCCCTTAGGCCGTACTGCATTGCCATTGCAGTTTGGGGAGGGGACAAAAAATGCCATGAATTTCATTGAGCCCGAGCAAGAGCCACAACAGAATGGCTGACTTTTCCCAACACCACTCGCTCGGCTGGGACCCACACAAATGTTTATTAATTTTATTGAACAATTAATTAAATGCGGCCAAAATGTTTTGTCAGCGGCAATGCCAACGACAGCTGCAAACAACGACGATGATGGCACTTTTCGACTCGCCACTTTTCGTTTGTTGCACTGCGCCTGCAAGTATGCACCAGGATATTAAAATACCACAAAAACCTGACTTCCGGAGGAGGTTAAGGGCATGCGAAAAAGAACATCAAGGATGTTCTGAAAACCATTATCTAGAAGTAAATATTATATAATAGTAGCATATAAAAAGGTATTACTACAAAATTGTATTATTACAAAATTATAATTATTATATTTAGGAAAATTGAATTTAAAGAATTCACTGCATTACAAGCTTCTGACTTAAAAAAAATACCCGGCAAGGGGAATAAAAATATAAAAAATTTTAAAAATATATTCATAAATTTGAAACAATAAAATCTCCCATTGAAACCCTTTACCAGAACACCACACAAAATAAAAAAATAAATGTGTATGATTTTATGAAGTGCAACAGCAGTTGCAACAACAATCAAAGGGCCGTTAGCACTCAATGCAAAACGTTGCAGTCACAAATTGTTTTTATTGATATGGATCCCGCCCAACCAGAAAATAAAGAAAATTGCCAAATGAAAATAGGCAAATGGCAAAATGTAACCCATTGTTTTCCTCAATAATATATATGCAGATGTGTGTGCAGCCAAAAAATCCCATTCCCCCCTCACAGAAAAACAAATGCAGGCCATAACAGTTTTGTTATTTAATGGCAAATTTATTTGCATATTGTAACATTCGAAGTGGGCATTGTTCAGTTGGGTGACACAGGAGGAAAACGAGTGTGCATAAATGGCGGAGAGGTTGGGAAAATGGGGTGGGAAATTGGGAAAGGAGGCTGGCAAGCAAGCGATATGCACTTGACACTGAAGTGGACGATACTACACACATGAGAAACGCTTTGCCAGGGGTTTATACATATTATTTTCAAGGGTTGATCGCCTTTCGAAAAAGGTTTTTTTGCGTTTTTTCGCTTTTGGTTTTTTGGTTTTTGCACACACACTCGTTCGAGCTATTTAGCGGCGTGGCGCACTTAAGCAAATACAAATTTACATTTCGCTGCCATAAACACTTTTAAATTTGAATTTCATTCTTTTTTTCTCTGGTTTCTGTGCCTCCCTGCATGCAAATTGAAATTGATGCCAAGGTAAACAGTTTCAATGGAACAGCCAGACAACTGGGCGGAAAAGGTCAGCTCGATAGCAGACCCCCCTCGCTGCACGAAAAGAAAATTTTATATAAAACCACAGAAACTATTTTTCAAAAACCTAATAAATTTAAGCTTGTGAGTATCTTAACATCTGTAATAGAAAGAAAGTTTAAATCAATTCTATAAAACATATTTCCAAAATATAATATTATTCACATTTCGATTAAAAGGGATCCGTTACCACTTTCGTATAGTATTGATGCGACGAAAATTAGCTTACATTAAAATATTATCGATAAACATTCAAGTTTGATAGGATCCAAAAATGTAAAAATATATATCTTATAAGTATCTACTTTCCTATATCTTATATACTTTCCTCTCAGTGTTGAGACTGAGCTTAAAAAAGAGCTTAGCCTGACCAATTGCGTTGACATCTTTTGCTGTCCATTGGTGAAACGGAAACCCTCGAGGAAATGTCTTAGCCATAAGTCAAAGCCACTTCACAAAACACTTCCGGCTCAGTGGGACGCATTGTGGATTTTCTATTATCCGCTTGTTGGATTTCCCTTTATACTTGAGTTTTTGTTTTTTTTTTTTGACGGTTCTCGCATGATTACCTTACAAATTTATGAGGGTATATTCGCTGTTGAAAGAGGTTTATGCTTAAAAATTATATTTTTAAAGGTTGAATACTTAGAGTATTTCTTATTCTATAAGAAATATAATAAGATATATAATAATTTTATAAGATACATACTAGGATATATGTAAGATAAATAATAAGATATACTTACTTTTATTATGAAAATATAAGATTTAAACCTTAAAATGTTAACCATTTTTTTTCTAAATACTTTGTCTGAAGGAGCATATAATTTTCACTATACAAGCTTATTTTAGTATGAATACAAATCATACCAAAAATGCATAAATTAATTAAATAAATATATATAATGTTTTCTAGAAATTTTCTATGATGTTTTGCTTAACATAGATAGCTTTTCCTTTTGAATTTTAGAGAATTCTCCGAGTGACTCTTATCCCTGAAACTGTTTTTCCAACATTTTCACACCCCTTTCCAGACGCGTACTTAGTTCTACCACAAGTAGCTTTGTTTCTTCTCCTCTACACTTCACTCCTTTTTGCAAATTTCCCCCTTTCTTTTCTATTTTTTTCTGTAGAGCTGCCGGTTTGCAATTGAAATGGTATTTTCCTTTCCAAGTGTACACTTGTTGCTCAACTGGGAGCAAGGCGACGGTGGCCTCACTTCGATGAGGGTTTATTTTGGCAGAAAAGTGGAAACTTTACCCCTCAGCTTCTGGCCCTTTTTCAAGGGGTCGCCCTTGTTTCGTTTGTAGTTTTTCGGTGGTTGCTACCGCAAAAGACCCTTTCTGGCCTGATCCACCACAAAAAAGCTGAGGAAAATCGTCGCATAAAAAGGGGCGTTTAGTGTGTAAAAAGAAGCTGAGAGACCGGAGAGACGAGACCCTCTTGTTGTTTTTGTTAAATTTTGCAGAAAGTCACCAAAAAATCACCTCACACACAGCCACACCGGATCCACTCTCCCCTTGTGTGGGTGTTCGGGTTTTTTTTGTTTAGCCTTTTGGGTATTTAAACTAAGCGGATTGTGTGGGTGACATGAGTAGGTGTTAAGTGGCTTTGTCACTTTCCCAATGGAGTGGCGCGAGTGGGTGGTGTGTGTGTATGTGAGTGTGGGAAAATGTTAGTGCAGCTACAATTGCACTTGAAGAGGGGGGAAGAAGAAAACACTGGTAGCATTCACAACAAGTCTTTGGGAAAACCAATCAGTTTGCTTTGCACTCAATTTAAGCATTTAATTGCTTTCTGCAATCATTCGAAAGGCACTCGAAGAACCGGAGAGAACGCCTCTCAAATTGTAAAATCTCGACAAAATTAATCAGTTTGCCTCAGTCCGGTTTTGCCCAGAAAGTCAGAGCAATTAATCCAACTCAAATGACTGACTGATTCTATCGTTTTACCAAAGATTCAAGGCAGGTTGGAAGGAGGATATGCCAGGCAATAAATCGTTGCCTGATGCTCTGGCTGTTAATTTGCAATTCCAATTTCAATTTAAGCACAATTTTTGCTACGAAAAATATGGCTAACGGGCAATTGTTGAGTTTAGCAGTGAGTACACTGAGGGGAAAGATGGAATTTATGGAATAAACTGAAGAATTTCGTGGCTTTAAAATGTAGGAAATATTATGAAAGAAAGCAGGAGTACTTGGATTAATAACATGGGAAGGCATTGAATACTTTTCAGCAGTTTCGTTCATGAGCTTTTCCAGAGAGAACTCTGATTAGATTGATTAGTGTCCAGGCTTTCATATATTCATATTCATAGAGTCGAAGATATTTTTAAAATTCATTTCTTTGAGTGACTCATTGCAGGACAAGTACTGGGCCCCCCGCAGAAACCGCAAACATTTGACCAGAAGCCCGCAGGGACTATGGTTACTCCTCCTGATCCTGATTCCCGCTCCAATACCTCCTCCCCCTTCGATGCGGATGCGGCTGTGGCCAGTGGTTATCCTGCGTCCGTTCCGACATGCGTCCGTTTGTAAGCCATTCATTTGTCCAATCATTCAACCGGAAGCTATACCGTTTGACACACATATACCCATAGAGGGGGCAGGCCTTCCGTTCGGAATTTGCCAGCGGTGTTTGGTGCCCGCTGGGTGTCGCACTCGCACTCGGACACTTTGCATGACACATGCAAATTTAGCAGCACCCATACCCAGGCACAGCCACATCCGTATCCGCATCCGCATCCACATCCACATCCACAACCGTATCCGCTCTCTGCCGGCTATGTGTCATGCGAGTGGCATTCGCCACTTAATTCATTTGATGCCGTAATTTGGCAATTTCTCGCAGATTTCCAGAGTCTGACATTCGGATTTGATCAATTAATTTGAATAACACCGTTCATTTATCATGTCGCGGCAGCAGCACCAAACAAAAGGGTTGATAGCAGGAATGGAAAGGAAGGATATACATATGTATATGGCCAGGTCTAGGGTTGCTGATTGGAGGCGACCAACTTAATCCCTCATCGAGTGACTTCACTTTGGTTTTTATTTTGTGCATATCACCAGGGGATTTCAATTGTTTTCATTATTCTATTTTTTGTTTTATTTGAGAGTCTTTGGGGGATATGTATGAAGGATTGGTTAAAAAAAATATATATATTAATGGTTTACAGCAAATAAAATTTGTGTGAAACAGTACTTTAACTCAAATAAATTTAATTGCTTAAAGAACTCCTATAAATTTGTGTCACTGTGTAATTTATTAGAATAAATTAGAGAATAAATTAGAAAAACAATGGCTTGCCACATAAGGTCTTTTTTGCTTGTTTTTAAAACGGAAAATCAATCAATAAACATATAGTTAGCCAATATATAATAATATATAGACCTCAAAGTTTTATTATTAAGGCTTCAACTTAAGAGATATGAAGTTTGAAGGGTTCCCTAGTAAAGAATGTAGTTTCAGACTGAAACATATAGATTTTTAAGACTGTTGAAATTATAATTCTTTATGGGGAATCCGACAATCATCATTTCTCTCTAATTTTAAGATTTAAAGATCATACATATACCAATTTAAACCCTTTAAATATTCTCATATTTTCTCAATATTTAGTTAACTTTTAAGAAACCCAATACTACACGTTCAAAAACCCATCCTATTGAATCTCTTCCACCACAAAAGTTTACCACAAATTTTGATATCATTTCGGCATTTCCATTACCGCAAATAATCATAATAAATGACAAACAAAATGCTGAAATTATGTTTTTTAATAAGCACAACAATACTTTATGGCATTGCCACTGTATATCCCCACCCCCTTTATGCCAATATATCTTTTCTTATTTTTTCTGCTCTCCTTTCACCAAGGAAAGTCACGTAAAAAAGTAAGCAAAAGCAAAGCGAACAACAAAAGAAAAAAGCTCAAAAAGAAGACACGGCTGCTTAGATAAATGAATGCGAATTACGACAGGAAAAACCAGGAAAAGAAGGGGAAGAACAAAATTTCCAGAGGAAAAACTCCAGCCTCCAATGCCACATACTTTGCATACTTTTCTTTTTACCGAGAAGCATTCGAAATGAGCGTGAAGCCGCAGCAACTGTGTAAAATTTGTTTTGGAAAAATCTCCCGAAAACCGAAAAAAAAATTATATACAAATGACTTTTTATGTTGATTTCATGGGCGCAGCTGTTGTTGTACGGAGGGGGGTATGCCCCCGCTGTTGTTCCTCATAATTTATTATCCTGCACGGTTTGTTTTATGAACTTTAAATAAAAATTTATTAGCAGGCAAGGGGGAAGGCGGCGATAAAGTCGAACAACTTGTGCGGCATGTGGCTGTCGCAAGACAGTTTGCATTTTTGATTAATTTCCATTTTTCGCCATCGCTATCGACGATGCATCAATCAAAGTTTTCAGCATTCTGTCCGTGAAATGAAACAGGGTAAGTCAAACTTGTATCTCATGCTAAAGGGAACAAATGGGAATCCCCCTTCAGAAGCTTGAAGTTTGATGTATGAGCCTATCAATAAATTTGGACAAATACGGCAAGTGGTCAGTCAATTTATTGAAATGGTTATTGTCATTCATTTTGAAGTGATTGTATTTCTTTAAATTAAAGTATACAAGGACTGCACTTTTTAAATTAGTGAAATAAATATTCAAAGATATTTCTTAACAAAAGTACGATTTAAGATATATATTCTAACTTAAATCAAAAACATTTTCAAATACAAACTCCTTATATTTTATTCCATAATATTCCCTTTCATTAACCAAAAATCTCCCTTCGAAACCAGCTCCCAAAAATTCATTTGTTGACGTCAGTCTGATCCCCTGCCGTTTTGCCGTTATCCAAAAGGAAATCTTAATCCAGACTGTTTATGGGGGAAAAGTGTAATACAATCTCACAATTTAACGCTACTTATGCACGGCGTATGAATTTCATGCCATTTGTAAGCCACTCCAAGGCATTGAAGGAAAAATTGTTCCCCAAAACCGGAAGCAACAAAATCGAAATAAAATATACTTCATAGACAGAGCTCTTCAAATTTCTTTGTAATGGCTAATGAAACACTCAATTCTGGACTATGATTGGTAACGTTTTTGTTTGATTTCTTTAACAAGGATTGTTAAAATTTATAAAATGAATGCGAAGAATGTAATAAAAAATTAATAGATACATATTTACTATCTTAGATTCTATTTAAAGCTAAAAGTAACTAAAACTGAAGCTTTCATATGCAATTTATGTTGAGAATACAGATAATAAATAATAAAACTAATTTAATATGTCTAATAACCTATCTTCATATTTTTTTTTTTTATCTTTCCTTTTTCTTAGCCATAACTACCACACCTTAGAACTACAAATTAGCTCAAAATTTTGCCTTCTTTATGAAATCTTTATAAAATATATATCAAATTTTGATCATAGAATTTTCGCACACTTTAAAGCTTAAAGATTTCGTTATAAATTCTGCCACAAGCGTGTCTAAAAATCGTTTAGCAATAAAATTAAAATCTCACATAATTGTTCCCCAATGTGGCATATGGACAAGTCACTGTACTTTTTTTTCCGGAGGGTTGTCTTTGGGACTTATCTCGGTGCAGGGGCCAGGGGATAAATACAACACGAATATAAGGTTGTACGCCAATTTTATTAACTGCAAATCTTATTTGCATGTTTATTTTGCATAATGTGCCGAAAAAAACGAGAAGGGTCAAGTCAAGTCTGGGCAGGATTTGCTGGATAAATGGGGGATGAGGGTTGGAAAATGAACAGCAGAAAGGACTCGCTTTCTTTTATTCAAATATTTTCTTATGACTTGCCGCAAAGCGCGACAAAAATTCGATTTGAGTGTCTGTCAACCGCCGAACACAAAAAAAAAAAAATATAAATGAAAATGAAAAACAAATTTCACGCTTAACAACGCGGTTTGGTCCGTTCGACGATTTGCATACGAAATTGGAGAAGTCAAAGGACCTGCTCTTGAGGGTTGCTGCAACAATTACAGTTGCTGTGTGTTCAAGTGGCTTTTCACATTTTCGTTTTCATATTTTATGCATTTTCCACGTGTCAAATCGCGCGTCAATCAATCGATGCTCATCGGGCATGTTTAATTTTGGAACTTTTCCTATCCACTAACTCGCCACGTCACCCATTTGCCTGCCGCTCCTGATGCCTCTTTATTTGTTTTTCATTTTTATGCCCCGGCACACCCCACAAAAATAAAAAAGTATATATATATATAAAGGAGAAGTAAGGATATCCCCGTTTGCTGGTTTCAATTTTACGCCGATTGGTTTTCGGCAATCGCCTGTGCAAATAAGCTTTGCAAGCGATAAGCCCAAGGTCCATCCTCGGTCTGGCTATATCTCTACAGCTCTTTGGCATATATATGGGCGGGCTCAAATTTAAATAAATACAAGCAAAGTGGAAAATAAAATGCCAGGCTAATGTCTAACGTCCCCCTCCTGTTCTGAGCTCAACTTGGTTCAGCTCACAAAAGGTATTCCGGGTATTTTCCCTTTTTTGCACGTAACGAGATAATTTTTACATTGGCCAATATGCAATTGGATTTACGACAAGTCTATAAATTCTACAGATTTTTAGCATGTCACTTGACAGATATTATGGCTAGAGATTTAGTTGGGTTTTATGGCTAAAAGAGATGCACTTGTTAAAGATTGTCGAAGGCATATTAAGACTCTGTAAACTTTGATTAGCATATGGGATCGTTATTTTCTAATCAGTTACCATCCTATTAAAACTAAAACTTTCAGCTTTCATTAATAAAATATAAATAAAATTACCAATAAGTTAATTTTCAAATAATCAATAAATACCATACATAGAAAGCAATATTTTAACATGATCTATCATTGTGTAATATAATATAATGAGGAAACCCCTTTTAAAGAAGTTGTTTCATAATTTTTGATAATCTCAATATTGTAACATAAAATATGATTTTTACAATCAAGATGTATCAAAGTTTAACGAGGTTTATTAAATGATATTAAGCGCTAAACTTTTGTCTATAAATCATCCTAATAATGATAATTAACAGTATTTAATTGCATAAATTCTTCAATAAAACGTAAAACTTATGCTAAATCATAACTTAATATTCTTAAAACAAAATATTTTATTAATATGTCTTTAATTAGATCTTCAGCAAATTTCCAGCTTTGTAATTATTTATTCAACAGTTCCCATTCCAACTGCATTTCCCAATTATAATTATTAACATTCCAAGTTTCCAGCAACCATTTTCAAGCATTAAAAACCTCGAAATGAGTTGGTGAGAGCAACTTTTATGTGGAGCTTATTAAATATTCAAGTATTGCCAATTTTTGGGCAAAGCAAAAGTAATGCGATACAGAGACGTAATAAGTTCGCCAGAGAAACAGATGAGAGAGTCGTTGTCAACGCACGGCGGAAAAAGCCACTTACAACAATGGAAATGATTTTTGCATAATTTATTCGATGATTATTACAAAGCAGGAGACAGTTTTTGAGTGCCACAAGTAACTCCCACTCCCATTTGTGCTCCAGTTAATGTTGCTTTTTATTGCAATTAGAATGTTTTTGGGGGATTGTAAGTTGACACTGAGCCACCACTGGAGCGCTCCTTGGTGAGTTGTGTTTGTGCATATTCCTTGGATTTAATTTGACTGTTGCCGGGAAAAGTGATTATGTCCCTTTTGCCAGCTGCACCTTTTTCAACTCGTGTGTCCCCAGAGTGGCTCCGGATTGCCGCTCTACACATGGGCCACCTCTCAAGTGCCTGTTTCCTGGATCTTTCATTTCAACTTCAATCATATTTCATGTCCTTCGCTGTTGCCGGTTGCCTTCGCTGTTTGCCGCTTCTCCGCTTTGGTTTATGTTTATTGTTTTATCCTGGCTTTCCGCCGTGTGCCAAAGGACTCGCACACTCACACACACACACACTCAGACATAATCAAAAAAGGTAATCAACATAAAGTTGAGCGTCGTCAGCAACAATTCTCATTCCCTGTCGGCACTTGTCACATTCACAATTGAATGAAGTGCCAAAAGCACAACTGAGACAGGAAAAGTCCTGGAAAATTATGATGGCTTGAAGCTGAGCGGGCGCACAAGGTGTACGAGTCTACAGCTTATTACATAACCGATTTCACATGGAGTATTATTAAAAAAGAAAAGGTTTTTCAGGTGGATTATTTTATACGATTTATTACAAAATTGTGGTCTTAATCCAAAGAGAAATTTAAATTTTAATATGGAAGGTGCATTCTGTTAGATTAGTATAGTTAGCCAATGAAAAGAAAATGAATAACTTACCTATTAAGGTCCATAATCAAATTTGTGATTAAATAAACGATTTTTTCTTCGTTCTACAATTATTTTGAACCTTAAGGAGTAATAGAGAAATGTTAATAGAGATGTAAATCGCTACACATATAATGTATTCTTTATAATAATCTAAAATCAGTTGTAATTTAATTGCTAACTGTTAGGCAATATAAACATCAGCTATCTTGTTATACCCTTGCAGGGTATTATAATTTCAGTCAGAAGTTTGCAACGCAGTGAAGGAGGCACCTCCGACTATATAAAGTATATATATTCTTGATCAGGATCAACAGCCGAGTCGATCTAACCATGTCCGTCTGTCCGTCTGTCCGTCTGTCCGTCTGTCCGTCTGTCCGTTTCTACGCAAACTAGTCTCTCAGTTTTGGAGCTATCTGAATGAAACTTTGCAGTTAGTCTTCTATATACTCTCACTCGTATATATGTCGGAACGGGCCGGATCGGACGACTATATCATATAGCTGTCATAGGAATGATCGGAAAAGTTTTACAAAAAAAATTATAAAATTTTTAGTTTTCAACAGAATTTGATCAAATTTGAGATATAGCCATTTCATATTATTCTACAATTTTGTGTAAAATTTTATGAAAATCGGACGACTATATCATATAGCTCCCATAGGAACGATCGAGAAATTAATTCAATTAAAAAATATAACATTTTCAGTTTTCAACAGATTTTCATCAAATTTGAGATATAGCCGTTTCATATTATTCTACAATTTTGTGTAAAATTTTATGAAAATCGGACTAATATATCATATAGCTCCCATAGGAACGATCGAGAAATTTGAGAGGAATGAGAATGGCGGTGGCTGTTGTCGGAAGACTGACAATCGCGGTGGCGATAACATTTTTAGTTTTCAACAGAATTTAATCAAATTTGAACTATAGCCATTTCATATTATTCTAAAATTTTGTGTAAAATATAATGAAAATTGGACGACTATATCATATAGCTCCCATAGGAACGATCGAGAAATTAATACAATTAAATTTATAACTTTTTTAGTTTTCAGCTGATTTTCATCAAATTTGAGGTATAGCCATTTTATATAAGTCTAAAATTTTGTGGCAAATTTCATAAAAATCGGACGACTATATCATATAGGTGCCATACAAACGATCGTTTGATGTAGAGGAAAAATGCAAATCTGTGAATGTAAAACTGCAAATATAATATGTATAGGTGAATGAAATGAAAGCAGGTATTACTTCATTGTTTTTTAACACAAGTATATATAATTTATATTGTATGGATTCCTATTCATAGAAGTTCTATCTGCAAGGGTATATAAACTTCGGCGTGCCGAAGTTAGCTTCCTTTCTTGTTTTTGTTTGTTTTATAAAAAGAAACTAATACTTTTAATACTTTTAATATAAATAAATAACAAATAAATAAAATAAATGGATTAAGCAACCAAATCATTATTTAAATTTAAATGTTACTTGCCAAAGTTAATTAAAGACTCACATTACATGTGTTAATTCTATACGTTCTAGTCTCCATATCTTTCTCATTTCTCATATCCGGTCAGGCTTCCCTTTTAGAGCTCTCAAATTGATTGATCAACTCAATCGGTTGTGCATTTGAGTTTTGTGTTTCGTCAAGCAGAAGAATTCAATTATTCAAAAGCCGAAAACAACGGCAAAGGTGGGTTTAAGTGATGGGGTTTGGGATTAGGCCAAGTAGGGGATGTGGTCCAAGCTGTATAAAAAGGAGCTTATTTTTTAAGGTAGAAGTTTTAATCAATAATTTCCTTTTTTTTGGTTAACGGAAATACTTTTGACCAAATGTTACTACGAATTTAATGAAAGAGAAAATAAAAGGGACAAGAAAAAAACTCTGTAGCTTTATAATTTGATTGATGGTTGGATTGTTTTTTCCTTTTTCCGTTTTTTACCAACCTGAAGGGCTTATGATAAATTACTGGGGAAAAGTACATATATAAAAATATATATTATATATATAAATATTACAGAACTGCATACTTCCCTTTGTCACAGGCCCAGTGAATTTCCTCATTATGAACGAGAAACTTAATTAAATGAGCTTCTCTGGTCATTTTCTGGCCACAAAGAACGTCTCGACACCAAAATAAACACTCCAGCCCGACCATCGATGGATGCCACCCTTAAATAGCAACCTCGAACCCCGATATTTAAGCTTTCCAGAGTCCCCAAACCCTGGCTTACATGCCTCATTTTGCGGCCTGCATTGCATTTAATTAAATCATAAATAAGCATAAAGCGAATCGCATCTCCGACAATTAAACAAACATAAAAACGTAGCGAGTGACAATGCCACAACCCCCATCCACACACACCATACACACACGATTATTTTCACTCCACGGGGTGGACAGTAAATTGCGCACTCAAATGGCCAGAAAACGCACTGAAAATTTTATTTAATTAAGTCAATTCCCGCGGTTGCCTTTGGCCAGAAAAGCTATAGTATATACTGTGGTGTACCTCTAGGAAATTGTATTATATGTTCTAAATGAGATATGTGTCTAAATAAATCTAAAAAAATATAGGTAAATGATTTATGAATAAATATCAGTATAACTGACAAGATAAATACTTTAAAATAATCCTAATACCTTTATAAAAATTCAAATTACATCAATTTTGATAAGAAGAGTATCCCATAATCACTATGAACAGTAACAGGAGTACATTAAAACACTTCCTGTTTATTTTGACAAAGCAATTGGCCCAAAATGGTTGCAAGGATTGTCTGATAATGATATGTTGATGATGATGTTGCTGTCATCGTTCCTGACCGAAGGCGCATCAGAGGAGCTCCATTGCCCCGTCATCGTCGTCTGTTGTTTATTTTAATTACTGAAATTGCATTCGAGTGCCAACTGCCAAATGGCCAAGGTAGCCACTGTATGAACTTCCACCTGTACCCCACTCTCTCTGCTGATATTGCACCCCATGGACGTGTTTTGTTAGCAGCCACTGTACCCGCTATCATCGTGGACGATGTTGCTGCTGACATGGCTGCATTTTGCTTTCATTTGCGTTTACGTTTGGTTTGGCTTTGGTCATTGCCTTCAGCTGGAGGTCCTCGCTACCCCACTGTCCCACCACCTGCACCACCTCCACCACCTGCACCCCGTGCATGTATCAAAGTTTGTTCAGGTAAAATGCCGTCGCGCAATTGTTATGAGTGTCATCATCAACGTGAACGGGACGCTGGTCAGTGGAACGGGCACAGGAACAGAAACAGGAGCAGTAGCAGGAGATGGCGCATAATCAGGAATTGGAGCGGGAATAGACTGAGAAAAAATATAAGTGATATAGTTATATAAAAATAACAATTATATACAGAAAGTACTATAATACCCATATTTTTAATGTATATAAAAAAGGAAACAAACACACTGTACCAATTAAGGCAATATGTTATATAACTCTAGTTCCTCTATCAATACATATAAAGAAACGATAAATTTAGTAAAACGGTTACTATAAATATATATTAAATGCATATTTTATAATTTACGATTTTACAAAAACATTTTATAAACATTAGTGTAATATTCTTAATAGTTATTTATAAATATATTGTTTGCATCACTTTGCTACTTAATTCTAGACTGTATAAATATTCGTAACTTAAAATAACAAAGTCTCAAATAAAGATTTTAATAATGTTATAGAATTTGCAGTTTAATCACTATTAACAAATTAATAAATACTTACAGGCTATTCAACTTATTAAATTGTTTATTTTGTAAATATGTTCCTTTTAGTTTCCAGACTTTTTTCTAAATATTCAATAATATTAAAATAAATTTCACCTTTTCTTTTATTAAAAATATTCCCATAAATTTCCCCCTGTGCAGTATCCTTAGTTGGGAGGAGCAACCTCCGGTTAAACATGCGACACATTATCGATGCCCGTTACTTGGACGGGATGATGGTGGCGGCATCCCAGGGAGGCACTACTCGGTGCTCGGAAGCTGGAGAGGATGGGGTGTTGGGGTGCGTGGTCAGTCAACGCGCGCTTTATGCAAACACTTGGCAAACAGAAATGAAAGCATAATATTGAGCGCACGAGGAGAGCGGTTGGGAGGTGGAAACAGGTACAAGTGCCCACCGCCAAGGAAAGCAATCGAAGTATTCCAGTGCCAAAGGAATTTAATTTTAAGGTGGCCAGGAATATAGCTCATTATCGGGAAATTTAAAAAATAAGGTTGAAGAGTCTATTCCATTTTTAATTTAAATTAATGAAAGTGATCACTATACTAAAATATGAATTGTCGTTTTCTTAAGTATATAGTTTTACCCCTGCAGAGAGTATTATAATTTTAGTCAGTGAAGGAATCATTTCCGACCCTATAAATAATATATATTCTTGATCACACGTAATTTATTTACAATTTTCTAAACAATTTTTATTTAAGCGAAAGACTCTTTTATTTTCTATGAAGAATTATTAAAAATTAATTTTTTTTTAATACAATTCGATATAAATAAAACCCCAGACAATGCAAAACCCAAACACAAACACAATTACAATAAAAAATAAAAAATCAGAGCCAAAAGCAATTCGAAAGGCTACAAAGTACGTGGGACAGGAGGCCCTCAAATGCGCTTTAATTAAAAATTAAATCCGTTTACGCTCATAATTATGCAGTTCTCACATGCGCACCCCCGCCTATCCATCTATATATATACACATATATATACATATAACCAGTACAGCCCCACCCCACCCCTATATAACCAAACACAGCGAATCATTCCGAACTGGGTCTGTCCGGAAAAGTGGAAAACCGAAGAGCTGCGGGCCCGTTGGGCGGGGCGTATGAGTAATAAATTTGTAAAGCACGATGAGGGGTTGGCAAAGCGAAAGCGACAGCCGAGTCGAGAAAAAAAGGGGTGAAGCGACCGAGACAGCAACAACGGCATGTAATCGGTGAATAATTCAGTTATAAGAAAATAATTTTTCACCAAACATTAAAAAATAAAAAAGAAAAGAGAGCCAAGGCAAGCTTGGAAAATTAGGGGAAAAGGCACCAACACCACCCCACCCACAACAATAACAAACGAGAAATCTCGGCAGGGTAAAGGAAAAACCCAAGACAGAGACGAAGACGTTTTGGCGTCATGTAAATAAGAATTATGAAAATAATAATGGAAAAAGGATTAAGACGCGAAAGCAGCGGCATCAACAACCCCACGAGTTGAAGGGGAGCGAAGCGGCATAGACAGACATGAAAAGCGTTGCAAAAATGTGGTTACTATATAGCCAAAGAAGACAATGGAAGGAAAGGAATAATGAACATTTAGATACTGTATACAATATAACACTTTAAATAAATATATATATTTAATTTAGAGGAATATAAAAATATGAAGATAATGGAGAGGAAGGAATTAAGAAAGTTTCGAAAGGGATTACGAACGATTAGATATTGTATATAATACCAAATTTATATAAACAACATATATTAAAATAAAAGGAATTTTAAAATAAACATCAAAATGCTTGTTGGACATAAACAATCATTTGGCTTCGTTAAAGATCTTTGAGCTTGTTTAAAGAAATTACAGGACACGTTTGTTTATTTTTTTCTAACATCTTAACACTTTAATAAAAAGCATAATAAAACTCTTCCTTCTATCATTTATAATACATAATCAGGTAGGTCTAAACTGCTATGGTTCTTAACCTTAAGTTAGCTCTTAGTTTAGAAGTTTTTGTTAACCTTAGATAAATAAAAAAATAAACATTTTTGTATAGTTAAAATTTCCAATATTAACCCTTAGTTTAAACTTAAAACCGAGCTTTAAATAACGCGACAGAATATCACAGAGTTCCTTTTAAAAATTTCTAAATGTCTTGAAAATATCTACAAAAATTCCTATACATCACTAGTTAGTACTACCCTTTGTCAGATAATTTTTTACAGGATAGCAAAAGCAGCGACGAGGTCAAAGGAGCCACCAAAAGAAACCGAGACGAAGATGAAGATGTCGACGAAGGCCAAGACAGAAGGCTGTAAAAGGTTATGACGCTCGGCGTATGTGCGCCCTCCGCCCCCAAGGATGTCTCGCCTGTATTTTTGGGGGGTTAAAAGAGTGTGGGGGGTTAGAAACTCATAAAGGGGAGCGAGGGGTTAAGATTGCCTGTGGGTGGCGTTGGCGGTACACTAAGCCCACACGACATGCAGTCGCGTATAATTATGGCATTTTTACAGTGCGGTCTCCGCTGTTAGTTTTCCTTGAATTTAATTACTTGCGCCGCCTCCTTTTGGCATGAAATATTGTGGATGGGGTGTAAAAAGAAGCCATCGTTCTCGGGTGGTTTATGTAGCTTGTTCCGCGCAACTTTGCTGCATTTTTAATGCGACCACACCAGCACACCCAGCAAAAAAAAAGAGAGTAGAAAAAGCCTGCCAAGATGCTTAACACCCAACCGCCGACGACACCTGCCTGATTTATCGCCCAAGACGCGACAATTTCCCACAGTTTCCACCACCACCACCACCAGCACCACCGGAAAAGTTGTTAACATTTTAGACATTTTTTGCCATTGTGCATTTTCTTTTTAATTTCAATTTTCTACTCGACAAACGTCGTCCGACAATTTGTCGGTGCGGTGTCCTTGTTAGTCCTTGGTGGAAAAAGGTGCTATCCTTGGGGTAGGGGTGCTCATTTCGTGTGTGTGTCTGCGTGTGTATTTGGTGTGTAATTGTCTTGTTATTGTTGTTTTCTACTGGCAGCAGGCTGCTTAAAATTAATTTTTATTTATAAGACTCTCTCTCTGCTCCCAAGGTGCAAAATGTGGCAATTATGCTGGGTACATTGTGCCATTGCCATTAAGCAATTATATTTCACATGAAATTTATAGCTTGTTCGGTTTTTATTTATATCTATTGGTGATGCTGTTGCTGCCAGTGAAACTCAAGGGAGAACTTTTGTTTTTGCCGTCTCAAGTTTTTGTGGGATTTCAATTGTGTGGGAGTTTTTAATTAAATTTCTGTATATTTTGTATGTGTAGCAGGGTAGAAGGCAAGAAAGTTTAGGATATGTTCTGAAAATTATGTTTGAATCCAACAAAAACAGCTCCAACCGTGGAAAGAAAAGTGTGACTATCTCCTCAACTTTTACTACAATTGATTTTCTATTATAATGTACATTTTTTGTGAAGAACAATTGCTTTAATAAACCAAGAAGAAATTACCTAATTAGATAAGATTTTAATATCTAAGTTTTATATATATCCAATGTTGAATCCAATTTTATATAGGCATATATATTTATTATATATTTATATTTATATCTTTTTTATTATAGTACTTCTTCTTACGGCATCTTGGAAGTTCAAAATAGTTCAACTTAACAAATATATAAAAATACTTCATATTTTTCTAAATAACTGGTAAATAATTAAAAGTTTTAAGTTTTAAGCTCTCTGCTGGAAAAATGTTACAAAAAAGTCTAGAAATTAATGCCTTATAATGTGAACCTTCTTTTTAGTTCCTTAATCATAGTAAGTATATAGTTGTATTTATATTTATTTTTTAACTTGTTTTTGTATGTGTTAAAAATAGGTAAAAACAACCAAAAACCAACGCAATCTAAGAACTTCGAGATCGTCCTATAAATACAATTCAAACCTTAATAATGTCGCCTTTAAAATAACTCCAAAACCTTACAAGTCCTTTTTTAAATAAACATAATTAGTAACCTTAGTAAACCTTATTAATAAATATCTAAACTTAATCTTCAATAAATATATACAAAATTAAATTAAATATCTTCTTTATCCCTAACATACCTCTATTACTCTCAGGACAATAAAACCTCTTCCTAAGCTGGCCTACTCATTGTAATTAAAACTTGCCGCAAAAGCACACCCACCAAACCCCTTTTTCGAAAACCGAGAAAATCTCAAGTCCAAACTTAAGAGTCTGTGTGTTTTTTTGTGTGCTGTGAGAAATTCGTTGTGGATAAAACATCAAAGGGCCGAATCATTTGCATTTGCCAGTCGTCGACGGCTCTTCACAATGCTTGAAATCCGCTTTCGAGAGGCCCAAGCCCAACCGATACCTCGATTTTCGATCCTCCCATCCTGTGTCTGCCTCTTGACTTTTAAATAGTATTTTGCGTAAATATTTATACTTCTTTTGTCAGCAATTTTTTCAATAACTTTTAATACCTACATATATCATGGAGCCAAGCGGGGGAGCGGACAATGGACTTGAAATGAAAATTGGTAAATCGTTCGATGCTTTTTTCTTTTGCTTTTTTGCTGCTGCAATTTTTCCATTCCTTTTGTTGGGATTATGGGCAAAAGTTGTGTAAAATACACACCCACAAAGATGGACCTTGGTGGAGTCATATGTGATATGTATATATGTCCATTCTGTCTACCACCGAACCCCCGATAGTCGTTGGTCGTTGTAATGAATAGCCTTCTGTCAGGCATTTTTACTTGGGTCTGCAGCTCCGGCAATTTGAGACCGCACTTATCTGCGATTATGACTTTTTAAAATTACACTTTTCAACACAGAAACTCTCTGTCTCTCTTCCCCCCAACCATGTGAAACAACGGCAATTTATTGAAGAGAAAGCTGTACAAAAAAAATAGGCAAGGAATTTCTGCCATATCCCATATCCATATCGGCAATATCCCATGGCATACCTCAATTTAAAACAGGAAATGCCTCTTGAACTGCCGCTTTTTTCTGGCTTGGGGGTTGGTGGGTTGGTTCCTGGGTTTTCGCTGCCTTTTGATTTACTTTTATTGGCAGATTAAGTGCGTCAAAAGGTAGCGCTTAACACAAGCGCCCCTCGACAAAAAAAAGAGCTACCCCCTCGATAGCGATGTCTGTCCTGAATTTGCGGAATTATTGAAAAATTTTAGCGCACAAAAAAAAAAACGTAATCTGCAAAAAAAAAGGAGAAGAAAACACATATGGAGTGTGCCTGTGCGTATGTTTCTATCAATTTTTATGGTACAGTCGAAAAGTCGCTTTTGATGTTTATCATTTTGGTTTATGAAATAACATAAAACTCAACATATGCATTGAAAACGAGAAAAGTGGAAGTTTATAATGTGTTAATGCTTGGTTGCTATATAGCTTATCTATAACGAATATTTAGGGGGAAAAGTTGATATACTTTCGAGGTGAAAGAAGTCATTTTTAAATAAATGTACTATGAACTTTTTATAAATGAAAGATTACGACAAGAAATGGAAATTTTAGGGGATAATATGTTTAAAATAATGGTTTAAAATATGTGAAAGATTTTATGAAAATAAATGAAAATTTTAGCGGGAAATACATTTCGAAAAATTGATTATTTAAAAAGTCCTGGAATATTAAAATAAAACTGGAAGCTTATCCAGACAGAAAATCAGAGGAGAGACATAACAAGTTTTTATTTTAATATAAATATAAATAATGCTATAACAATAAGCTCTGTAAAAAGATTTTTTAATAATAATAATTATATTAAGATGAGAATTCGATATTAAATAAGGTAAATAAATAAAAAATAAATAAGGTCCTTATAATGAAATATATTAATTATAGGTAAAACTTATAAATTTATGACTATAAACTTCATATCAGTTGTTTATTAGAAATAAAATATATAAATTAAACTATAATATTATCTTCAATAATTATATAATTATTCCTAAGTCCAAAAATAAGACTTTTAGTATTGCTACATTAATCAAAAATTTTATAGGAAAATGTTTACCATTTTTTAAATCCTTTTAAAGGAATGGCTTCGAATTTCTAATGCTTATTAAGTGAGATAAATATATGCAAGATGTTGTTATTTACATAAATTTTAATAATTATTTATTATAAAATAGGTTTCATCTTAAAAACCACAAATCCATAATTATTGTTCTCAAGTCTTTATTTTTACTCCCCAAAAAAAACAGCATCCATGGCATTTTCAACCACTTCACCCTTGAGACTCGCCTTTGGCACTAATCTAATCCCAAAGGTGTAAATTCATCCGTGAAATGCGTAAACTATAAACGAACCCGAACAACAACAGTTTTCATATGAGTAAACAACATCTCGCACACACACACTTCCACACACGCACAACAACAACCCCTTTGGCTCGGGTTGGGTAGGTTACACTTCCCTTTTGGATGTAATTATAAGCATAAATACGCGTGCCCATTTACCACTGAATAAATCAGAAATATGATGAATACTAAATAAATGTGTCAGGCTGCTTCGCATATCCTTAACCCGTTTCAACAACAATAAAACTCAACAGTTCTCAGCATCGTAGCATACATTTTGGGGCAGATAGAATGGAAAAAATGTATATAAACAAGAGCCAGGCAGCAACCCGAAAAACCGGTTTTTAATTAAGATTAAATGAGCAAAGGAGCTGGCACACACATGGATTTAAATTTAAATGAACCAGAGGAGGATGCTCAGGCTTCGAAATCAGAGCCAGACTGGCTCCTCGCCGACTTCATTATGTTCCAAAACCAAAGAGAGAAAACACAACAGAGCTGAAGCGTGTTAAAATATTAATTTATATTTAAATCGAAAACGATGCGTTCCCACACACATGAGTGGGATTTGCATATTTGAAGGAATAATTTCCTTAAACAGGTTTCGGAATATTCTGAAGATGAACTATTTGGAAAGCTACAAATAGGAGAGAAAGCAAATACTCGAAGATGAATTAGGGAAGCCTTTAAAATGAGGCTAAAATGTTTGAAGAAATTTATTATTTAAGTAAATTACTAAACCTATATTTTACTATTCTGTATCCCATATTAAATTTTTAATTCTAAAACTAATTTTAATATTTTTAACCCATACATAAATTGCTTCCTTCATTAAATTTTTATTTAATTATTTTCAAGCCTCTTTCGAACTCGATTTAAATTTTTTTTCTTTTAAATAACCTCTACTTTCCCCCTTTTTACCTCAAAAAACTTTTCTTTCTCAACAATTAATAACTCCCTGGACCATTCCAGCCAGGTCCCTGGTCTCACCCATCGTGACCCTTAAACAACACGACCCTAAGTAAACATTAAAAACTCGGGGCAAGAAATCACATCGGCTAGAAATAAAACGCACCTGCGGGGCCTATACGAAAATGTGAAAGCCGTGGAAATCAAGAAAAACACGCAAAACAATTATTCTTAAGATATCTCAGCGGCAACATTAAAAGCCAATTCCACTTGATGACAATAGAAACAAAGCGCGCAACACCTGCCCTCAGGGGGGAGGCGTTGTACTGCCTGGGTACTGGGCGTGGCCGAGTCTCTATAAAAAATGCAAAAGAATCAGCCAGGCAAACAAAACACAACAAAAAAACGAAAAAAGAACCGCCAAAAGTCTGCCACAGCTTCTGCGCTTTTCTTGTTATTATTCTTGTTGGACCTTTTTAGGCATTGACATGAAAAATAATGTCACCCTCAGTTGCCATCGTCGCGGTACATTTTCTCTTTCTTTTTTTTGTGTTCTGCTTTTCTAACGTCTTGTTCTTGGGGTTTTTCTAACGAATTTTTGTGTCAACGCCGCATGTTGCCCCTAGGACTAGAAAAATCAACTGGATTTTGGGGCTTCCCTGATTGGTCATTAAGTTTGTCGAGGAAAAAATAAATGGGATAATACTTTGATTAGGAAATATATCAAATTAATGTAATATATAATATATTATAGTTAAACTAACTTAGTAATTCACTAAGTAAGGGAACTCTTTAAGACTTGAAATAGTTACATACAATTCTTATACCATTTCATGATATCAGAAGAAGTCATTTCCGACCCCATAAATCATACATGTTCTTGATCAGCATTAAAATGGGAGCTGATCTAGATATATTTTAAAGAAAAACAATATTTTCTTTTCTTTTTTTTTTAAATATAAGGGGTTACATTGTAAAATTTTTAAAACTTGCCAAAAATTTGAGGTTTTAAACTAAGTATGCATATTGGTTAACCTATTAAAAACTAACATAAGAAAGCTTTCCGAATTAAAATAACTAATTTTTAGTCTTAATTATAAATTTTATAATATTCCAATCGCAAAGGTTATTGAAACATGCTTTCTAGAGCTGGCTTTATTTCTTGGTTTTCAAAACACTTTGCATATATTTACAAAAATTAAATAAACTACAACAGGAGTAAAATTACTTCAAAATTCACACAGAAGAAGACACTGACCTTAAAAATGTTCAAGAACGAATTTAGTAAGAGAAACATTGAACAGATTGTGTTATTTATACTAGAAACATTTATGCAATAAATTTGAGTTACATAATTTTTTAAGCACCGTACAAAAGACTTAAATAATATATAATAACAGATGTATTACATTTTTAGAAATAAATATTTTTTAGAATAATCCTTTCTCAACTCAAATTTACATTTCTGCATCTATATTTTCCCTTAAACTTTACAATGGAGGCACCATTATCCTTTTTCCCAGCACTTTCACTCCGCGCAGAGTAACCATTCTTCGGCTCGATCATATGCCTAATCAAGTCCCTCCCCCTACATTATTATTGTTGGCATTTAAGTTGACATTCCCGCCCACCGATGCGACCCCCAATTCCGCGAGAGACTCCGCAGACAAGGCGCGTGGCTCTAATGGGCCAAGTTGTAAGCCTGCCATTGCTGCCCCGGGGGCAGTAGTACTTCCCAATGCAGGGCTCCATTTTTTTGAAACCCCAACCTGGAACTGCTCTATATAATTGTCACCATGGGTGTCGCTTGTTTATATATTATTTTCCCTGCTTTTATTTTGTATTTCTTGCCAAAGCTGCAGGCTGTGAGTTGAAATGGCAAAACGTTTAAGCGCAAATTGTGGCAATTAAAAAAGTGAGGCTGAGAGCTATGCAATTGCTTTTCCGGACAGATGCCAACAGGCTGATAAGCACTTGACATGGCTGGCGATGAGAAAATACATATATATTTTTTTTGGGAAATTATAAGTGGACAGGGTGGAGGACGATGGAAAAAGTGTTTCGGCAAACAAACGATGTCAAAAGCAATTTATATGCAAATGGGGGATACAACACAGTGTCGATGCCAACTGAGGCGTTGACGAGTTGGCGAGTCGAGTCAATTGATGAATTTTCATTGCATTTATTTGGGCATGAAATATCAAATATGTTCCGTGAGTGAGTCCTTCGTCCTCCCTTAACCCTTCGCTGACCAAGGACCGAGGACAGCACTTTTGAATAATGCATAAAATGTGAAAATTGTGAAAATGAGTGGCGGTTAAAGGCAAATGAAAGTTTACAACAGAGAAAGCATTTGAATATCAAAGCGATGTAATTTTACCCATCTTTGTTGCTGTCAAATATAACTTTTCTGATGTTCAAAATTCATCAAAATTATAATCAAAATGTGCTGTAATTTTTTTTGTAAAGGGTTAATCTGATAAGATTGAACGTGATTAAGATTTAAGGGAAATGGAAATATACTTTGGAAAATGTCATTATATTCTTTGAATATTGCTAGAGGTTTAATTCAGTTATTAAGAGGTTTCTTTGTTTGTCAAATATGTACAAATATAATATAAATCCCCATAAAAATATTTACTTATTTAAATATATTTTATAGTCATCATATAATTTGCGTTTTGTAGTTTTAAAAAGTGTAGCTTAACATAATTATACTTTTTAAAAATATAGACAATTTACTTTTAAAATGTGACAAATGCATAGATATTTACAAATTTAATCTTTTAAAATAATAAACATTTTATACCCATTTATAATTGTAAATAATATTTTTTTACTACTTAAATAACTTCTATAAATTTTAGTTTTTTCCACTATAATTCTATTGTATTGTATTAAGCAACCATTTTACTAAAAATCACCTGTTCTAAATAACAAATATTAATTATTATCATAAATTGTATATATTATATTCCCTAACATACTTTCCATACGCTAATAAAATAAATAAAAAAAACTAAAAAGCTCTCCTTTCTAAAATCATGCATCCCCATTCGATTTGAATATTGTTCCACCTCATGGCCATGAAATTGCTTTCCGCTTTTGCTAAAAAAAAGAAAACCCAAGGCCAAAGCCGATTCCTAGAGCCGCATCAGGATTCGGGATTCATCTCTTTGGCTGCCGCATATTATCCTGGATTGTTATCAACGTCAAGCGACCCATATAACTGCAGGCCCTCGGGGTCGCAGCCAGAAAAAGAACAGCAAGCCGGGGGGCAAAAATGAACTCAAACGAAAAAAGCACAGAAAAATATAAAAACAAATTTAAAAACGGGAAAGCCTAGACAAAATTGGAAAGTCGAAGCTTAGACACTCTTACGGGTTGATAAATATATTTTTCAATACAATATTTAAGGCTTTTAAACAAAATTTAGAGGCGATCCAAGTTGTGAGCTGTGATAAAAGCCTTGTAAGTTAATGTTTTATAATTTCCATTTATAAAATAAGAAATGGATGACAGCCCTACTTTACTTATACTAAACTTACATATTATTTAGGAACATTTATATTTAAGAATTAAATAGCATAAAATCCTATGATACCCCCAGAAAGAGCATTGAAAAAATTTCAAACTGGCTTCATAAGAGGGTGAGGATTCAGTTCCTAGGTTTGGGGTGCGTTTTCAGACCCGGCGCCTGCAGATAGGAACAATAATTGTATCAAAAGCATATTTTCCATTCTGGTAGAACGAATTTTATGCTTTTTCAATAAACATTAACCGATTTCGGTATTTTTTCATATACGAAATACAAAAAAAAGAAACGAGGAAACACAACACAAGTTATGGCAATGAAAATGTTAAATGGCAAGCAACCGAAAAGTATGCAATCATTCAAGCGTTCATTATTTCATAGACTGAGCACCGAGGGCATACTGTACAGTATACACACTCACCCACCCAATGGCACATTCTGTTGTTCAGTGTGTTTTTTTTTTTTGTTCTGTTTTAGCTGCTTTTTGATCACACAAATATGCAAACAGAGAGGATATTCAGGTCGTGGAGTAGGGCAATCAATGAGTTGGAAATATTTTTCGTTTAACATTTTGCTATTGGCTTTATTTGTTTGAGTCCTGCCAGTTTTTACTGCTCAGCTTTAGCTTTGGGGGTTATTTTCGATGGCAGCTTGTAATTTTACATAAAAATTATTGGAATTTATTGAGGAATTTATGAATTCAGAACTTGTAATTATATTTTGGGGAAGAAGATTTAAATGTAACTTAAGACAATGATCTTTAAGCTTTAAGTATTGGAAAGATGTTGTAATTACTGATTAAAAAATATACAATTATACAATATTTTCAACATTCCCATTAAAGTTAAGAGCTTAAATATCAGCAATCCTTATACCTAATATCACTTGTCATACAGAAGTTAATTTAAGGTCCCTTCTATATATTTGTACTAATTACCAAGCAAATCGTAGACCCTTTTTTTTCTTTCCCAACAAACATAAGCCCATCTTATAGACCCAACCGAGAACATGAAGGTCACATAGATTGGGGAGGCGACAACATTAGCATTAACATGATGTGCCTTGGCCACTTGTTAGACTCAATTAGATTCATTAGGCGAAAATGGCGCAAGTGTCCAATCTAACTTTGACCATTCCCAGGACTCCCACACACAGACACAGAAACAGACACAGACAGAGCTAAGACTTCGTCCTCCGTCGGTCAGCGGAAATAATAAATGTTTTGGCACATTAAATAAATGATTATTACAATGGGGGAGCAAGGACGAACCGGACTTGTGTGCGACTTCTTGATGGGAAATAAAAGCGCAGCAAAAATGTATTTTATTTGCACAGGACATACGCAGACCAAGTTATCTGTCGGAAGAGCAGCAGGAAATAAAAATTATCAACGTGCGAAAATAAAACTCAACTCGATATACGGGTTATATCCGTATATAGAATGTATGTGAAAAAGTTATGATTGCCTTGGTACCCATAAAAACTGATTATGTCACTTGATTAGATGCCATTTTCCCACTCTCACCCCGCCAAGGAATGGCAATCGTATAAAGCGAAATATATTTCGTTTAGTTTATTGTTGCACAAACACATCACTCAAATCGCTGTATTTATGATCTGTCACACTGCCCTCCCCAGTCGTTCATAAATGTATCGAATTTTTCGCTTGCCTCGATTTTCCACCCTCGACTTCACTTGCGGCCCATAATTAAAATAATAATTTTCACGAAAAACTTAAGACCTTGTAATTATAATTGTCAGTTGCCAACCCCGAGAAGATGCTTTTGGGGTCCATGAAGTTCGGGGTTGCTGCTCATTAAACATAATTTTTGTGTAAACAAAAGCGAGTGTAACTTGAGAACAACATCGATGTCGGGTTTCATTTGCTGGCCCACCGTTGAGCTGTGGAGTCTGTATGTGGAATGGGTTGATTTTCTGGGAAAGTCTTTTCCTCTATTACTCTTTTATTTTAAGGAGGCGTTAGAATAGATTTTTTTAGTCACATTTAAAATCTTAATTTACATAGCCTTGAAGCGAGAGGAAAAGTATCCTTGTTAGATAGAAAAGTCTTTTATTTTTGATTAACGTTAAACTTCCTTACTCCTTACTTGTAGTTAACTCTAAACATAAAAACCACAAATGATGTCATCACAAGTATTAAAATAATTCATAAAACCTTTAAATTACAGTCTCATCAAAAGCCTTATTCTTCTGTGACATCGATGCCAACTTAATTGACATGTGGAGGACAACAACTCAATGCCTCGGAACAAGCAACTCATTTGCATGTCAACTAAAAAACAAAAGACCATTAATTAGTGTATAACAGCAGAACAAAAAGAGTCCAAATATGTATATATATGTATTGAGTATATAAAAAACAATTGGCAATTGGCGGGAATGTGAGAGCTATACTGGTTAATTATAATTAACCCTCCAAAGGCAGGAGTCGCATGATGCGACAGAAATACTTAACCGCAAACAACTTGTGTCGTCATCACATCAACGGCTGTTGGCCAATGAAATGAAGTTGGTATTGGGGTCCTTTGCCTATAAGGGTTTTTCGGGATATGGTTCTGTTCAACTGACCGCAAAAATATGTCCGAGTAAATTGAAAAACCAATTTTATTGACCCTCGGGCATTCAAATTGAAAAGCGAAGCGTATTGAAAATGATTACAATGAAATTGAAATTTTATTGGTTTGAAATCGAAAAAGGTTATAGACTGTAATGAAATAAAAAAGAAACGAGAGTTAATCGGAAGGCCTAGTTAAAAATTGTAAAAGGATCGTAATTTAAAGGAAAAGAAAGTTTCCAGTACATAAATTCAACTTTTTAATGATCTTGATTTAGATGTATTTGATATTATAATAACAATATGTTTATGCATGTGTTAAAACACATTAGATTTTGTAAAACTGATATTAGTGATCTTAATAAAATGGAAGATGATCCCTATCACACCTCTTAGCTTGGCGGCATCAGCTGCTGGCATCCCTTGCAGTAGTTCTTGGCATCAAGGCGCTTTGCTTTATTCTTTTGCATCTTCATCAGGACGTAGATCGCACCCATGGACACATAGGTAGCCTTGGCTACCTGCAAGAGCAACTTATACTGTCAAAAGTACTCTAGAATATCAAGGATCTTAAGGATTACTTACATTAGCGCGTCCCCGCAACGTCCGGCTGTTAAAAACATCACTAAATTTAAAGTTTTCTGACATCTTTACAGGATTTCGTCAACAAAGTTGAAAATGAAATCGAGGCAGACCTTGAACACTATAGACAAGGCATGCTACGATACTAAAACGAATGCCTAACAATTAATATGTTATTATTTTTGTAAACATTAATTAATATCATATGTAGGTTTTATTTTATATATTCTAAACCTCAGACTCCACCCATAAAAAAAAAAACATATAACTCTATTTTTATAAACTAATTTAGGGCTTAATTTATATAAATAAATTAAAAATTAATAACTTCCTATGTGAATCTTTATACAAATCGGTTTTGTTATAAATTTTCTTTTTAATTAACATCTTCGTGAATCCTTGCATGATTTAAAAAGTTACAAAATGATACTTCAAATCTCCTGCAATTAAATAAACATAAAATTCTAAAGACTTGGCCAAATATTTTCAATAACCAAAATTGGCTGCAAAATATATATAATACTAGCGACTATGTCTATGTGTGTGTGAAGGACTTTGCAGTGGGGAATGCTTGTGGTCGTTTTAAACAAACCGCAGGTGTTGCATACATTTGCCAGCTTTGCATTAATTATGATGTGTGTCTCGGCGAGGGATACAGAGAACAGAGAAATTGTGAGAAAGACAGTGAGAAAGGGAGAAAGGAGAGAAGGTTTCTGGGGTCCAAGGGGGCGTGGCGGCAAAACTATTTGCCGCACTTGCGACCAAAAGCTGGGAGCTCGTACGTAAAATTGTAGCATACTTATGGGCTAAAGTAATTTTATTGCCGTGCACAGGAAGCTGCAGCGACGCCATTGTCCTGCCAGAATGGAGAAAGACAGAGAGAGAGTGAGAGGGAGAGAGAGCAGAAAAGGGGTTTCCCCGTAGAGCTCCTGGCACATCGTGTGACCCGTAAACTTTACAGTTTCTTTGTTTGGACTTGGCCAACGTGCCGGGTTCCAAGTTTGTTGCCACTCTTATTATTTTAGTTGGGTAGTTTTCGCTAGTTTCGCTGGGTTTCCAGTGGTGCACTTAAAAAAAATTGAGGTAAAGGTGATGCACATACAAGTAAATTAGATAATCCACTTTCAAAAATGTAAGAATCTAAGTTATTGCTTAGTAAATGTTTCCTGCCCTTAGTCTAGAGTTAATCATTAAAATTTATGAATATTTCAGAAACAACTCTATTAAAAACAGCTGTTTCATGTTTTATGTAAACAAAATATTCTTTTTCATTTATAGAACAAGTTCCCTATTTATATTCAAACTTTCTTTATTTCTTTATTTTCATACTCAACAAAATATTTTTTTATTTTCTTTATTCTTTTTCTTTTATATAATAAGTTTAATAAGGTCATTATGAAGTTGTTTTACAACTTTTCTTCTTTTTCCAATTAAAAATAATAATTTAAAAATTTTTCCCAATACTTAATATTTGTTTTATTCAATTTAACAATTATTTTTCTTGAACTGTTTCTTTTTGAACTCCCACAGTGAGTGGATGATGTGGAGATCCTGCGTCCTGGGTATGCGTCCGCACATAAAATGTTATTGCGAAAAACTATTAAATTTCTCCAGAGATGAAACTATGATCAGAAATTTAAATCGATTTATTAAAAGCCGTCGCCAGTTGTTCGTTCAAGTGATTGGAGTTGGTTCCCTTACTTTTCTCCAACAGGAAGGAGCACCAGTGGCTTCCAACTGCGGAAAGGAACATGTGTTGCCGTACAAAAGTTTCTGTGACCGAACAGTGAAAGGGTTTCCACAGTGAGGCTGATACTTGATTGATGGGAAAGGAGTTGATACAGTGGGTTTACTAATAGTAGAAATATAGAAAAATATCATTAAATTATTTTTAAATTCCTTACTTATTTACTAAAGCTTTAAGTTGTACCCTAAGACAAATAACAATACAATTATTACATTATTTTGAGTGACCTAAGTTCCTTGCCTAAGGAATTAAGTATTATTAGAAGTAGTCAAGTAATATTTAGTTACAGGTATTGAGCATTGATTTAATCAAAAACAAAACTCTCATTTATGATTATCTCAACCCACTATTCAAAGTTCTTTACCGGAACCCATATTCCATCCGCATTGGCAGTCATCTCTGGGACAAAACTGGAGAGGAAAAACAAAAGTTACTATGTACACTTAATGTCTAGACAAAGCCTCCAATTACCTTATCCGATTACACGAAGATTTGCCCCACGAAGTGTTGGACGTTGGACTACGAAGCCCAAAAACCGTACCCGTTGCCCCAGAACCCATTGCTGTTTTTTTTTGGGAAAACCCTTGACCCGGCATGCCAGAAACTCTCTTTGGCAGGAAATCTTCATATTACTGTTGTCCCTTTTTTCGGATTCCCCCCCTTTAACCCCTTAGAGCGGAAAAATGTTGAAATAATTTGGGCAAAAGAAACGTTCTCACACCTTTTTGTTTAGGGGGAAAAGGAGGTAAAAAGCACTTAAGTGCCTTGGCCAGGACTCGGGTTTTTAATTGAAGTGCAGTCTAGAGTCCTTGTGTGGGTGTGTCGTTTTTCAAGCAGGTGTAAAGTTAAATCATAAAATGAAATTAAAATAAACCAAACCCAAAGCTGGATGAAGCTGAAGCTGAAGCCAAACGTAATGAAGTACGGAAAAAAAGGAGTATAAAAAGGATTAAGCTTGGGCTAACTCGACATCCCAAAGGGTTTCCGGTTGCCTCCCCTGGTGCCCATAATTAGCTGCAAGTTGGCTAAACAAATTTTTCCAGAAATTTTTCTAAAATTTTTTTGCTGCACATTTTTTGTTAGAACAACAACATTTTGTTATTGAAAAATTCATGAGTCCCAGACTGAGGGCCTAGAAGATGGACACAAGGACTCGCTGGGGGCGTAACAGGGGCGTGGCACGTGTCTTTTACTCTCTCTTCCTTTAAAAGTAGTATTTATGTTATAATAACTTACTTGGTGGGTATAAATTCTTTAATGAAAATATATATATTTTTTTATAATATACTAAATAAGGAAAGAGTGTTTAATTAAACCTGAATACATTCCTGAGAGCTTTCGTTTTCCTTTGCTATTTTTTTACTTATAACTATAAATAACTCCTATAAGTCTGGCTTTAATTTATTGTAACCAAATTATACCCGAACCTCTTCTTAAACCCTTTAACTATCCTTTAAAGCTTACGCCCCTGCCAGTTGTCGACGCAACCGTTTTTGTCATATTACAATATAATTTATTAAAATTCTTATTTGCCAACGCAAAGGACAGCAGCAGGAAGATGTCAGGAGAGATGGCAAGAGTTGGCCAGAAAGAGACCAAAAGGGGTCGCACTCACACACACACATTCACTACAGAAGGAGCACATCCTTTGCTATAAAAACAAAAGCGCCTCGTTAGTGTTGAATTTTTAATAAAAAGCCGCACATGATACTCAGAGAGAAAGAGAGCCAGAAAGTAAATTACAATATTCCTTCTATAATTTGTTATAATGAGGCACATTTTCCTCCACTTTGTTGTGTTATGTGAGTGTAATTGCATTCTGGTGGCCATTAAATAGATAGAAAGTCCGGCCAAGCCTCCCTTTTTCGCATTTGCATATGGAAAACGCAATCAAAAGCCGCCCATAGAGTCAACAAAACCGCTAAGTAAACTCAAACAGAATGAATGGTCAGTCGCTGAAAGGGAAATTTCGGGAGGGAAAGCCCACCTGAAAATCCCGACATTTCATTTCGATGGCCTCGCATTTGTTTGAACTTTAGCCGAATGCACACGCCCCCACATATAAACACATAGCATATATACATATATACATTCACCCGTATAAACACACAACATCCGCCGTCATTCGGTTCCGGTATTCGGTGTTTGTTTTTAAGGTTACGCCTCCGGAATCGGCCAGCGGAATCGGGTGGGTCAACCGACGACAAAACGCAGGGTCAGCATATTGCGCATACGACGGGGGGGATCTGGAAAAAACAAAAGATAACTTTGGCGGAATAAAATAGGGTAAAATATACTCATTTAATTATCAGTAATGAATATTTTTACTCTAACATAATAGTTATACAAAACATTAAGATTTTATGTTGAAGCATTACTCATAGAATTCTAACAGAAATATTTAATATTATACTTATTCTTGTTATTAAAATTCTAGTCAATACCTTAGTTATGAAGGAGCCATTTCCGACCCAATAAATCATATATATTCCTAATCAGCATCAACAGCCGAATAGATCTAGCCATCTCCGGTCAAAAAATAAATTATTTTATTTATTTTGACAATTTTAAAAGGGATTACATCGTTAAAAGTTTCAAAAATTGGGAAAAATTTTAATTTTAAAATTATGTATGCGAATTTGTTAAGCTAATAAAAACTAACATAGGAAAGCTTTCCGAATTGAATCTGTTAAAGTGTTTTTGGCTTAGTTATGAGTTTTTTAAACTTTAATTTGTAGAAAAAATTGTCTTTTAAAAATATAAATAAATAACGATTCAATGAATGCAAATATTTTGTGCTTAGTTTTGATTGATTATTGATATTCCGTTGCAAACTGAAAGGTATATCAACTTTGGCTTTCTTAACATACGTTAAAATATTCTTAATGGTTAAAATATATAAGAGCGTTTTTTGTAAATTAGTATGATATTTAGGAAATTATTTAAATACAAGTTTCAGATGTTTAAAAATAATGAAAAGATGGATGTAAAAAATATACATATCTAGAATATGATTTTAGCTTTAGTATGCCCTTAAAATTAGTCAATAAATTAATTAAAACTACAAATAAATTAAAGAAATAAAATACCAATATCTAAGCAATGAAAACAGTAAAGAACAATTCTTATCTACCGAAATGAACAATTTTTCAATTGTTTTCTTTTCCAAGCCAAAGCACAACAATTTCCCCTACCGAAAAATCTTATAAATCTCTCCAAGAAAATTAGCCAAACAAATGATGCAGAGAGAGAGAGAGGCAAATCGGAAATGCCAGGAACAGGCAATTAAAGAGCAACCAATACAACTCACCCCAAAGGGAAATCCTTAACGAATCCCCATTCCCCAAACCAAACGAAGCAAACGGAAAATTCATTACAAACAAATTAACAAATAAATCAAATTTCAATACGAAAATTTGTTTGCGAAAACAATTTTGAGACGGGTTGTCGAGTTCCTGTAAGTTCGAAGTTCAAATCGCGGGTTTGGGGGGAGGAGAGCTCTGTACAAATCGCATGCCACGCCCCAACGCGGACAGGGAGAAAATGTAGAATCCCATTTGACTGACAGGCGGCAAATCGTCTGAAGCCGAGAGCCGGCGCTCTTGAGAAATCATTTATCTAAATTAATTCCTGTCGTTTACATTTGCCAGGGGATTTTCCGAGGGGTAAGTTCGAGGGATATAAATGCAAACGAAAACAAAAATCAAAGATTAAGACAAACATTCACTACCAAAAGAGTGGGAAAGTGCTGGGATGCTGCGGATGAACTGCCAATTGCCTGGAAGCTAGACAAACTCACGCCTGAAAATTTCCTAACCCACTGATAAATGATATGAATGCGCATTTCTGTCAACATCGCGTCGCGTTAATAACTCATTTTGAAAATTCCACAACAAACCCACACACGAGTATAGAAAAAAAAAACAGCCTACCGAAAAACAATTAAAATTGTTCTTAGACTGAATTCGCAACATTTTCAACCCTTTTCAGAGGGGGGGTTTTCCCCCCACCACGCACCACGGGCGGTTTTCTGTCTGCGGAAAAGTTAGATTCATCAAAATCGCGAGGAAAACGCGGCGCGACTAAGACGCACGCGGTTTTTGACGCTAAGCTCACTGAAAGATGAAAAGTCGTAACGAGAGTAAGAGTTAACCCCTTAGAACTATATATATATCTGTATATTTGTATATAGGAAATCGAGAGCGAGTGCCAGAGAGATTTAAACTTGTTGTTTGAATAATTGGTTCTGTCAAAAGCAGCAATTATAATGCCCGAGTCGCGCTATAAATGATACATCAAATGGAATTTTCAATTACATGTTCAATTCGAAAGCTTAATATTCACATTTACATAAAATAGCTGGAATAACCTGACTAAGAAATTAATATCTTTATATTAGTATGAATGATTGAAATGGTAAAATAATTTAATGAATGTTAAAAAGAATTTATTTATATATAATTAAGAAGTAAAGCTTTAGAGATTTTTCCAAAGTAAACTTGCTTTAAAAATTATACAAGCTTTCTGTACTAAAACTATTTTTAGTTTAGTATATTATTTGACTTTAATATTTAACATAATTCATTTGTATTTATTAGAAACGGAAAAGGGATTTTGCAAACATTTCGGTTTATAATTCATAATATTATATAATTTGTCTTAATTAACAAGGAAAGCTATTGTTATTTTCAAAAGAATTTATTTATTTATTAAGTTTTATTCTAACGTTTAAGCTATAAACTACTGTGCCTCACAAATCATAGGAACTTTGTGTACTAAAATTAATATTCTGTTAGTTAAGTACATTATTTGGCGTTAATAGACTCTGAAAACTCTGTAAATGTTTATAAAATAATCAATCAACTCCCTTGAAAATGCTTTGATGCGGCGGCTCAAGTAAAACATTATTAACAAATTCTGGTGATTTTCTGGCATAGGCCACCACCAACTTATAGGGTGATAAGAACTTTTGATCCTGATTGCTTTCACCTTGCTGCAAATTCATTGAAATGACAATTTCTATGAAATCATCTAGGAAATCTTCATGTAAAGTTGAAGGCATGCGCTCCAGAAAAGGACAAATGGCTTTAACGTTATCTGGAAATAAAAAATATATTTTTTATTAAATTATTTATATATTTTATTTATATATTTATATATAATTTCCAAGTAATTAACTCACCCTTTAGGGTCCTCACACCTTCATAGACAAACACTTCATTGCGTATTTCCACATTGTGATGAATGAAACCCACTTCATTGAGTAACTGACTGAATTCCTCGCCAGGATTCAAACTATAGTGCAGTGGCGATATAAATTGCTCCACATCCTGCATGTAGCTCGACCATTTCTCTTTTGTTTTAAGGATTTTGTATACCTCGTAAACCGGATTGGAGGCCAGAAAGGCCAAAAGGCAATCACCGCCTTCGGGTCGCAGAAGATTGTAAATATTGCCCAGGGCTCCCTTCAAGTTCTGCACCCAATGAAGGCAGTAAAACGAAGTGACATGATCGAATCTTCCTCTCAACTCCTGTGGCAGACTTTCACAGCCAATGTCCAGGACCTGGAACCTGGTCCGCTCCTCTCGCTGATAATGCTTACTGGCATAGCCCACCATCTGGCTGGATATATCAGTGCCCACCAATTGGCCACGACTCGGCAGCAGGGGTTTCACAAAGTCCATGAGCACATTACCAGATCCAGAGCCCACATCCAGGAGCGTGTCCTCGCCATCGGTTCTCCACTGTAGCGTAGATGCAAACTCATCCAGTATCAGCTTGGCATCGTGCCTTTGCACCTGGTTGGCGTGCTGATATAGAGAGGCCTGATTCATCTCGGCGACTGATCGACAGCTTAGCCGATCTCCAGCTTTATATAGATATACGCCAGACCAGCCATCGTGGCGTCATTTACAGATTCTAATTTCCTCTCAACAGAAACAAAAAATATTTATACCTCTCACTCACTCACAACAGCTGATGACGTCGAGGTAATTTTGTATTATTTATTTTTAAAGCTTTGTAATTTTATTGGTTCCGTTAAGGGAGAAGCTGGGGAAAAAAATGTGAGCGAGCGACTGAGAAATATAGAAACTGTTGTTGACGCTCAAAATACACTAGTCTACAAAAGTTTTAGAGTTATTAAAATATATTTCTTCATTATTTCATAAAACATTGATGTCATTTTTAAAAGGTTTAAATGAAAACATTGTTATAGAAAACACAGAAACCTTGTACTTATTTATTTAGGTATATTTATTCAGCACTTCTTATAAAACAAATATTAATTTAATCTTTTCGGATTATGTATATGTATATTACGTATGTATGTATATTAAGTATATATTATTATTATTAATATATGTTTATGATATTATATTTAATGTTATTTTAATTAAATATATTTTTAATGTATTATTATGCACTATTTTTATACACTAAAGTCATCAAATAGTCTTCCAACCGTTTGGAATAAATATTAATAATAAATTTCTATTTAAAAATTTTAGATGGAGTAGCTAAAACTATTAATTTAGTTTTTAAAAATTATTTATAATATTATACGATAATTTTTGATTAAGATTTTATAATATTAACTAAAATGTAGGCATTTTATTCGTTCTTATAATTCTACTTATTAACTATATAAACTTTTAAGTAATTTCAAGTTGAGTTTAAATTGCACACATAGAATTCTTTAAAGTTGTTGAATATTTCAATGCATTTATTAAACGCGTAATAATAACTTTTATATTCTTTTTAGAAAACTTCTTAAATAATATTGTCAATTTTTTCTTAATTAGTTAGCTCAAAAAATATATTTTTAATTTATTTAACAATCCTTAAGAAAGCCTCCCATTATCGTCACATATCTCGTTCATAAGAAAGCTCAAGTTCTAGGTCAATAGAGTTAGCTAATGCTTCCTTCATACAATTACGACTTGAAGGTACGTAACCAGGCATTGAAATGCAAATCCCAATTGAACTTGAGAAAACCCCTGGAAGTGAATTCCTCGTGATATTAACATACTTTTTTATGAATAGTGTACCAGCCTCCAATGGAACAATGAGAAATCCAAGCACAGCAAACTGAATGAGAATGCCCGAAAAATAAATACTCACAATTATTTAAGGGGTTCACCCGAAAGTGCAGAAGTGAAATATTTTTGGGAGTGCATTCAACCCAACATTCAACCAAAAAAAATTATATATAAAGAAATTAAAGTTAGTTCAACGACCTACCCCAAGAATGACTAAAAATAGTGTGTGCAGGAAGGGGAAATCTATTCTTAAAGCGGAATTACCAATAATTATTTATGGAATTATAAATAGCCATTGGTAAAAATGATGAAAAGTACTTATATTTGGATGGAGTGGCAAGCAGAGTTCACCCTTTCGAGTTTGTCTGATATCATTTCAGTTCGGGGCATATAAATTCATTAAAAACATTCCATTTAGCTGCAAATTACATTTGTGTAATTGCTGTCAGGCCCAGAGAGAGTGAACGTAGCTCATGATATTTCAAATATTTCACATATGAGCAGAAGCCGTTTGATGTCCTGGGATATATACAACTCTACCTCGACACAGCATCCATATATTCATATATATAAATTCATTTGCCAAAAGTGACATCAAAAGCCCTTGCCGGCATTTCTGTTTCTGGCCTAATGTGTGTGGGCGTTACGGCTGGTTAATTGCATTTGTCGCAGACTCTTTTCAGCAAAAAGGGGTTTATTCGGCTTGCAATTACCAAAAGCTGTCGATTGGCTCGAGCTGTCACAGAGCCACGGAAATCAATTAAATCAAGGACGAACTGAAGCGAACAGAGAGAGAGAGAGCTTCAGGATTTAGGATGACAGCTGGGAGTTGAGTTTTCTTCCGGCTAAGAGGGAATTTTAATGCATTTATCAAACATAACTCAATTATTTTGCCAGAGAGATGTTAGATATTTGTGGTAAGAAGAGGCTTAAGTCCTGATTGTTGTCTTCAAGAAATTTATTTCAGAGTCTTATAGGAGAAGACAAAAGTCCATTAAGAAAGTAGAGCAGGGCATTTAAAACTTTATATAATGGAATATATATACCCTTGCAGGGTATTATAATCTCAGTCATAAGTTTGCAACCCTGTGAAGGAGTTATATCCGAACATACATAATAACATACATACATAATATCAATGAACACTAAGTAACTATGATTAGTAATTAGGTATGATAGGTAAGTATCTATGGCCAGTAAATAACTATGATCGGTAAGTATCAATGAACAATAGGTAACTATGATCAATAAGTAACTATAATAAGTAAACAACAATGATCTGTAATTAACTATGAACATTAATTAACTATGACCAGTTAGTATCTATGAACACTAATAAACAATGACTTGCAACTTTTGTAACAACACATTTCTTAGACTTGGCCGGCAGCAGTCACTTCGTTCCGGGGATGTTAGAACCAGTTGGGAATCATATACACAGATGTGGTAGATGTGTTTTGAAACAAATTTAAGAGAAAGCTATTTGAATAAAACTATGAAGTTATTCTTCTATATAATTTTATTAGTATATAAATCGGAGCAAGCCAAATCGGTGGACTATATATATACATATATATACCTGAAATAGGAACAATCGGACGATTTAAGGAACTTTGATCAGTAATTAACTATGAGAGGTAAATAACTTAGAGTAGTAAGTAACTCTGAACAGTAAGTATCAATGAACATTAAGTAACTATAATCAGTAAGTAGCTATGGTCACTTAATAACTATGATCAGTGATTAACTCTGAGCAGTAAGTATCTATGACCAGTAAGTATGTGTGATCAGTTACTCACTTTGAACACTAATAAACAATGACTTGCAACTTTTGTAACACAACACATTTCTAAGACTTGGCCGGCAGCAGTCACTTCGTTCCGGGGATGTTAGAACGAGTTGGGAATCATATACACAGATGTGGTAGATGTGTTTTGAAACATATTTAAGAGAAAGCTATTTGAATAAAACTATGAAGTTATTCTTCTATATAATTTTATTACTACATAAATCGGAGCAAGCCAGATCGGGGGACTATATATATACATATATATACCTGAAATAGGAACAATCGGACGATTTAAGGAACTTTGATCAGTAATTAACTATGAAAGGTAAATAACTTAGAGTAGTAAGTAACTCTGAACAGTAAGTATCAATGAACATTAAGTAACTATTATCAGTAAGTAGCTATGGGCACTTAATAACTATGATCAGTGATTAACTCTGAACAGTAAGTATCTATGACCAGTAAGTATCTATGACCACTAAGTATGTATGATCAGTTACTCACTTTGAACACTAATAAACAATGACTTGCAACTTTTGTAACACAACACATTTCTAAGACTTGGCCGTCAGCAGTAACTTCGTTCCGGGGATGTTAGAACGAGTTGGGAATCATATACACAGATGTGCGAGATGTGTTTTGGAACATATTTAAGAGGAAGCTATTTGAATAAAACTATGAAGTTATTCTTCTATATAATTTTATTACTATATAAATCGGAGCAAGCCAGATCGGGGGACTATATATATACATATATATACCTGAAATAGGAACAATCGGACGATTTAAGGAACTTTGATCAGTAATTAACTATGAGCGGTAAATAACTAAGAGTAGTATATAACTCTGAACAGTAAGTATCAATGAACATTAAGTAACTATAATCAGTAGGTAGCTATGGTCAGTTAATAACTATGATCAGTGATTAACTCTGAACAGTAAGTATCTATGACCAATAAGTATGTGTGATCAATTACTCCCTTTGAACACTAATAAACAATGACTTGCAACTTTTGTAACACAACACATTTCTAAGAAGTGGCCGGCAGCAGTCACTTCGTTCCGGGGATGTTAGAACCTGTTGGGAATCATATACACAGATGTACAAGATTTGTTTTGGAACATATTTAAAAGGAAGCTATTTGATTAAAGCTATGAAGTTATTCTTCTATATAATTTTATTAGTATATAAATCGGAGCAAGCCAGATCGGGGGACTATATATATACATATATATACCTGAAATAGGAACAATCGGACGATTTAAGGAACTTTGATCAGTAATTAACTATGAAAGGTAAATAACTTAGAGTAGTAAGTAACTCTGAACAGTAAGTATCAATGAACATTAAGTAACTATAATCAGTAAGTAGCTATGGGCACTTAATAACTATGATCAGTGATTAACTCTGAACAGTAAGTATCTATGACCAGTAAGTATCTATGACCACTAAGTATGTATGATCAGTTACTCACTTTGAACACTAATAAACAATGACTTGCAACTTTTGTAACACAACACATTTCTAAGACTTGGCCGGCAGCAGTCACTTCGTTCCGGGGATGTTAGAACGAGTTGGGAATCATATGCACAGATGTGCGAGATGTGTTTTGGAACATATTTAAGAGGAAGCTATTTGAATAAAACTATGAAGTTATTCTTCTATATAATTTTATTACTATATAAATCGGAGCAAGCCAGATCGGGGGACTATATATATACATATATATACCTGAAATAGGAACAATCGGACGATTTAAGGAACTTTGATCAGTAATTAACTATGAGCGGTAAATAACTAAGAGTAGTAAGTAACTCTGAACAGTAAGTATCAATGAACATTAAGTAACTATTATCAGTAAGTAGCTATGGGCACTTAATAACTATGATCAGTGATTAACTCTGAACAGTAAGTATCTATGACCACTAAGTATGTATGATCAGTTACTCCCTTTGAACACTAATAAACAATGACTTGCAACTTTTGTAACACAACACATTTCTAAGACTTGGCCGGCAGCAGTCACTTCGTTCCGGGGATGTTAGAACGAGTTGGGAATCATATGCACAGATGTGCGAGATGTGTTTTGGAACATATTTAAGAGGAAGCTATTTGAATAAAACTATGAAGTTATTCTTCTATATAATTTTATTACTATATAAATCGGAGCAAGCCAGATCGGGGGACTATATATATACATATATATACCTGAAATAGGAACAATCGGACGATTTAAGGAACTTTGATCAGTAATTAACTATGAAAGGTAAATAACTTAGAGTAGTAAGTAACTCTGAACAGTAAGTATCAATGAACATTAAGTAACTATAATCAGTAAGTAGCTATGGGCACTTAATAACTATGATCAGTGATTAACTCTGAACAGTAAGTATCTATGACCAGTAAGTATCTATGACCACTAAGTATGTATGATCAGTTACTCACTTTGAACACTAATAAACAATGACTTGCAACTTTTGTAACACAACACATTTTTAAGACTTGGCCGGCAGCAGTCACTTCGTTCCGGGGATGTTAGAAAGAGTTGGGAATCATATGCACAGATGTGCGAGATGTGTTTTGGAAAATATTTAAGAGGAAGCTATTTGAATAAAACTATAAAGTTATTCTTCTATATAATTTTATTAGTATATAAATCGGAGCAAGCCAGATCGGGGGACTATATATATACATATATATACCTGAAATAGGAACAATCGGACGATTTAAAGAACTATGATCAGTAATTAACTACGAGAGATAAATAACTAAGAGCAGTAAGTAACTCTGAACAGTAAGTTTCAATGAACATTAAGTAACTATAATCAGTAAGTAGCTATGGTCAGTTAATAACTATGATCAGTGATTAACTCTGAACAGTAAGTATCTATGACCAGTAAGTATCTATGACCACTAAGTATGTATGATCAGTTACTCCCTTTGAACACCAATAAACAATGACTTGCAACTTTTGTAACACAACACATTTCTAAGACTTGGCCGGCAGCAGTCACTTCGTTCCGGGGATGTTAGAACGAGTTGGGAATCATATGCACAGATGTGCGAGATGTGTTTTGGAACATATTTAAGAGGAAGCTATTTGAATAAAACTATGAAGTTATTCTTCTATATAATTTTATTACTATATAAATCGGAGCAAGCCAGATCGGGGGACTATATATATACATATATATACCTGAAATAGGAACAATCGGACGATTTAAGGAACTATGATCAGTAATTAACTATGAGAGATAAATAACTAAGAGTAGTAAGTAACTCTGAACAGTAAGTTTCAATGAACATTAAGTAACTATAATCAGTAAGTAGCTATGGGCACTTAATAACTATGATCAGTGATTAACTCTGAACAGTAAGTATCTATGACCAGTAAGTATCTATGACCACTAAGTATGTATGATCAGTTACTCACTTTGAACACCAATAAACAATGACTTGCAACTTTTGTAACACAACACATTTTTAAGACTTGGCCGGCAGCAGTCACTTCGTTCCGGGGATGTTAGAACGAGTTGGGAATCATATGGATGTGCGAGATGTGTTTTGGAAAATATTTAAGAGGAAGCTATTTGAATAAAACTATAAAGTTATTCTTCTATATAATTTTATTACTATATAAATCGGAGCAAGCCAGATCGGGGGACTATATATATACATATATATACCTGAAATAGGAACAATCGGACGATTTAAAGAACTATGATCAGTAATTAACTACGAGAGATAAATAACTAAGAGCAGTAAGTAACTCTGAACAGTAAGTTTCAATGAACATTAAGTAACTATAATCAGTAAGTAGCTATGGTCAGTTAATAACTATGATCAGTGATTAACTCTGAACAGTAAGTATCTATGACCAGTAAGTATCTATGACCACTAAGTATGTATGATCAGTTACTCCCTTTGAACACCAATAAACAATGACTTGCAACTTTTGTAACACAACACATTTTTAAGACTTGGCCGGCAGCAGTCACTTCGTTCCGGGGATGTTAGAACGAGTTGGGAATCATATGTACGAGATGGGTTTTGGAACATATTTAAAACTGTAAAGTTATTCTTCTATATAATTTTATTAGTATATAAATCGGAGCAAGCCAGATCGGGGGACTATATATATACATATATATACCTGAAATAGGAACAATCGGACGATTTAAAGAACTATGATCAGTAATTAACTACGAGAGATAAATAACTAAGAGCAGTAAGTAACTCTGAACAGTAAGTTTCAATGAACATTAAGTAACTATAATCAGTAAGTAGCTATGGTCAGTTAATAACTATGATCAGTGATTAACTCTGAACAGTAAGTATCTATGACCAGTAAGTATCTATGACCACTAAGTATGTATGATCAGTTACTCACTTTGAACACTAATAAACAATGACTTGCAACTTTTGTAACACAACACATTTCTGAGACTTGGCCGGCAGCTGTCACTTTGTTCCGGGGATGTTAGAACGAGTTGGGAATCATATGCACAGATGCGCGAAATTGGTTTTAAAACAATTTTAAGACCAAGCTAGTTTGAATAAAACTTTGGAGTTATTCTTCTATATAATTTTACTGGTATATAAGTCGGAGCATGGCGAATCGGTTGACTATACATATACATAAATATATAGCTGCCATAGGAAAGATCGCCAAAATTTCTGAAAAAAATATTATAACTTTCATATATATTATAATTTTCATCAAACTTCATATATAGCCATTATATATTAATTTTGGATTTTGTGTAAAATTTTATGAAAATTGGACTTTTATATTATAGCTTTCTTTCTTGTTTTAAATGAAATTTATAAATATGAATTTAAAGACACTCTTAATAAAAGATTTATGATTTGAATATTCTATTTTATACTAAAAAATTAATGAAGAATCCATAACTCTACCATATCTTCTAATGTGTATAAAGTATACCGTCCCTTAAACCGATTAATTCCCGTTGTCTGTCACATTTACTCTAGTACTCCACTAATCCAGAGCCAATTAAATCCCCCCTTGACCACTTTTTAAACAATTTCCGCCCCATCTCCTTCCATGCTAAACAATAGAAGAAAAAGCTAAAAGCTAAAGTAAACAGTACCTCATAGTTTTATGTGATTTCTAATGGATTCAGGAACACTTATAAGCCAACCCATCACCCGCTAAACAACCCTTGGCAACTCCTTCCCCTGGAATTCATTCGCACACACTTGAGAACTATTTAAAGTTTATCTAACTGAACAGTAGACTATAGAAGCCTGTTCTGGTTATTTGTTCGTGTTTCAGGGGGGATGGTATACAGTCGAAGCAACAAAAACTTTTGCATATGTTTAAATAACAAAAATAACAAACAAAAAGTAGAAAGGAAATCTTATTGGTAGGAGGAAAGGGTTGAGATTGGGAGTTTGGTTCCTCACGAATTCTTCACGGGTGGGGAAATGAGTTTTTAATGTCCCAAAGGGGAATACGTCGAGAGCACAAAATATGTGTTCGAATACGCTGAAAGAAAAGGTGTTAATTAATTAATTAATTAAAAGGGAGAATAATCTATTATGTATTTATGGACTGTTATATTTTCTCAAGGACTTTGTTATTTTTGCAATGTCTTTGTGTTTTAATAGTAATTTAAGCACTAATACAATTTTTATATTGGATAGAATGAAAATAGGAATCCTTAAACCTTTTCAAATTATATTTTCTAAAATTATTAAAATAAAAATATTTATTTCAAGACTTTAAGTTTATTATGAAACCGTTGAAGCTTGAAATGATGATAAATGATATTGAATAATTAGTAGTTTGTATGTATTTATAGTTATACTATATTTATTTATAATTTGTTACATTTTTTTTTATTATAGTTCTATTATTTCTATTATTTATCATATACACATTTTTTTCCAGTGCATTTACTCTGTACTATGAGCGGACAAGGCAGATTTAAAATACAAAGTAAACGGCGATTTGTTGTTATTGATTAGAGCGGACAGACCCAGACAAACATATGAGCTTCATCCTTTTGGCTTCATCTTCTCAGTTTTCCTGAAAATCCAAGGATGGGGTATCCTTGCTGTTTCCCAAGACGACGATGCCCGCAAACTTGATGAGTATTTAAAAGTTTTCCATTGTGTGTTTGATGAATATTTAATTAAGCATAAAAGGAGCAGAGCAAGAAAAGGGAAAAACTTTGGCAAAGGGTTGCTACACTGTTTCGTTCTGTATTTTGTTTTTGTTTTTTTTTTTTTTGCGTTGCTTCCTTTTCTCTTTACCCCCCCCCCCCCCCTAAAAAAAAGAAAACACATCCTTTTCCATTTTCCCAGCATTGTGTGGCGAGCTTAGAGAGTGCAAAAGAATAAAACAAAATCAATTAACGCTTCTTGGTTCCGTTTCTTGCTTTTAGCTGGTTGTTCATTTTTGTTAATACTCTTTCAAGAAAGTAAGGTCTCTAGGATAAGAAGGAATAAAAATATTATTTTGAAATATAAATATAAAATATATATATCAGTAATCCTGAGAATATGCCGCTCTGAATATTTAACCAATTTAAAAAGTGCAAGTACAAGCTAGTTGCACAGTCTCTAGAATATTTTTATACCCTTGCAGGGTATTATAATTTTAGTCAGAAGTTTGCAACGCAGTGAAGGAGGCACCTCCGACTATATAAAGTATATATATTCTTGATCAGGATCAACAGCCGAGTCGATCTAGCCATGTCCGTCTGTCCGTCTGTCCGTTTCTACGCAAACTAGTCTCTCAGTTTTGAAGCTATCTAAATGAAACTTTGCAGTTAGTCTTCTATATACTCTCACTCGTATATATGTCGGAACGGGCCGGATCGGACGACTATATCATATAGCTGTCATAGGAATGATCGGAAAAGTTTTACAAAAAAAATTATAAAATTTTTAGTTTTCAACAGAATTTAATCAAATTTAAAATATAGCCATTTTATATTATTCTAAAATTTTGTGTAAAATTTTATGAAAATCTGATTACTATATCATATAGCTCCCATAGGAACGATCGAGAAATTAATACAATTAAATTTATAACTTTTTTAGTTTTCAGCTGATTTTCATCAAATTTGAGGTATAGCCATTTTATATAAGTCTTAAATTTTGTGGCAAATTTCATAAAAATCGGACGACTATATCATATAGGTGCCATACAAACGATCATTTGATGTAGAGGAAAAATGTAAATCTGTGGATGTAAAACTGCAAATATAATATGTATAGGTGAATGAAATAAAAGCAGGTATTACTTCATTGTTTTTTAACACAAATATATATAATTTATATTGTATGGATTCCTATTCATAGAAGTTCTATCTGCAAGGGTATATAAACTTCGGCGTGCCGAAGTTAGCTTCCTTTCTTGTTTGTTATATTTTTAAAGTGTAAATATTAAGGAATGTGACTTAATGGAATATTTAAACAAATTTATAAATTAAATAATGTTATTTGAAAATACATTAAGTTATACCTCTTTACCTTTTATCGTAATTAAATAAAAATAATATTTTTTTACTATTCAAAAACAAAACATCGGAATGATCATTCAATACCCTTATTTTCTATTAATAATTCCTGACATTTCCCTGAATTATTTTTAGAGTATCAAAAGGTTTCCCTAATGCTTTATCTTTTTCTGTTCACCCACAGTTTTGTATTGTTTTTATTATATAAGTATTTTACAAGTTGTAAGCAAAAGGCCAGGTTCAAAAGAGCAGCGAAAATAATTAAATAGTAAAGAAGGCAGGCCGCCAAAGAAGCCCCCCTGACTTTCTTCTACGAAAAACCAAACCCACTCAACCCTTTGTTCCCCCCCCCCCTCTTTTTTTCTTCATTTTCTTATAATTTTTTGTTTTCCCAGGGAATTGGGGGAGAGAAGTGTGGGGTGGTCTCAAAGAAGCCCACAAATAGCCAAAAGCTAGCGAGTGTTGATGGCAGCTACCAAAAAAAAAGAAGAAGAAAAACCCCCCTATACCGCTCCACGCCCACATTATATATATGCATATTCCTCTTCTTATATTAATTTGTTTTCTTTTTTTCGATTTTTGCGGGCGTTGGGAAAATTAATTAAAAATTAAATGAATGAACGAACGAACGCTGGGATAATGAGCCCCTAAGCTGATTTTGCGCTTAAAAGTATGCAATGGGAAAAAATTGTCGAGCTGCCGGAGCATGGCATTCAATAACAATTCCCACCCCCAAATGGAAAATACACCCCCTCAGACCCTCTCAACCCACCTGATATACAGGTATTCCGCCCAGCAACAAAGAAACGAAAAACTTGCAATTTTTTGTCGCATTTTTTTTTTGTTTTATTTTGCTGTTTATATTTTATTTTCGTTTAATATCGACAAAGCGCCAGCGAAAAAGAAATAAGGGAAACGCGGGAGGGGAAGGGGATTGGCAGCAGTGGAAAAAAAGAGCAAACGAGAAAAATTGTGAAAATTTTCTTTAACGTAACAAAATATTTTTATAAAATAATCAAGTTTTCCTTTTGCTCTGTTTTGTTTGCTGCAAATTATTTTTAGCTTTATGGAAGCGGGCAACCGAGGGAGAGCTGCAGGTCCGTTTTATGTGTTCTCAGGGTGTAAATTAAAATTGTCCGCATTTCACGTCTTTTTTTATTTTGTATAATGAGACAATGAGTAGAGGAAGGGGATGGGAAACTCAATATTGAAAGACAGAAACAAAAAAGAAATTAATTAATAATGGCAAAAAATATTTCAATGGAAACTGAGAGAGAAATCGATGATCAAAAGAAATAAGTTTCGGAGGTTGATGAGATAAAAGAGAAGTTGGTAATAATATCTCTGAAGAATAATATTAATTACATTATGGATTAATAAATTATATAAATATATGATTATTTAACAAAAGTTTATAAATAATATTATTGAGTGAATATTTTAGAAGTAGTTTAATAAATAGAATTTACATTAAACACTTTAAACTAACAGAGCATCAGAAAGCATTTAAATGCGATGCAATAAGTACGAGTATTTAACTGAAAGCTAAATGTTTACTGATTAAATACAGTATTTAATATATTTTAAATAAAATTTGAAATTACTCTCAACCTAAACAGTATTCTTATTATTACTTAATTATTATTATTATTAAAACTATATTCCTGACACTTTCTATATATAAAATCAACTTCATTTCTTCCGACTTCTTCCTTGGTCATAAACTTTGGTTTCAATTACGAATTAGCTTTGTCTTAGGGCATGACCTTTCCCCTCTGAAGACTGAAAGTCAAATTCATGAGAAAACCAACCCCTAAACCACAAAACATTCTTGCTTTCCTCTGGACAACAATAAAGCAGAGGGGAGAAAACACTATCAAAAGTCAATTACAATGCAATTATTGTATCCCCTGCTCCTCCCTGTTTTTATGGCAGTTCAAAAACCAGAAAACATTTACAAAAGCCATTGAAAACTTTAATTGAAAATATCAAATTATTTTCGAGTTAGCGTCAGCACAAAAAAAGCCCAAGACGGAGTTCAATATGGTTGAAAGACAAGGAATAAAGGCAAACCTGATTTACATATAGACCCGATAAAATACTGCCAAGAAGGTATATGTATATAACATTAATTACGTAGCCAGATTTTTAGTGGCAACAACTTTTGTCAAGGGAAAGAAGAAACAAAGTTAAGTTTGCCACAGAGTCAAGAGTCAGGGCCAAATTGTAATGAGTTGGCATTTTCTGAAATATTCTCGGAGACACAAAATCTTCTCATCCTTTTTGTAAGCAAAGCAAGGATGAGTTACCCCCTACCTTGGCCTCACTGAAATATCTCGTTGTAAAGTAGCTGAAATGACATTAAAAAGGCAAAACCATGCAGAAAGGACACATCCTTATGGACACTAACCAGCCAGAAGGAAAACACACACCACACCAAACACACTCCACACATGAGGTTAAGCCCAAGCTGGGGATAATTCTTCTACAACCCCCTTCTCCACCCCATCGTTTCATAGTTTACAATCTTATTATCTTGGCTTGGCATCTCAAATCCCACACACACACACTCGCACACACAATTTCCTAAGGCAATTAAAAATCTTCACACTGTCGTCGATGTCCTTTTCCGGCTTTCCTCCTTTTTCGGCTGCTTTGTTGTCCCCTCGTTTGCCCAAACTTGATTTTGTTTATTAAACATATTTTGCATAAAATTCACTTTATTTGCAGTTTATTTCATAAGAAAATTATAAGGTCCTTCTTGCTAACACCCCACACTCCTTAGAAGTGCGCCACGCTTATAGTTTTTCCTCTGGGGCTAGAGGTTTTTTTAGAGGGGGAGCAAAAAAGGAGAAAGGATCTAGTGTACCTTATTCTTTGATTATGTTTGATCACGTTTTGTTGAAAAGTTTATTTGCTGGTGGGAGTGGTATTGTTTGGCTGGGATTTCTGTGGGTTTTTTAGAGACTGGGATTTAAAAATGTACTAGAAGTATGTACATATGTAGTTGTAGAAGAGCTGTATAATCTTTTATCCATGAACTTCATAATAATAATTATAATTTATTACTTTAATTATTATAATAACTCTAAAAAATACTTAGTATGCATGTATGTATGATATTCTTTATGTGAAACATAGTTTAAGTCAGAAGTTTGCAAAGCAGTGAAGGAATCATTTCCGACCAAAGAAAATATATAAAGTAGATAAAGTATATACATTCTTGATCAGCATAAACATTTGAGTCGATATGGCCATGTCCGGCGTCTGTCCATCTGTCCGTTTTTACGTACACTAGTCTCTCAGTTTTTAAGCTATCTGAAAGTTACTTTGCAGTAGTATTCTATATAATCGCAGTTATATATATGTCGGAACGGGATGGATCGAGGGAGTATATCATATAGCTACCATAGGATGGATCGGAAATATTTCAAACCAAACATATTTTAATATATTTTCTGTCCCTCGCTCTCTCTTTCTCTTGCTCTCTATCCCTAGAGGTATCCCTTTCTCTCTATCTGTCTCTGCCACCTATGCATAGCTATGGAGGTCTCTGTTACTCTCTTGCTCTCACATTCTCTGTTCTCTTTACTCGGAGACTATAAATACCAGTCATAGCCGTTGCGCTACCTCATTCTGTCCGCGGTCTTCCCCCTGTTAACATCTATAGTGATCGTGGTAGTGATAGTGATTGCCCTTCAACACCAAATATATAACCTGGCTAATTATATTATATTGTATTATATTATATTATATTATATTATATTATATTATATTATATTATATTATATTATATTATATTATATTATATTATATTATATTATATTATATTATATTATATTATATTATATTATATTATATTATATTATATTATATTATTTTATATTATATTATATTATATTATTTTATTTTAATTTACAGTGATACATCAATTTGTATTAAAGATACACACATGTACTCAAAGTTAAGAGCCTAACTTAATTCTTATTTATTTATCAATACTGATTTCTTTACCCTGTAGTTTCAAAATTGACCCTGACTTTGGCGCCGACTTTTGCTACATATCTGTTAAGCAAATATTTTTAAATACATTCCTATATATTCTATCATTTTATTAAGCTTTATATTTTCTTAAGTAAATTAACTCCCATATATTTATCTCCTTAATCCCATCACCTCCCCCGATATTCTCAAATTCCCTCATTGTCCCCGCACCCATCACCATCATTTCACGCTTTTCTTATCTAACACATTCACTTCAACATATTCTCCCCGTTGATTCCAGCCACACCAGAAAACCCAAATGCAGTCACACATGAAAATCCCATAAAAACTGACAATAATAAGCCACATATCATCATTTCACTCTCCTCACACATATGCCCAGAGCGTACGTTCCACTCGATAAGGAGTTCACCAAAGCCTGCAAATCAACCAGAAATCAAAAGCTATTCCCCAGCCATGGCCATTGCCACCCTTCCAAAACCAAAATCCAAACAACAACAACAAAAAATGAAACCGAATGAAGAAGAAAATCCCATAAAAAACAGTTCAATGATATAGAAAAATAGATAAAGAAAAATTTGCAAAAATAACAACAATGCTGAGGAGCAGGGAAAACGGAAAATGGCAAGGGAAATGGCAAATGGAAAACGCGTGGCAGCGAATCAACTTTAAACTAAGCCGCACAAGGCACTTGAGAATCACAAAAAAAAATTGGAAGGGCACTCGGATCTCCGTGGTGTTGTCAAGTGAATAATGGGACAAATCCGGAGAGTAAATATGACACGTTGCAAAATGGCATTCGATGATAAAAAAAAAAAACAGAAATCCTTAAGAAGCACTCGGAAATAAAATTTGAAAGTGCACAAAGAAAATGTGTTAATGTTTAACAAAAATATAAATATATTTTAGTAGCTTATTATTAATATATTTGCCGAAAAACTCCATAAGGTTATGGCCTATCTTAGCAAAATTAGCATTCTAGTTTTATAAACGTATTAATCATTTCTGCTTAATAGATTTTTGTTTGCTTTTAAATTATAGTTAAAAAGCAGATAAAAAAGACCACAACTTAAAAATTAATATCCATAAACTTGGAAATAAATAAGTCTTAGTTATGCAATTTTTTTTAATTAGTTAAAACAACTTTACAAATAAATATAGACGAAAATATATACAAGAAATTTCTTACTGGGTTCCTAATATTTAAAAAAAAAATTTAACTTAAAAATTATTTTTATATTGCATTTAAAATCGAATTTCCTGTTTTTGTTATTATTTTTCATTATTATTTTTAGAAGTGCATGCAACACATAAACGCCCCACATCTCGAAGGTTGGATGTCACTGACAGACGCACATCCTTCGGAAAAGGTGTTTTGACAGGGCGTCAGGCCAAGTCAGAAGTGCAGACACAACAACAACAAAAAAAGAAACAACAAACCAGGAGCAGTGGCAACAAGGGGTTAATATTTACGCCATACCCTTGCCATGGCGTATCAATAAAATGATCGCTCCGCTGGGCATACGAAATGTTGGTTTGATAAGCCAGCGTGAAGAAGGGAGAACACTTAAAAAAATATCTAATAATATTTTTAAATTTTATCCCTTAAAAATGATGTATAAATTGAATCAGTAATATACAAAAATGTAGTAATAAAGGCATTACTTGTATATTAAATGTTATAATATCCAAAAAAATATATTAATATACATTTTACTAATAATTTTATTTATGATTCACTTATACCTTACAAAGTAAATTACTTACATTTCCACAACTTCCTGCTAATTTTCTCTCAGTACCCTCCGATTTTCTGGGGTAGACCTTTCCACCCACTGAAGTTAATACAAATATTACTTATTTTTATGCTGAAAGCAAAAAGTGCAAACCAAATGTGGCATAAACATTACATTTGGGCTTCCATTCCGAGAGTTCAGATAAAGGGTTAGGCCACTCCCACTCCCACTCCCACCCTCAACCGGAGAAGTTATGACTTTGTGTCATTGAATCTTTATGTGTGCATTCGATATGCATTAAAATTCAATAATCATAAAAATAACACACACACGCACAACAGAAAATATGGAAAGGAAAAAAAGAAAGCTCGACTACCCCCAATTAACCCTTGAATGGCGTATGGAGTTGGGGGAGCAAAAGAAAATTGTTTTGCTCTGTCTCTCTGCGGCAATATGAACGTCACATAAATCTTGGCAACACTACTACTAAGTCGCTATTAAGTAAAATTGACCACATATTTTATCTCATATGCGCACGCAACAAACGCAGACGCAGGGTCAGGGGTCACTGTGGGTGGTGGGGGTGGTCTGTACAAGACAACCCACACAAGGCAGATGAAGTAGCCAAAAACAATGTGCGAGTAAATTAAACTAAAGCTCCAAGAAATCGCAAATTAAATAAGTTTGGGGAGACAACATAAGTTCAGGGAAGAGGTCTTCGATTTAGTGTCTGCTAAAATAATCAATAAAATAACATAGCCAGCAATTTGGTACAAATATTTAATTAAAATTGTAAAAATACTGTAATACAAAAAATTAAAATAATTTTCGAAATTTCTGATATACATTTAAATAACAACTACATGTGATATATAATAAAAACCATACATTTATAGCAAACTCCCTTAAACCCACAAAAGACAAATATTTCCTTTTAATTTTAAAAATTATTTTAATTTTAAATTTGGTATCTGAAATATAATCCTTTGAAAGCCAATCTTTCAAATTCAGTTAAATTCTCGATTCTTAAAAAGAATTGAAAAATATGTTTCTGGTTTCAAAAAATATTCGAAAGTATTTTAAAGTAACAAATATGGGATATTGAAAAATAAAATAAAATATAAATGTAAATTTATATATTTTTATTATTATTATATTTTAAATGGATTTTACTTTTTGTTATTTTCGTGCCGTTATAAATTCTTTCGAAAATCTTCGATAAAAAAATTGGTTAACAAAATACACAAATTTCCCAGATTTACTTTCATCTGTTAAATTTCCGCTGGAAATTACTTTACAGTTTTAAACTAAACAGACAGTATTTAAAACACTGCTCACTTGCAATGTTGAATAATTTACCAGTCGTATCTGAATATTTTTGAACTGCTTACTCTACGTGTCAAACAGCCACGAACACGAGTTGCCAGATCGTCAAAAATATGAAGCATATTGGAATTTAAGATTTAATTATTAACCTAAATTTCAGATTGTGCTTACATAAATATAGTAAAAAGTGATAGATATTAATACTAGAGTAGAAAGCTTTTAAAGAGTTACCAGACATAGCAATTAAATTGGTAAAATATCAGCTCCGTCTGGCATCTGTGCTTAATACGATTATTTATCGTTATCGGCAGACACCGGTGACCGGTGACGTGTATTTTTTGTTAAAAATCCAATAAAACACGAACAGACAAATAAGCGTCGTTGATTAAGTAGTAGACACTCGCAGAGATAAACCCGTAGACGAAATCGGACACGTAAGCGCAGACATGAAACCGCTGGGTAAGCTGGTGTAATAAAAAAAGCTATGGTAAAGATTATGCTAATTTTCAACGCCCCCACAGCGTGCATATTGTTGTTGGCTTTTGCCGTGGGCAGCACCACTGCCTTCTACTCGCCAAGCGATGGCGTCGTAGAGCTAACATCTGCCAATTTTGACCGGGAAGTGCTCCGAGACGACGCCATCTGGGTTGTGGAGTTCTATGCGCCGTGGTGTGGCCACTGCCAGAGCCTGGTGCCTGAATACAAGAAGCTGGCCAAGGCGCTGAAGGGAGTAGTAAAGGTGGGCTCTGTAAACGCCGACGCTGACAGCTCGCTGGGCGGCCAGTTTGGAGTACGTGGCTTTCCCACTATCAAAATCTTCGGAGCCAACAAGAAGTCGCCCACGGATTTCAATGGCCAGCGCACGGCTAAGGCCATTGCTGATGCCGCTCTGGCGGAGGTTAAGAAGAAGGTCCAGGCCGCATTCGGTGGCAGCAGTGGAGGCGGAGGTGGTTCCTCCGGCGGTTCATCCGGCGATGAGGTCATCGAACTCACTGATGAAAACTTCGACAAGCTGGTGCTAAACTCAGACGACATCTGGCTGGTGGAGTTCTTTGCTCCCTGGTGCGGACACTGCAAGAACCTCGCACCGGAGTGGGCCAAGGCCGCCAAGGAGCTCAAGGGTAAGGTCAAGCTGGGCGCCCTGGATGCTACCGCTCACCAGAGCAAGGCTGCTGAGTACAATGTGCGTGGTTATCCCACCATTAAGTTCTTCCCCGCAAACTCAAAGGCTGGAGATGCCCAGGAGTATGATGGAGGACGCACAGCTTCAGATATCGTTGCTTGGGCTAGTGATAAGCATGTGGCCAATGTACCGGCACCCGAA